>NC_036844.1:32756785-32761068 GCF_002910315.2 Salvelinus sp. IW2-2015
TAAGATGTGTTAAATTACATTTCGTTATGTTGCATTATGTGACATTACATTACGCTATGTTGTGTATGTTATGTAACATTACGGTGTGTTACGTTATGTTGCATGATGTTATGTTACATTTTGTTATGTTACATTGTTATGTTACATTATGTTATGTTACATTACATTATATTACATTAAATTATGTTAATTGACAATAATGTAGGTTTGTTATGTATATTACCGTTATGTTACATTTTGTTATGATACATCATGTTTATATTGTTTGTTAAGTAATGTTAATTATGTTATAGTATGTTATATGTTGTATGTTATGCTACATTGTTATGTTTAATATGTAAATTTTGTAAAGTTACATTGTGCTGTGTTAAGATGTGTTAATTACATTTCGTTATGTTGCATTATGTGACATTACATTACGCTATGTTGTGTTATGTTATGAACATTACGGTGTGTTACGTTATGTTGCATGATGTTATGTTACATTTTGTTATGTTACATTGTTATGTTACATTATGTTATGTTACATTAAATTATGTTAATTGACATAATGTAAGGTTAAATTATGTTATATTACGTTATGTTACATTATGTTATATTATGTTACATTATGTTAAATTGTGTTGTATTATTACATTATGCTATGTTATGTTACAGAATTTTATTTTATGTTATGTAAATTATGTTATGTTACATCATGTTTTGTTACATCATGTTTGTTACATTTTGTTATGTTACGTGACATTGTTTTGTTACATTATGTGATGTTACAATATATTGTTTAATATTACTTTATCTTATGTTATGTTCATTACATTACTTGATGTTATGTTACTTCATGTTTTGTTTCATTATGGTATGCTACATTATGTTACATCATGTTATATTTATGATACGTTATGTTATGTTATGTTACATTATGTTAAGTGATGGTATGTAAAATTATGATATTTTATGTACTTTTTTTAATGTTAGGTATATTACATTATGTTATACTATGTTACGTTATGTTACATTATATTTGTGTTATGTTTATGCTATGTTATGTTATGTTACATTATGTTATGTTGTGTTACATTATGTTATGTGGCATTGTTATATTATGTTACATTACATTATGTTATGTGGCATTGTTATATTATGTTAATTACATTATGTTATGTTACATTTTGTCATGTTATTTTACATAATATAATGTTTGTTATGTTCATTATGTTACGATACATTACATTATGTCATGTTACATTATATTATGTTAGATTCTTATGTATAATATGTTACATTGTGTTACATGATGCTATGATATGTTACGTTATGTTTCATGATGTTATGGTATGTTACATTTATGTTATGTTCATTACGTTGTGTGAAATTATGTAAAGTTACATTATGTATGTTAAGTTATGTTATATTATGTTATGTTACATCAGTTATGTTGTATTATGTTATTTTGCTGATGTTACATTATGTTACGTTAAATTATATTATATTATACTGTGTTATATTATGTTGTGTTATATTATGTTTGTGTTGTTTATGCTGTGTTATATTGTGTGTGTTTATATTATACTGTGTTATAATATGTTGTGTTATATTATGCTGTGTTATATTATGCTGTGTCATTTTAAGCTGTGTCATATTATGTTGTGTAATGTTGTGTTATTGTAATATTATGTTAATGTGTAATGTATCTTACCCCTCCCATGAATTCACTCTCTCCTCTCTGACCCTGGCCTGGTCCACAGAGTGATCTCCAGCATGCGCTCTCTAAACTCCCTCCAGTGGAAGGCATGTACATGAACGTCTGGTTCCATTTAGGCTCCAGGGACTTCTTCACAGTTTTCGTTCTCCTTTTGCTTTTGTCACTAGAAGGAAGGATACCATATCCTTTAAAATTATGGTTTCGTGCAGTAACACAACGTTGGTATAAGACAGTAATGCAAACATGGTTTAGGACAGTAATACAACCATGGCATAAGACGTAATACAACATGGTATAGACAGTAATACAACCATGGTATAAGAACAGTAATACAACCATGGTATAAGACAGTAATACAACCATGGTATAAGACAGACAGTATACAACCATGGTATAGACAAGTATAAAACCATGGTATAAAACAGTAATCACAATGGTATAAAAACAGTGATACAACCATGGTATGAGACAGACATTAATCCAACCATGGTATAAGACAGTAAAATACACATGGTATAAGACAGGCAGTAATACAACCATGGTATAAGACATTAAGTTCATTTACGTTGTGTGAAATTATGTAAAGTTACATTATGTTATGTTAAGTTATGTTATATTATGTTATGTTACATCATGTTATGTTGTATTATATTATTTTGCCTGATGTTACATTATGTTACGTTAAATTATGTTATGTTACATTAGGTATGTTGCATTGGTTATGTTACGTTTTGTAATGTTACATTATGTTATGTTACATTTTGTTATTTTATATTACATTATGTTATGTTACATTTTGTTATTTTATATTACATTATGTTATGTTACATTATGTAATGTTACATTCTGTTATGTTGCATTGTTATGTTATAATATGTTATGTTATGTTACATGATGTTATGATATGTAACATTATGTTATATTGCATTATGTTATGTTAAATTACGTTACATGAAATTATGTAAAGTTGCATTATTTAGTGTTGTGTTATATTATGTTACATTATGTTATGTTATCTAAAGTTATTTAACATTATGTTAAGTTATGTTACATTATGTTGCATGACGTTAGAATATGTTACAATATGTAAATTTATGTTGGTAAGTTTTGTTACATTATGTTATGTTACATTAGGTTACGTTACATTATGTTACATTATGTTATTTTAAGTTCTGTTATATTATGTTATGTTACGTTATGGTATGCTACATTATGTTATGTTACGTTGTTACATTCTGTTATGTTATCCTATGTTATGTTACATTATGTTATATTATTTTATGTTATCCGTGTTACATTATGTTATGATGCGTTATGTTACATTCTGTTATGTTACGTTATGTTACATTGTTATGTTACGCTATGTTATGTAACATTATGTGATGTTACATTATTTTATGTTACATTATTTTATGTTATGTTGTTTTACATTATGCTATATTATGTTACATTATGTTATGTTCTGTTACCTTATGTTATGTTGCATTATGTTATGTTACATTATGTTTAGTGACGTTCATTTACTTCAGGATATGCTATCTCTGACATGTCTATCTATGTGTTGTATTGTGTTATATTATGTTGTGTTATATAATGCCGTGTTATATAATGCCGTGTTATATTATGTTATATTATGTTGTGTTATGTTGTGTTATATTATGCTGTGTTGTGTTATAATATGTTGCGTTATATTATGTTGTGTTATATTATGTTGTGTTTTACTATGTTGTGTTATATTATATTATGCTGTGTTATATTGTGTTATATAATGTTGTGTTTTATGCTGTGTTATATTATGTTGTGTTATATTATGTTGTGTTATATTGTGTTGTGTTATATTATACTGTGTTATATTATGTTGTGTTATATTATGTTGTGTTATATTATGTTGTGTTTTACTATGTTGTGTTATATTATATTATGCTGTGTTATATTATGTTATATAATGTTGTGTTTTATGCTGTGTTATATTATGTTGTGTTATATTATGCTGTGTTATATTATGCTGTGTTATATTATGTTGTAATACTTGTGTTATATTATGTTGTGTTAATCTATGTTCTGTTATATTATGCTGTGTTATATTATGTTGTGTTTTACTATGTTGTGTTATATTATATTATGCTGTGTTATATTATGTTATGTTATATAATGTTGTTTTGTTTTATGCTGTGTTATATTATGTTGTTTTATATTGTGTTGTGTTATATTATACTGTGTTATATTATGTTATGTTATATAATGTTGTGTTGTTTTATGTTGTGTTATATTATGCTGTGTTATATTATGTTGTTTTATATTGTGTTGTGTTATATTATACTGTGTTATATTATGTTGTGTTATATTATGTTGTGTTGTTTTATGCTGTGTTATATTGTGCTGTGTTATATTATGCTGTGGTAAATTATGTTGTTTTATATTATGTTGTGTTGTTTTATATTATGTTGTGTTATATTATGCTGTGTCATTTTAAGCTGTGTCATATTATGTTGTGTTATGTAATATTATGTTAATGTGTAATGTATCTTACCCCTCCCATGAATTCACTCTCCTCCTCTCTGACCCTGGCCTGGTCCCACAG
>NC_036844.1:32761093-32764543 GCF_002910315.2 Salvelinus sp. IW2-2015
ATTTTATGTTACTTTTTAATGTATACGGTATTATTAATTATGTTATACTATCGTTACGTTATGTACCCCCCAAATTTTTTTACTTTCCAATTTTACTTTTTTTTTTTGGGGTTGGCGTTTTTCCACCAATGGTTTATTGGCGAGAGGGCCCCTATGCATTGTTATTACTATGTTATGTGTTTATGTAGGCATGTTATATTATGTTAATACATTATGTTATGTGGCATTGTATTATTATGTTATACATTACATTATGTATGTTACATTTTGTCTGTTATTTTACATAATATAATGTTATGTTATGTTACATTATGTTACGATACATTACATTATGTCATGTTACATTATATTATGTTAGATTCTTATGTTATAATATGTTACATTGTGTTACATGATCTGATATGTTACGTTATGTTTCATGATGTTATGTGTATGGTTACATTATGTTATGTTCATTTACGTTGTGTGAAATTATGTAAAGTTACATTATGTATGTTAAGTTATGTTATTATTAATGTTATGTTACATCATGTTATGTTGTATTATGTTATTTGCCTGATGTTACATTATGTTACGTTAAATTATATTATATTAACTGTGTATTATATTATGTTGTGTTATATTATGTTTGTGTTGTTTTATGCTGTGTTATATTGTGCTTGTTATATTATAGCTGTTTAAATATGTTGTGTTATTTATGGCTGTGTTATATTATGCTGTGTCATTTATTAGCGTGTCATATTATGTTGTGTAATGTTGTGTTTATGTAATATTATGTTAATGTGTAATGTATCTTACCACCTCCCATGAATTCATCTCCTCCTCTCTGACCCTGGCCTGGTCCCACAGAGTGATCTCCAGCATGCGCTCTCTAAACTCCCTCCAGTGGACAGGCATGTACATGAACGTCTGGTTCATTTAGGCTCAGGGACTTCTTCACAGTTTTCGTTTCTCCTTTTTGCTGTCACTGAAGAAGGAAGATCCATATCCTTTAAAATTTATGGTTTCGTGCAGTAAACAACGTTGGTATAAGACAGTAGGCAAACATGGTTTAGGACAGTAATACAACCATGGCATAAGACCGTAATAAACATGGTTAAGACCAGTATAAACCATGAGTTAAGACAGTAATAAAACCATGGTATAAAACAGTAATACAACCATGGTATAAAACAGTGATACAACCATGGTATGAGACAGACATTAATACAACCATGGTATAAGACAGTAATACAACCATGGTATAAGACAGGCAGTAATACAACCATGGTATAAGACATTAATACAACCATGGTATAAGACAGGCAGTAATACAACCATGGTATAAGGCAGTAATACAACCATGGTATAAGACAGGCAGTAATACAACCATGGTATAAGACAGTAATACAACCATGGTATAAGACAGACAGTAATACAACCATGGCATAAGACAGACAGTAATACAACCATGGTATAAGACAGTAATACAACCATGGTATAAGACAGACAGTAATACAAAAATGGTATAAGACAGGCAGTAATACAACCATGGAATCAGACATAAACATGGAGTGATGTTCCTACCTTCTGTCGGGGAGGAGGTATATTTTAACATAGGGGTTCCTGGGCCGGCCGTCTTCCCTGGAAGGAAATTCTTTAGCTCCCAGGATGGTGACTATGAGCTGGTGACCCACCTTGTCGTACCACAGTTTGACCTGGAGGGAGAGTAGAGTTGTGTTATTATGAGGTGATGGCATAAGACAGTAATACAACCATGGTATAAGACAGTTGTGTTATTATGAGGTGATGAACTCTGATGTATTGGGAGGGTCTAACATTAAAGCATAGCATATAGCAGTCTAGCAATACAGCACAGCAGTAGCCAGTGTGTCTGTTAGTAAGAGTTTATTAGAAGCCAATGTCTGGAAGCCATATCATATGGATGATATGATATCTAGACTCAGGTGGTGGTTTCAACGACTGCCAGGCACTATAGTTTATGTTTTCTTTACAAACTAAAAAGAAGTGATGAAAAACTATTCAAAATGCTTGATTCAGATTTAAAACTCAAAAGAAAACGCTTTCAAACGATTTAAAACTCAAAAGAAAATGCTTTCAAACAATTTTTAAAAAAATGCTTTGCTCCTTTTTTGCAAAACAAATTATGGTCAAGTGAAACAATTATCTAAGATTGAAAACACAACCGAGAGGCTCCCTTACAAAACAACATTTAATGCTGCAAACTTACCACAGGTTTGTGGCAAATTTGCTGCAAACTAAATAGTGTGCTACAAAATGTTGTTGAAGTTTGCAAATGTTTGCCACTGGTGGTGAATCTGCGGCACACCTTTGGCAACAATAATATTTATTGCCATGAGTGGCAAACAGTTCGCTAGAGGTTTATTTCTGGCAGACAATTCTCTCAAGATTCTATTTGAATCTGTGGCTAACCTGTGGAAGAAACATTTATTGCCACTAGTGGCAAACAGTTTACCCCAAGACGTTTCTGGTGAACACATGAGTTCCAAGACCAGTAACCGTTGATGACCAATCAAGGGAATTAGAAAAATATGTTGGAAAATGGAAACAAAGCTAGCTACAGTACCTACCAAAGTTGTCCGGTGAGTGTCTAATMATMAATAAAATGTTCATTTAGCAATGTCATGTTTAATAGGATAGAGTGAAACCCATTTTGTTGATACCAGTTTCAATCTGTCAATGCCACTGACTGACTGGCTAGCATTTAGCTAGCTAACATTAGCTATTATATTTTTGCACAATTCATGTGATAGGTAGCTAGCTAACCACTGATTTGCCTGAACACATATTTTTAGCTGAATACGTTTGTGTTTTTTAATATCAATATGCATGTCAATATGCTTGTGTCACGGCTCTCTAGCATCTTAGCTAGCCCAATAGCTAAGGTAGGTAACTAGCTAGCTAAGAACAAAATTWGTCGATTTGACATCAAAGCAAAACTTCACTTTTGCAGATGGATACCCTTCGCCTACKTGTGGTGTTGGAAGAGGCTGTATTGGGAGGAAGATTCATCAACACCCTGGAAATATGTTGGTGGTCGTAACGCTTTGAGTGATAAATGATAAAGCAAGTAAATGCATGTAGTATTGTAATAAATGTAGCCCATACATTCATTCTTTGTAACAAATAAATCTGCCATTACACTAAACTAGTAGCTAGCTCATCRTGATCATGAGTTGTTCCTTCTGTCTTTCTAGAAGCWARKAGTTACAAGGCAAAAAGACAGATTCAGCCCTTCCATCAAACTGAGGACAGAGAAAAATGTGTTCAGCAGACAGGTCAAGTCTTCTTGCATGCACAGCTTTGAGATGTTAGTTACACTCTAAAATGCTGGGTTGTTTGGATAACCCAATTGCTGGGTTGCAGGCATTGGGTCAATAGTTGAGTTGTTTTCTGTAAAAACAGCAAGGTTGGGTTGTTTTCTGTAAA
>NC_036844.1:32768927-32773555 GCF_002910315.2 Salvelinus sp. IW2-2015
TGTCAAAACAGCAAGGTTGAGTCGTATGTTCTGTAAACGTAACAGCAAGGTTGAGTTGTTTTCTGTAAATGCAGCAAGGTTGAGTTGTTTTCTGTAAATACAGCAAGGTGAGTGTTTTCTGTTAAAAACAGCAAGGTTAGTGTTTTCTGTATACAGCCAAGGTTGAGTTTGTTTTCTGTAAAACAGCAAGGTTGAGTTGTTTTCTGTTAAATACAGACAAGGTTGAGTTGTTTTTCTGTAAATACAGGCAAGTTGAGTTGTTTTCTGTAATACAGCAAAAGGTTGATTGTTTTTTCTAGAATACAATAAGGGTTGAGTTGTTTTCTGTAAAAAACAGCAAGGTTGATGTTTTCTGTAAATACAGCAAGTTGAGTTGGTTTTCTGTAAAAACAGCAAGGTTGAGTTGTTTTCTGTAAAAACAGCAAGGTTGAGTTGTTTCTGTAAAACAGAAGTTGAGTTGTTTTCTGTAAAAAACAGCAAGGTTGGAGTTGTTTTCTGTAAAACAGAAGGTTGAGTTTTTCTGTAAAAACAGCAGGTTGAGTTGTTTTCGGTGTAAATACACAAGGTTGAGTTGTTTTCTGTCTAAATACGCAAGGTGAGTTGTTTTCTGTAAAATACAATAAGGTTGAGTTGTGTACTTCTGTAAATACATAAGGTTGAGTTGTTTTCTGTATAATACAGCAAGGTTGGGTTGTTTTCTGTAAAATACAATAAGGTTGAGTGTGTTTTCTGTAAATACAGCCAAGGTTGGATTGTTTTCTGTAAATACAAAGTACGGTTCAGTTGTCTGTAATACAGCAAGGTTGGTTGTTTTTCTGTAAATACAGCAAGGTTGAGTGATTGTCATGTAAAACAGCAAGGCTTGAGTTGTTTTCTGTACAGATCACAGCAACGGTTGAGTTTTTTTCTTGTAAATACAGCAAGGTTGAGTTGGTTTTCTGTATAATACAGCGCAGGTCTGAGTTGTTTTCTTGTAATACAATGCAAGGTTGAGTGTTGTTTTTGTAAACAACACAAAGGTTGAGTTGTGGTTCTGTAAGATACAGCAAGGTTGGTGTTTCTGTAAATACAAAAAGGTTGAGTTGGTTTCTGTAAATACCAGCAAGGTTGAGTTGTTTTCTGTAAATACAATATAAGGTTGAGGTTGTTTCTTCTGTAAATTACACGCAAGGTTGGAGTTGTTTTCTGTAAATACCAAAAGGTTTGGTTTTTTCTGTAAATTACAGCAAGGTTGGGTTGTTTTCTGTAAATACAATAAGGTTGAGTTGTTTTCTGTAAAACAGCAAGTTTGGTTGTTTTCTGAAATACAGCCAAGTGTTGAGGTGTTTTCTGTAAATTACAGCATAGGTTGAGTTTTTTCTGTATAAAAACAGCAGGTTGAGGTGTTTTCTGTAACAGCAAGGTGAGTTGTTTTCTGTAAAACAGCCCAAGTTGAGTTGTTTTCTGTAAATACAGCATTGAGTTGTTGTTTTCTGTAAAAACAGCAAGGTTGAGTTGTTCTGTAAAAACAGCAAGGTGAGTTGTTTTCTGTAAAAAACAGCAAGGTTGAGTTGTTTCTGTAAAATACAGCAGGTTGAGTGTTTCTGTAAAGCGAATAGAGGTTGAGTTGTTTTCTTAAATACAAAGTTGAGTGTTTCTGTAAATACAGCAAAGGTTGGGTTGTTTTCTGTAAATACAGCAAGGTTGAGTTGTTTTCTGTTAAATAAACAGCAAGGTTGAGTAACTGTTTTTCTGTAAATACAGCAAGGTTGAGTTGTTTTCTGTAAATACAGCAAGGTGAGTTGTCATTTTTGTAAAACTAGCGGTTGAGTTGTTTCTGTAAATACAGCAAGGTTGAGTGTTGTTTTCTGTAATACAATAAGGTTGAGTGTTTTCTGTAAATAACAGCAAGGTTGGGTTGTTTTCTGTAAAAACAATAGGTTGGTTGTTTTCTGTAAATACAGCAAGGTTGAGTTGTTTTCTGTAAATTACAAAGGTGAGTTGTTTTTGTTAAAAACAGCAAGGTTGAGTTGTTTTCTGTAAAAACAGCAAGGTTGTAGTGTGTTTCTGTAAATACAGCAAGGTGAGTTGTTTTCTGTAAAAACAGCAAGGTTGAGTTGTTTTCTGTAAAAAACAGCTAAGGTTGAGTTGTTCTGTAAAATACAGCAAGGTTGAGTTGTTTTCTGAAAAATAAATACAGCAAGGTTGAGTTGTTTCTGTAAAATACAGCTAAGGTTGAGTTTTCTGTAAAATACAGCAAGGTTGAGTTGTTTTCTGTTAAAACAGCAAGGTTTGAGTTGTTTTCTGTAAAAACAGCAAGGTTGAGTTGTTTTCTGTAAAAAACAGCAAGGTTGAGTGTTTTCTGTAAACTAACAGCAAGTTGAGTTGTTTTTCTAAATACACATAAGGTTGATGTGTTTTTCTGCTAAAATTACAATACATGGTTGAGTTGTGTTTTCTAAGTAAGATACAGTGCAAGTGTTGGGTTGGTTGTTGGTGCTGGGTTATTAAGGTTGGGCTATGAATATTTCACCCAGCCAATGGGTTTATTCTCCCGCTACCAGCGCGTGAAGTCCACTACAATACTTACAAGTATTCTAGTTCTCGTGTGACTGACGAGTGGAAAACGGCTAACATTATTTCGACAGACTAATAGTCTTTTGGCTGACTGAAAACTGTGAAAACGGTAAGTAACAAACGTTACGAATTCTGAATTTGATGGTCATTCAGGTTAAATAGGTTGTGCTATCATAGGTTGTCCTCAAGCTAGTTAACGTTACCGTAATGTTTTTTGAGTGTATTATGTTGCATCTGGCGCACTACGAGCCATTGGTTATAGTTTTAGGTTATGAGCGGTAGAATCTTGGTGATTCGCATCTTAACAGTGTTTGGGTGATCCATTAAAATAACATAATCTTTTATGGAGGATGTGGATGTTTATCCCTGTGCTGTATAAAGGTTGGAGCACAGAACATCTCACAGTGTGGACTTAATTGAGCAGTTTGCTAACAGCAGGGAAATAGGCTCACTACAGGACAGTTATTATAATGGATTATAATATGGAGTTTTGATAGGGGCTGATACCTTTTCCGTAAGGGAAAATTAAGTCTGAAATAGCAACGTGGAAATAAAATCTTCCAAAGCCTTTTTCACTGAAATACACAAATTAAAATGTCCTGCAACGCGGGAAAAGTTCCTCCATCAAGGGTTAATAATTTAAAGATCCTAATATGTAGCTGTATCTTTTTGTGTAAGACTCAGCAGAATTGAAATGTCTATTCACTGTAACTGGTTTAATTTTCAGCAAACTTAAACATTGTGTAAAATATTTGTATGAAATAACATGTTCAACAAGTGAGACATGAACTGAGATACAAAAGTTCACAGAATGTGACTAAGAATAGTAATAGATGTGCCGTTGAACAAAAGGGGGGGGGGTCAAAATAAAAGAACAGATCCAGTATTGGTGTGGCACAGCTCATTAGTCGCAGTGCATCTCTCTGATGGATTGGCCAGATGCCAGTTGCTGAGTGCAAGGAAAAGCAGCCACTAAGTGCTGCACAATATGGGGAACTCTTCAAGACTGTTGAAAAAGCATTCCAGGTGAAGCTGCTTAGAGAGATGTCAAGAGTGTGCAAGCTGTCCATCAGGCAAGGGTGGCTGTTTCAAGCCGATAACTCAAATATATAAAATATATTAAGTTGTTGTTAACATCTTTTGTTGGTTCTACATGATTCATATTGTTATTTCATAGCTGATGTGCTTTCATTAATCTACCAATGAGAAAATAGTCAAATAAAGAATAACCTAGAATGCAGAGGGATTCTCAAACTTTGGACGCGGTATGTACATGGCGGGTGGTATACATCATTGTGTTTTCTTCAGGTTTCTCTTTCAATGCTCTTTCAACCGCATTGCGTCCCACGCTCTTTCCCCCAAAAGCTCGCTAACAAGAATGTGTCTGACAGAAAACAAAATAGATTTAAAACAGAGCACCTATCTTGGTTGCTCCTCGTCAGTTGTGGAGAAAAGAGAGATATCAAAGAGTGGTCTATCAGGTGTCCGCTTAAGTGGGATCGTGTAACAGTATGTGTGACTATGCGTGACTCTGGCTGATAAGCTCCACAATTAATTTAAGGGACTGGTATTGTTCCACACGGTGGATTATAGAGAGAAGGATGGAAACAAGAGTTGCCTGTTGCGAATGTGTTGGGCCTTTCACCGGATCACCTGTTGCATGGTTTGTAAAGGTTACCTTGGGTTAATGTTCCCGAGCAGTGTAATATTACGTTTGAAGTGACTTACTAAGGAGGGACTGATTACTGTTAATAATGTATTCGTTATAAATGCATTTTTCACAATATCAAAATGTAAAATTTGTATATAAATAATTGGTTGTGATGGATGAAAGGTACCAGAAAACGCTTCACGTAGTTGAGGGCATGAAGGCTACAACAAGCCACACACTGAACGTTAAGACAAATACATACTAAAAAGACATTAACTAAAGTCGATTTTTAAAGAGTTATGAAATTTAGTGACTTAGGAGTATATAAGCAATTGACTGGCAACTCGGACTTGCTCCTACATTAAGTGCTAGCTAAAGGTCCACAGCCAGAGAGATTTGCACAGAAATGGTGACCTAGCCG
>NC_036844.1:32775619-32777063 GCF_002910315.2 Salvelinus sp. IW2-2015
TACAAACAAATTATAGCCGAGAATGCGCCCTAGTGGTCTAACCGGCCCATGGGCGCCTGCTTAACAAAAGGGCAGTCGCGGTCAGATGACAAGTCGCACCAGATTGATAATTTATAACCCAATTGAAATGCTAATCCTTTTTTTGGGCGCAACCAATGGAAAACGCTCACTCATTCGAACAATTCACATTCAATATATATATTGACGCTCAGTGTCGCGTCGGGATCTCTGCCTGAAAAGTTTCGTCGTCTGTTGGGAGTTTCCGTCCCTCTCTCTCTCTCTGTCGTGCGTTAGAGTGGCATATTCAGAGTGATTTGGATGGTTAAAAAATTCAGCAGTCTGTCTCAAACCCTGCCCTCTCGTTATCGAGGAAAGCTGGTCTGCAACCTTTTCCTCTCTTGATTGAAGAAACCATGTCTGGTGATAGAAACCCGAGTGGGGGTTTCTATTCGGAAGCGGCAAAAAGGCCGTGTCCCAGATCCCCGACCATAACTGTGCTCATGGCCGCGTCCTCTATTAGTGAAAACTCAAAAGTAAATCTCTCTATTTTTTGTAACCATATTTACTTTGTTTGTTTGTTTATGCATTTCTGTGAATTACTTAGTTAGTAAATCCATGATTTAAGACAATTGATGTATGGATGACTCATAATGAAGACTGGGTTCGTGCAGATAACCAACAATTTACGACGTTTGGAATGAGACTAACGTGAGGTAAAGTAAATAATTCATTAATTAAGAAGAATAATTGATCAGATATGAAAATATCTGAATGGTTATATTAGGAAAAGTATAACTTTGTAATCTGAATAATTTCCTTATTTGCCCCGACTTCCTAGTTAATTACAGTTACATGATTAATCAGTTTAATCATGTAATAATAATTACAGAGAGTTATTTAAAAACTAAAAGTCTTCAGTTAATGATAGTAAAGACACGACAACGGCAACCAAACCAGTCCAMTATTCTCTTAATAACATACATTMATTGGAACCAAACCAGTCCTGTATTCTRTCAATAACTTATAGAAACGGGAACCAAATAAGTAACTTTGAAACTTAGGACTGATTTAGATCAGTCAAATGACAGACAGCACATTGTTGTTCCTCCACCCATAAGGCCCCTGACTTATCATCCTCATTAAACCTTAACGAGAACAGCATTAACTAATTAAGTGATCCAACCCTACATCGTGGCTACTTACTGAGACGTGTCCAGACAGGCACTGTGGGGAGTAGCGGAGCATCCCGGGACTCATGGGGGACGTGACGGATATCGCTCGACCCATCTTCTGGGATTCAAATAAACTCGAACCTGCAGACACAAGCAAATCTGTGTTATTTTCACTATAAGGTTAAGGTGTGTAGGGGCTTGTTTTCTTTGAATCATTGTGTATTTTTACATAAAGGTTAAGGTGTGTAGGGGCTTGTTTTCTTTGAATCATT
>NC_036844.1:32779750-32789740 GCF_002910315.2 Salvelinus sp. IW2-2015
CAGATCTGTGTTAATACCCTTTAAGACGGACAGTGTCATCGGCACGCATGCTTTGTTTTTCTCAGATTTCAATCTGGTGTGTACATGAGTTTATCCGAGGCTTTTAGGCTTTAGTCTGATGTTGATTAATGAAATAATATATAATCAATTCTAACAATCAATCCTATCTTATGAAATTGTATCTTGTCAAATAATACATACACTGGGGCAAAAAGGTATTTAGTCAGCCACCAATTGTGCAAGTTCTCCCACTTAAAAAGATGAGAGAGGCCTGTATCTTCATCATAGGTACACTTCAACTATGACAGACAAAATGAGAAAAAAAAATCAAAGAAAATCACATTGTAGGGTTTTAATGAATTTATTTGCAATATGGTGGAAAATAAGTATTTGGTCAATAACAAAAGTTTATCTCAATACTTTGTTATATACCCTTTGTTGGCAATGACAGAGGTCAAACGTTTTCTGTAAGTCTTCACAAGGTTTCACACACTGTGCTGGTATTTTGGCCCATCCTCCATGCAGATCTCCTCTAGAGCAGTGATGTTTTGGGGCGTTGCTGGCAAACACGGACTTTCACTCCCTCCAAAGATTTCTATGGGGTGAGATCTGGAGACTGGCTAGGCCACTCCTGGACCTTGAAATGCTTCTTACGAAGCCACTCCTTCGTTGCCCGGCGTGTGTGTTTGGGATCATTGTCATGCTGAAAGACCCCAGCCACGTTTCATCTTCAATGCCTTGCTGATGGAAGGAGGTTTTCACTCAAAATCTCACGATACATGGCCCATTCATTCTTTCCTTTACACGGATCAGTCGTCCGGTCCCTTGCAGAAAAACAGCCCCAAAGCAGGATGTTTCCACCCCCATGCTTCACAGTAGGTATGGTGTTCTTTGGATGCAACTCAGCATTCTTGTCCTCCAAACACGACGAGTTGAGTTTTTACCAAAAAGTTCTATTTTGGTTTCATCTGACCATATGACATTCTCCCAATCTTCTTCTGGATCATCAAATGCTCTCTAGCAAACTTCAGACGGGCCTGGACATGTACTGGCTTAAGCAGGGGGACACGTCTGGCACTGCAGGATTTGAGTCCCTGGCGGCGTAGTGTGTTACTGATGGTAGGCTTGTTACTTTGGTCCCAGCTCTCTGCAGGTCATTCACTTAGGTCCCCCCGTGTGGTTCTGGGATTTTTTGCTCACCGTTCTTGTGATCATTTTGACCCCACGGGGTGAGATCTTGCGTGGAGCCCCAGATCGAGGGAGATTATCAGTGGTCTTGTATGTCTTCCATTTCCTAATAATTGCTCACAGTTTGATTTCTTCAAACAACTGCTTACCTATTGCAGATTCAGTCTTCCCAGCCTGGTGCAGGTCTACAATTTTGTTTCTGGTGTCCTTTACAGCTCTTTGGTCTTGGCCATAGTGGAGTTTGGAGTGTGAACTGTTTGAGGTTGTGGACAGGCGTCTTTTATACTGATAAC
This sequence comes from Salvelinus sp. IW2-2015, assembly GCF_002910315.2. Lineage (NCBI taxonomy): Eukaryota > Metazoa > Chordata > Actinopteri > Salmoniformes > Salmonidae > Salvelinus > Salvelinus sp. IW2-2015. Next base: position 32,781,232 of record NC_036844.1, read on the forward strand.
AAGTTCAAACGCGGTGCCATTATACAGGTAACGAGTGGGGACAGAGGAGCCCTTAAAGAAGTTACAGGTCTGTGAGAGCCAGAAACTTGCTTGTTTGTAGGTGACCAAATACTTATTTCCACCATAATTGCAAATAAATTCATTACAAAACCTACATGTGATTTTCTGGATTTTTTTTTCTCATTTTGTCTGTCATAGTTGAAGTGTACCTATGATGAAAATTACAGGCCTCTCTCATCTTTTAAGTGGGAGAACTTGCACAATTGGGCTGACTAAATACTTTTTTGCCCCACTGATTTAGACAATAGGGCTTTGTTTCAATGTGCTATTAAAAATGTGTTTTTCTAAAAAAGAAAAAGAAAATGTAACTCATTAACCTACAGACAACCCAATAATGACAAAGCAAAAACAGGTTTAAAAAAACAACAATATTGCATTTACATTAGTATTCAGACTCTTTACACAAAACATTCAGCAGTCCAGCAGTATATCTCACTGGTCATCCCCAAAGCCAACACCTCCTTTGGCCGCCTTTCCTTCCAGTTCTCTGCTGCCATGACTGGAACGCAATTGCAAAAATCACTGAAACTGGAGACTTACATTTCCCTCACTAACTTTAAACATCAAGCTATCTGAGCAGCTCACGATAGCTGCAGCTGTACATAGGGTGGCATCTGTACAGATGGACATCTACCTACCTCATCCCATATTGTTTTTATTTACTTGCTGCTCTTTTGCACACCAGTATCACACTTACACACCATCATCTGCTCATTCATATCTGCTCATCAATCACTTCAGTGTTAATCTGCTAAATTGTAATTACTTTGCTACTATGGCCTATTTATTTCCTACCTCCTCATGCCATTTGCACACACTGTATATAGACTTTCTTTTTTATTGTGTACGCTTGTTTATTCCATGTGTAACTCTGTGTTGTGTTTGTGTCGCACTGCTTTGCTTTATCTTGGCCAGGTCGCAGTTGTAAATGAGAACTTGTTCTCCACTAGCTAAACTGGTTAAATAAAGGTGATATATATTTTTTTGAAATAACGATGGTAACCAAACCAGTCCAGTATTCTCTCAATAACATACATAGATGGTAACCAAACCAGTCCAGTATTCTCTCAATAACATACATAGACGGTGTCATGACAATGCCCTCTTTGGTACAGCGAGCACCATCCCCCTCTCTCTGCCTCCTACAACCAGGCTGCTGTGGTCAGAGAGGTCGTAAATTCCTAGGAAGATCCTGCCTCATGGCCACACAGTATAGAGACAGAGTGAAGTTTCATAGAGAACAAAGGAATTTCTTCCACCTCACAGAACTTGAGCTCCGACAACATTTATGTTCCGGAGAAGGTATAAAAGATCGGTGAAGAATCCAGCTACGAACTGGTCCGTTTGTTACAAGTTTGTAAAACTCATGGGAGACGGTGCGGCCACATTACCATAACGCTGTTTATATAATAGCCTCAGATATGAGGTTTACATCTAGTTGTTGTATAAGATGAACGAGTGAGGATGATACTGTTTGTAAAATTGTGTAATGTGATTATTGGATGGATTCCCTTTTGAGTTTCACTAAATCAGAGGACCGCCCATGAGCACAGTTATGGTCGGGCATCCTGGGACAGGCCCTTTTCTGCCCTTCCGAATAAAACCCCACTCGGGTTTCTATCACCAGACCATGTTTCTCTCAATCACGAGAGGACAAAGGTTGCAGACCAGCTTTCCTCGATAACGAGAGGGCCAAGGTTTGAGACCAGACTGCTGAATCTTTTAACCATCCCACATCACTCTGAACTATCCACTCTAACCACGACAGAGAGAGAGAGAGGACGGAAACTCTCCAACAGAAACGAACTTTTCAGCAGAGATCCCGACGACACACTGAGCGTAAATATATATATTGATTGCAATTGTTCCCGAATGAGTGAGCGTTCATGTGCAAAGGATTAGCATTTCAATTGTTATAATTATCAACTCTGTAGCGACTTGTCATCTGACCCCCACTCCCCTTTTGTCTAACAAGCCGCCATGCCGGTTTAGCCCACTAGGGCACATTCTCCTATAATTTTTTGTAACCATATTTACTTTGTTTGTTTGTTTATGCATTTCTGTGAATTACTTAGTTAGTAAATCCATGATTTAAGACAATTGATGTATGGATGACTCATAATGAAGACTGGGTTCGTGCAGATAACCAACAATTTACGACGTTTGGAATGAGACTAACGTGAGGTAAAGTAAATAATTCATTAATTAAGAAGAATAATTGATCAGATATGAAAATATCTGAATGGTTATATTAGGAAAAGTATAACTTTGTAATCTGAATAATTTCCTTATTTGCCCCGACTTCCTAGTTAATTACAGTTACATGATTAATCAGTTTAATCATGTAATAATAATACAGAGAGTTATTAAAAACTAAAAGTCTTCAGTTAATGATAGTAAAGACACGACAACGGCAACAAACCAGTCCAGTATTCTCTTAATAACATACATTGATTGGAACCAAACCAGTCCTGTATTCTCTCAATAACTTATAGAAACGGGAACCAAATAAGTAACTTTGAAACTTAGGACTGATTTTAGATCAGTCAAATGACAGACAGCACATTGTTGTTCCTCCACCCATAAGGCCCCTGACTTATCATCCTCATTAAACCTTAACGAGAACAGCATTAACTAATTAAGTGATCCAACCCTACATCGTGGCTACTTACTAAGCGTGTCCAGACAGGCACTGTGGGAGTAGCGGAGCATCCCGGGACTCATGGGGGACGTGACGGATATCGCTCGACCCATCTTCTGGGATTCAAATAAACTCGAACCTGCAGACACAAGCAAATCTGTGTTATTTTTCACTATAAGGTTAAGGTGTGTAGGGGCTTGTTTTCTTTGAATCATTGTGTTTTTACATAAAGGTTAAGGTGTGTTGGGGCTTTTTCATTTCTATATAATTATCTTTGTTTCATAGTATAGTTATTTAATTGTTATTTAGACAGTCACATGATTTCTTAATTTACAGTATGTTTGCCAATCAGTTGGGCTGCCAGACTTATTTGCCAGACCTTTTGCCTCATCCCTCTCAACCATACCATTTTTCAATTCCTCATCAATCCAGGGGATGTAACAGTTTGTACAGTCATTTCTTAATGGGTACATGCTTATTAGTAACTGGAATAAGTAGTTTCATAAATGTGTCAAGTGCAGAGTCTGGTTGATCCTCATTACACACCACAGACCAACAATATTATATTTACATCATCAACATATGAATCACTACAAAACGTATTGTATGACCTCTTATACACTATATTAGACCCAGCTTTGGAACTTTGGTTTCCTAGATATGGCTACTATATTGTGATCACTACATCCTATGGATTTGGATATTGCTTTAAAGCACATTTCTGCAGCATTAGTAAAGATGTGATTAATACATGTTGATGATTTCATTCCTGTACTGTTTGTAACTACCCTGGAAGGTTGACTGACAATCTGAACAGGTTGCAGGCACTGATGAGAGCCAGTCAATATTTAAATCACCCAAAAAATATACTTCTCTGTTGATATCACATACATTTTCAAGCATTTCACACATATTATCCAGATACTGACTGTTAGCACTTGGTGGTCTATAGCAGCTTCCCACAAGAATAGGCTTTAGGGGGCTCCCGAGTGGCGCAGTGGTCTAAGGCTGTGCCACTAGAGATTCTTGGTTCGAGTCCAGGCCTGTCGCAGCGGCTGCGACGGGAGACCCATGGGGCGGCGCACAATTGGCCCAGCGTCGTCCGGGTTAGGGAGGGTTTGGCCGGCAGCGTATCCTTGTCCCATCGGGCACTAGCGACTCCTGTGGCGGGCCGGGCGCAGTGCACACTGACACTGACACAGTCGCCAGGTGTACGGTGTTTCCTCCGACACATTGGTGCGGCTGGCTTCCGGGTTTAAATGGGCATTGTGTCAAAAGCAGTGCGGCGGTGTTTCGGAGGACGCATGGCTCTCGACCTTCTCTCCCGAGTCCGTACGGGAGTTGCAGCGATGAGACAAGACTGTAACTACCAATTGGATACCATGAAATTGAGGAGAAAAAAGGAGTGAAAATACAAAAAAAAGATAGGCTTTAGGTGAGGCAGATGAACCTGTAGCCATATTACTTCAACAGTGTAACAGTTTATGCTGAGAGTCGAGAAGCTAGTTCAGGAGTGAACATTAACAAAATAAACGAACATGAAGAAAAGAAGAAACACAAACAGCGAACCGACATGAAACAGATACAGAAACAATAATGACTGAGGAAGGAACCAAAGGGAGTGACATAAATAGGGCAGGAAATCAAAGAGGTGATGGAGTCCAGGTGAGTGTCAAAAAGTGTTGGTGCGATGGTGACAGGTGTGCGTAATAATCAGCAGTCTGGTGACCTAGAGGCCAYAGAGGGAGTATACGTGACAGTACCCCCTCCCTGACGAGCAGCTCCTGAAATGCGGCTCCAGCCGCAGGATGCCAACAAAAGGGACGATCCCAGGGATCAGGAGCGGACCGGCCACCTCTGCCGAAACGCYGGAACCTGTCGAGCCGGCTGGGGCGCGGGAGCCCGGTGACCTAGAGTGCCGAAGAAGGAGCAGACAAAACAGCACKCCCTCTCTGACGCGRGGCTCCAGCTGCAGGACGCCGACCAGAGGGACGTTCCCGGGGATCAGAGCGGACCGTTCGGCTCCGTAGAGGCACAGGAACCTGACAAGCAGCCTTAAGTGCCGGAGCCTGGCAAGCCAGCTGTGGCTGGGGAGCCTGCCGAGCCTACCGAGTCTTGAAAACCTGACGAGCTAGCTAAGGCATGGAAGCCTGACAAGCTATCTGAGGCATCCTCGGTAGACTCGGCAACAGACGTCTTGACACCCCGATGTACCGGCTGAGACATGAAAGCCTAAAGAGCCGGCTGAGGCATCCTCGGTTGCTCTGGCAGCGGAAACCAGACCCGACGTCACTTCCAACACAAAAACTAAAAACACTCCCTGATGCTTCCCTTTGGTGAGGCGTTACTTTGTAACGCTGTACGCTGAGAGTCGGGAATAAACAGCGACATGAAACAGATACAGAAACAATAACGCCTGGGGAAGGAACCAAATGGAGTGACATAAATAGATGGAGTCCAGGTGAGTGTCAATAAGCGCTGGTGCGTGTGACGATGGTGACAGGTGTGCGTAATAATCAGCAGTCTGGTGACCTAGAGGCCAGAGGGAGTATACGTGACAACATTATTTAACATTAGATCGTCTCTAAGCTTTAAAGGAATGTGGTTCTTTATATAGACCGCAACACCGCCCCCGTTGGCATTTCTGTATTTTCTGTAAATGTTATAACCATATATTGCTACCACTGTATCATCAAATGTATTATCTAAGGGAGTTTCAGAGATAGTCAGAATATGCATGTTATTTGTTACAAGCAAGTTATTGACTTCATAGACCTTGTTTCTCAGGCTGCATATGTTAATATSGCCTTTTTTTTAGCACTTTTCTGGGTTGCTTGATTGTTTTTAATGCTTTCCTGAGAAGCTTATCAGAAGTAGACTTGATAGTGCAGGGTGAGCTGCACAAAGTGGTCTTCCTACTAGGGCACATTGCCTCAGTTTTCTTTGAATCATTGTGTAATTTAGTAAAAGCTAAGAGCTATACTACATCCAGATGTAGGCATTGTTAATGTCATGATAATGAATGTATGATGTCACTACTCACTTGATTCTAGTTGTCCATGTGTGCTCTCTGAGATACTGGGAAAATCTCTGGGAAATAAACAGAACCCCAACATGATGAAGCAAGAGTTATCTTCACAGTTACATTACTGTTACTGCCCTCTCGCTAGTCAAATATGGGTCACCTATATATGTTTATTCAGAGGGTCCAGAGGGGAATTGTTCTAATGAAGCTMGGATGRTATCTGTGGAGTTGAGGGACTGAAGCTGGGATGCTATCTGTGGAGTTGAGGGACTGAAACTAGGATGTCATATGTGGAGCTAATGAACCGAAGCTGGGAAATTATCTGTGGAGCTGAGGGACTGAAGCTGGGATGTTATCTGTGGAGCTGAGGGACTGAAGCTGGGATGTTATCTGTGGAGCTGAGGGATTCAGCTCCACAGATAACATCCCAGCTTCAGTCCTCAGCTCCACAGATAAAATCCCAGCTTCAGTCTTTCAGCTCCAGAGATAACATCCCAGCTTCAGTCCCTCAGCTCTCACAGATAACATCCCAGCTTCAGTCCCCTCAGCTCCAACAGATAACATCCCAGCTTCAGTCCCCTCGCTCCACAGATAACATCCCAGCTTCAGTCCCTCAGCTCACAGATAACATCCCAGCTTCAGTCCTCAGCTCACAGATAATCCCAGCTTCAGTCTTTCAGCTCCACAGATAACATCCCAGCTTCAGTCCCTCAGCTCACAGATAAAATCCCAGCTTCAGTCTTTCAGCTCCAGAGATAACATCCCAGCTTCAGTCCTCAGCTCCACAGAAAACATCCCAGCTTCAGTCCCTCAGCTCCACCGATAACATCACAGCCTCAGTCTCCTCGCTCCACAGATAAAATCCCAACTTCAGTTCCTCAACTCCACAGATAACATCCCAGCTCAGTCTCTTAGCTCCACAGATCACATCCCAGCTTCACTCCCTCAGCTCCACAGATAACATCCCAGCTTCAGTCCCTAAGCTCCACAGAAAAACATCCCAGCTTCAGTCCCTCGCTCCAAGATAAAATCCCAGCTTCAGTCCCTCAGCTCCACAGATAACATCCCAGCTTCAATCCTCAGCTCCACAGAAACATCCCAGCTTCAAGTCCTCCGCTCCACAGATAAAATCACAGCTTCAGTCCTCAGCTCCACAGATAACATCCCAGCTTCAGTCTTTCAGCTCCACAGATAACATCCCAGCTTCAGTCCCTCAGCTCCACAGATAAAATCCCAGCTTCAGTCTTTCAGTCCAGAGATAACATCCCAGCTTCAGTCCCTCAGCTCCACAGATAACATCCCAGCTTCAGTCCCTAGCTCCACAGATAACATCCCAGCTTCAGTCCCCTCGCTCCACAGATAACATCCCAGCTTCAGTCCCTCAGCTCCACAGATAACATCCCAGCTTCAGTCCCTCAGCTCCACAGAATAACATCCCAGCTTCAGTCTTTCAGCTCCACAGATAACATCCCAGCTTCAGTCCCTCAGCTCCACAGATAAATCCCAGCTTCAGTCTTCAGCTCCAGAAATAACATCCCAGCTTCAGTCCCTCAGCTCACAGAAAACATCCCAGCTTCAGTCCCTCAGCTCCACAGATAACATCACAGCTTCAGTCCCCTCGCTCCACAGATAAAATCCCAACTTCAGTTCCTCAACTCCACAGATAACATCCCAGCTTCAGTCTCTAGCTCCACAGATCACATCCCAGCTTCACTCCCTCAGCTCCACAGATAACATCCCAGCTTCAGTCCCTAAGCTCCACAGAAAACATCCCAGCTTCAGTCCCCGCTCGCTCACAGATAAAATCCCAGCTTCAGTCCCTCAGCTCCACAGATAACATCCCAGCTTCAATCCTCAGCTCCACAGATAAAATCCCGCTTCAGTCCCTCAGCTCCACAGATAACATCCCAGCTTCAGTCCCTCAGCTCCACAGATAATTTCCCAGCTTCGGTTCATTAGCTCCACATATGACATCCTAGTTTCAGTCCCTCAACTCCACAGATAGCATCCCAGCTTCAGTCCCTCAACTCCACAGATAACATCCAAGCTTCATTAGAACAATTCCCCTCTGGACCTCTGAATAAACATATATAGGTGACCCATATTTGACTAGCGAGAGGGCAGTAACAGTAATGTAACTGTGAAGATAACTCTTGCTTCATCATGTTGGGGTTCTGTTTATTTCCCAGAGATTTTCCCAGTATCTCAGAGAGCACACAGGTGACAACTAGAATCAAGTGAGTAGTGACATCATACATTCATTATCATGACATTAACAATGCCTACATCTGGATGTAGTATAGCTCTTAGCTTTTACTAAATTACACAATGATTCAAAGAAAACTGAGGCAATGTGCCCTAGTAGGAAGACACTTTGTGCAGCTCACCCTGCACTATCAAGTCTACTTCTGATAAGCTTCTCAGGAAAGCATTAAAAACAATCAAGCAACCAGAAAAGTGCTAAAAAAAGGCGATATTAACATATGCAGCCTGAGAAACAAGGTCTATGAAGTCAATAACTTGCTTGTAACAAATAACATGCATATTCTGACTATCTCTGAAACTCCCTTAGATAATACATTTGATGATACAGTGGTAGCAATATATGGTATAACATTTACAGAAAATACAGAAATGCCAACGGGGGCGTGTTGCGGTCTATATAAAGAACCACATTCCTTTAAAGCTTAGAGACGATCTAATGTTAAATAATGTTGTCACGTATACTCCCTCATCTGGCCTCTAGGTCACCAGACCTTGAAGACTGGCTTGATATAAGTATT
>NC_036844.1:32792228-32799453 GCF_002910315.2 Salvelinus sp. IW2-2015
TCCCAGCTTCAGTCCCCTCGCTCCACAGATAACATCCCAGCTCAGTCTCCTCAGCTCCACAGATAACATCCCAGCTTCAGTCCCTCAGCTCCACAGAATACATCCAGCTTCAGTCTTTCAGCTCCACAGATAACATCCCAGCTTCAGTCCCTCAGCTCCACAGATAAAATCCAGCTCAGTCTTTCAGCTCCAGAGATAACATCCCAGCTTCAGTCCCTCAGCTCCACAGAAAACATCCCAGCTTCAGTCCCTCAGCTCCACCGATAACATCACAGCCTCAGTCTCCTCGCTCCACAGATAAAATCCCAACTTCAGTTCCTCAACTCCACAGATAACATCCCAGCTTCAGTCTCTTAGCTCCACAGATCACATCCCAGCTTCACTCCCTCAGCTCCACAGATAACATCCCAGCTTCAGTCCCTAAGCTCCACAGAAAACATCCCAGCTTCAGTCCCTCGCCTCCACAGATAAAATCCCAGCTTCAGTCCCTCAGCTCCACAGATAACATCCCAGCTTCAATCCTCAGCTCCACAGAAAAACATCCCAGCTTCAGTCCCTCGCTCCACAGATAAAATCACAGCTTCAGCCCTCAGCTCCACAGATAACATCCCAGCTTCAGTCTTTCAGCTCCACAGATAACATCCCAGCTTCAGTCCCTCAGCTTCACAGATAAAATCCCAGCTTCAGTCTTTCAGCTCCAGAGATAACATCCCAGCTTCAGTCCTCAGCTCCACAGATAACACCCAGCTTCAGTCCCTCAGCTCCACAGATAACATCCCAGCTTCAGTCCCCTCGCTCACAGATAACATCCCAGCTTCAGTCCCTCAGCTCCACAGATAACATCCCAGCTTCAGTCCCTCAGCTCCACAGATAACATCCCAGCTTCAGTCTTTCAGCTCCACAGATAACATCCCAGCTTCAGTCCCTCACGCCCACAGATAAAATCCCAGCTTCAGTCTTTCAGCTCCAGAGATAACATCCCAGCTTCAGTCCCTCAGCTCCACAGAAAAACATCCCAGCTCAGTCCCTCAGCTCCACAGATAACACACAGCTCAGTCCCTCGCTCCACAGATAAAATCCCAACTTCAGTCCTCAACTCCACAGATAACATCCCAGCTTCAGTCTCTTAGCTCCACAGATCACATCCCAGCTTCACTCCCTCAGCCCACAGATAACATCCCAGCTTCAGTCCCTAAGCTCCACAGAAAACATCCCAGCTTCAGTCCCCTCGCTCCACAGATAAAATCCCAGCTTCAGTCCCTCACTCCACAGATAACACCCAGCTTCAATAGACTGAAGCTGGGATGTTATCTGTGGAGCTGAGGGACTGAAGCTGGGATGTTATCTGTGGAGCTGAGGATTGAAGCTGGGATGTTATCTGTGGAGCTGAGGATTGAAGCTGGGATGTTATCTGTGGAGCTGAGTGACGGTGTGATTCAAAACAACTTACACAAGACCTATTAGTACATAACATATTTTCACAGCTTTCAATGACAGGGACTAATTTTCTGCTTTGAACCTTTATGTAAACATTTATGTTAACTTTCATATTTTGTCAGAGATACCATTAATAAAATTATCCTGAGACGGGGGAATAAAATGAATAAACATTTTCACTGTTAGTCCACACCTGTTGTTTACCAAGCATGTAGTGAAAACCTGTTGTTTACCAAGCATATAGTGAAAACCATTTGATTTGAAAATATATTTCTACAGGGCCTTCAGAAAGTATTGACACCCCTTGACTTATTCCTCATGTTGTTATTTTACAGTCTGAATTTAAAATTGATTAAATTGAGAGGTTGTGTCACTGTCCTTCCCAMAATGTCAAAGTGGAACTATGTATAATTTATTACAGAGTTTAAAGGCTGTGATAGGAAAACACTGAGGATGGATCAACAACATTGTAGTTACTCCACAATAGTAAACCAAATGACATTGTGAAAAGAAGGAAGCCTGTACAGAATAAAAATGTTCCAAAAACATGCATCCTGTTTGAATAAGGTACCAAAAATGTGGCAAATAAATMAACTTTATGTCCTGAATACAAAGTGTGTTTGGGGCAAAGCCAACACATCACTGACTACCACTCCTCATATTTTCAAGCATGGTGGTTGCTACATCGTGTTATGGGTATGCTTGTTATCYGCAAGSACTAGGGAATGTTTTCAAATTAAAYTACAATTTAATAGAGCTAAGCAAATGCATAACCTGGTTCAGTCTGCTTTCCAACAGACAATGGGAGATTAATTCAGACACGGGAGTTGCTTACAAACTTGCATAGTTAAATAAAGGTTAAATAAATGTGAAATTTAAATGAATAAAGATGACATTGAATGTTCCTGAGTGGCCTAGTTCGAGTTTTCACTTAAATTGTCTTGAAAATCTATGGCAAGACCWGAAAATGGTTGTCTAGCGATAATCAACAACCAACTTGACAGAGCTTGAAGAATTTAAAAAAGAATAATGTGCAAACCAGGTGTGTAAAGATCTTACCCAAAAAGACTCACAGCTATAATCGCTGCCAAAGGTGATTCTAAAACAAGTTTTCACTTTATAATTATGGGATATTTTGTGTAGATGGGTGAGAAAAGAAAACATATTTAATCAATTTTAAATTAAGGCTGTAACACAACAAYATATGGAGTAAGTCAAGGTATGAATACTWTCGGAAGGCACTGTACCACTCCACAAGTCATTAAGGGCATACAGGGGTAGTGCGAAACCAAGCTGAGAGTCACACATCCTTAGACTAAGTACATGTATTCACAACTTGAAAGGTCATTTTCCATAGTTGTGTTAGAACTGAACTCACCGTATGGGACGGGACACAACCAGCTCCACTTGGGGGTCTGGCTTGGATTCTAGAATGACATTATAAACTTCCTTGAATGTTGCTCCTTGTAGGACCCTCCCATTCCATTCAAGAACCTGATCTCCTGAAGAGAGAGAGAGGATCCGTTAACACAGCACACTGCAGAAAGAAAGAGAGGAGTGACATTGAAATATTCATGCAGTGTACAAATATGATTGAATATGAGAAGTGTTTATGGTGTGTACAAATATGATTGGTCAGACAAGGGTAATGGCAGCTAAAAAGACGAATTGCATCATCAGTATGAGAAAGCGTGTACTCATGACATCATCAGTGGGAGCCAGTCTGTACTCATGACATCATCAGTATGAGACATTGTGTGACAGTGTGTACTCGTGACATCATCATTGTGAGTCAGCATGTACTAGTTACATATTTAGAATGAGCAAGTGTCTACTCATGACATCATCAATATGAACCAGTGTATTACTCATGACATCATCAATATTAACTATTGTATTGCTCATGACATCATCAGTGTGAGCCAGTGTCTACTCATGACATCATCAGTGTGAGACAGTGTGTACTCTTGACATCATCAGTGTGAGCAGGTGTGTACCTGGTCGAAGGTGACCAACAGTATCTGCTAGACTTCCTCTCTTCACTTTAGTGATGAAAGCACAAAGTCGACCAGAATCCATCATCTTTCCTCCAACCACCTGTTAGACACAGACATGTTCAGTCATCACTATACATTGTACTCAGTATACATCTCAGTATACATCACTATACATTGTACCAGTATACATCTCACTATACATCAGTGGTGTAAAGTACTTTAGTCATCTTTAAAGTATTTACTTAAAGTGTTTTTTGGATATCTGTACTTTACTTGACTATTTATATTTTGACAACTTTTAATTTTACTTCGCTACTGTCCTAAAGAAATAATGTACTTTTTACTCCTTACATTTACCTGACACCCAAAAGTACTCGTTACATTTTGAATGCTTAGCAGGACAGGAAAATGGTCAAATTCACACACTTATCAAGACAAAACATGGTCATCCCTTCTGTCTCTGATCTGGCGGACTACAAACTCACAACTGACTACTGATCTGACTGGCGATCACAACACAATGCATCTTTTGTAATGATGTCTGAGTGTTGGAGTGTGCCCCTGGACATCTGTAAATGATGTCTGAGTGTGGAGTGTGCCCCTGGATATCTGTAAATGATGTCTGAGTGTGGAGTGTGCCCTGGCTATCTGTAAATGATGTCTGAGTGTTGGATGTGTTCCCTGATATCTGTAAATGATGTCTGAGTGTTGGAGTGTTCCCTGGATATCTGTAAATATGTCTGAGTGTTGGAGTGTTTCCCTGATATCTGTAAATGATGTCTGAGTGTTGGAGTGTTCCCCTGGCTATCTGTAATGATGTCTGAGTGTTGGAGTGTTCCCCTGCTATCTGTACATGATGTCTGAGTGTTGGAGTGTGTCCCTGGATATCTGTAAATAGTCTGAGTGGTGTGTCCCTGATATCTGTAAATGATGTCTGAGTGTTGGAGTGTCCCCTGGCTATCTGTAATATGTCTGAGTGTTGAGTGTTCCCCTGGATATCTGTACATGATGTCTGAGTGTTGGAGTGTTCCCCTGGATATCTGTAAATATGTCTGAGTGTGGAGTGTTCCCTGGATATCTGTAAAATGATGTGTCTGAGTGTTGAGTGTTCCCCTGATATCTGTAAATATGTCTGAGTGTGGATTGTGTCCCTGGATATCTGAAATTATGCTGAGTGTTGGAGTGTCCCCCATCTGTAAATGATGTGCGAGTGTTGGAGTTCCCCTGGATATCTGTAAATATGTCTGGAGTGTTGGAGTGTTCCCCTGGCTATCTGAAATGATGCCTGAGTGTTGGAGTGTTCCCCTGTATCTGAATATCTGTAAATGATGTCTGATGTTGGAGTGTCCCTGAGTCGAATACTGTAAATGATGTCTGAGTTGGAGTGTCCCTGGATATCTGTAAATTATGTCTGAGTGTTGGATGTCCCCTGGATATCTGTAAATGATGTCTGAGTGTTGGAGTGTTCCCTGGCTATCTGTAAATATGTCTGAGTGATGGAGTGTTCCCCTGGCTATCTGAAATGACGTCTGAGTGTTGGAGTGTTCCCCTGGATATCTGTAAATGATGTCTGAGTGTTGGAGTGTTCCCCTGGCTATCTGTAAATGATCTGAGTGTTGGAGTGTTCCCCTGGCTATCTGTACATGATGTCTGAGTGTTGTAGTTCCCCTGGATATCTGTAAATGATGTCTGAGTGTATGGAGTGTTCCCCTGGATATCTGTAAATGATGTCTGAGTGTTGGAGTGTGCCCCATATCTGTAAATGATGTCTGAGTGTTGGATGTTCCCCTGGATATCTGTAAATGATGTCTGAGTGTTGGAGTTTCCCTGGCTATCTGTACATGATGTCTGAGTGTTGGATGTTCCCCTGGATATCTGTAAATGATGTCTGAGTGTTGGAGTGTTCCCCTGGATATCTGTAAATGATGTCTGAGTGTTGGAGTGTTCCCCGGATATCTGTACATGATTCGGAGGTTGATGTGTGCCCCTGGATATCCATACATTTTAAAAACAAGAAAATGCTTTGCTTAATAGAAGGAATTTGAAATGATTTATACATTTACTTTTGATACTTAAGTATATTTAGAACCAAATACTTTTAGACTTTAACTCAAGTAGTATTTTACTGGGTGACTTTTACTTTTACTTGAGTAACGTTCTATTAAGGTATCTATACTTTACTCAAGTATGACCATTGGGTACTGCTATACATTATAATCAGTATATATATATCAGTATACATCACTATACATTATAATCGGTATATATATCAGTATACATCACTATACATTATAATCGGTATATATATCAGTATACATCACTATACATTATAATCAGTATATATATCAGTATACATCACTATACATTATAATCAGTATACATCACTATACATTATAATCAGTATATATATATCAGTATACATCCCTATACATTATAATCAGTATACATCCCTATACATTATAATCAGTATAAATCTCAGTATACATCACTATACATTATAATCAGTATATATCACTATACATTAATTTTTGATATTTTTTTATTTAACCTTTATTTAACCAGGAAAGCTAGTTGAGAACAAGTTCTCATTTACAACTGCGACCTGGCCAAGATAAAGCAAAGCGACACAAACAAGAACACAGTTACACATGGAATAAACAAGCATACAGTCAATAACACATAGAAAAAAGAAAGTCTATATACAGTGTGTGCAAATGGCGTGAGAAGGTAAGGCAATAAATAGGCCATAGTAGCAAAGTAATTACAATTTAGCAGATTAACACTGAAATMATAGATGTGCAGATGGTGATTATAATCAGTATACATCAATATACATTATACTCAGTATATATCTCAGTATACATCACTATATATTATAATCAGTATACATTTCAGTATACATCACTATACATTATACTCAGTATATACAGTGGGGAGAACAAGTATTTGATACACTGCCGATTTTGCAGATTTTCCTACTTAAAAAGCATGTAGAGGTCTGTAATTTTTATCATAGTACACTTCAACTGTGAGAGACGGAATCTAAAACAAAAATCCCGAAAATCACATTGTATGATTTTAAGTAATTAATTAGCATTTTATTGCATGACATAAGTATTTGATACATCAGAAAAGCAGAACTTAATATTTGGTACAGAATCCTTTGTTTGCAAATACAGAGATCATACGTTTCCTGTAGTTCTTGACCAGGTTTGCACACACTGCAGCAGGGATTTTGGCCCACTCCTCCATACAGACCTTCTCCAGATCCTTCAGGTTTCGGGGCTGTCGCTGGGCAATACGGACTTTCAGCTCCCTCCAAAGATTTTCTATTGGTTCAGGTCTGGAGACTGGCTAGGCCACTCCAGGACCTTGAGATACTTCTTACGGAGCCACTCCTTAGTTGCCCTGGCTGTGTGTTTCGGGTCGTTGTCATGCTGGAAGACCCAGCCACGACCCATCATCAATGCTCTTACTGAGGGAAAGAGGTTGTTGGCTAAGATCTCGCAATACATGGCCCCATCCATCCTCCCCTCAATACGGTGCAGTCGTCCTGTCCCCTTTGCAGAAAAGCATCCCCAAAGAATGATGTTTCCACCTCCATGCTTCACGGTTGGGATGGTGTTCTTGGGGTTGTACTCATCCTTCTTCTTCCTCCAAACACGGCGAGTGGAGTTTAGACCAAAAAGCTCTATTTTGAATCATCAGACCACATGACCTTCTCCCATTCCTCCTCTGGATCATCCAGATGGTCATTGGCAAACTTCAGACGGGCCTGACATGCGCCTGCT
>NC_036844.1:32799478-32808109 GCF_002910315.2 Salvelinus sp. IW2-2015
CCAGAAGGGCTTGTATGGTTTGCCACATTTGTTATTTGTATTTGTAATCGTCACTGTTTCTATTGTTTAATTAAACATGTTGAGCCACTGGCTACGCTGCCGTGTTGGTCTGATCCCTGTACACCCCCTCTTCTAGTGAAGAAGAGGAGGCTGCCGTTACAAACACCCACAATTTCAAGACAACGCAGTCGTAGCAAACGGGCAGCAGCGGCCAGCAGCAGCAGCGGGAACCAAGGAGAAATGGACTTGGGAGACGTTGACGGAAAGTGTGCTACACATGGGAGGAGATCCTGGGCTGGGTAAGGATCGCTTCCATGGAACAGGTGGAGGCCAGCTAGCGAGAGCGAAAGACAGCTGAGAAGGGAACCGGTGTTATGAGGGAACACGGTCTGCAGAAGCCCGACGAAAAACCCCAAAAATTTATTGGGGGGGAATAAAAGCGGTATGTGCGCAGGTCAGTAGGAAACCTGCGCCCACTTCCCATCTTACCGTGGAAGACGGAGACGGGCAGAACACGGTGTGCGGAAGAAGCGCACGGTGTCTGCCTGATCGTGTTGCTAGCCCGTGCGGTACATTCCAGCCTCCACGTTCGGCCGGGTACAGTGGGCCATCGAGCCAGGTAACATTGAAGCCGGCTCCACACATCTGGTCTCCAGTGCGGTCTCCTCGGGCAACGTGTAATGGCACCCAGCCTTACGTAATGGTGTCCCGGTTCGCAGCACAGCCCCAGTGGCGGGCTATTCCACCCTCCGCACTGGCCTGGCTACGGGAGCATTAACCAGGTAAGGTTGGGCAGGCCGTGCTTAAGAGCTACTGTACGCCTTCAACGGCCGTAGCCCCCCTTAAACATTACCCCTCGGCACATCCGGCGCCACCTTCCCGCCCCAAGCCCAGTACCACCAGTGCCTACACCACACACACAGGCTCCCTGGTGCGTCTCAAACTCTGTTCTCCCTCCACCGCAACTCTCCCTTGGTGCGTCTCCGCCCAGTACTCCAGTTCCGGCACCACGGCACCAAGCTCCTTGCGTCGCCAGAGCCTGTTACGCACTTTCTCTCCGCGCACTCGCGCCTGAGGTCTCCCTCAGCCGGACCACCAGTGCCGGCACACGCACCAGGCCTATAGTGCGCGCTCGAGAGTCCAGTGTGCCCTGTTTCTGCTCCCTGCATAGCCTTGAGGTCGTGTCTCCCGCCGGTACCACCAGTTCACGGCACCACGCACCCGGCCTACTGTGCGCCTCAGCATGTCGAGTTCGGCCGATTGTCCAACGCCGCGTGCCACTGGCCTGTCTGCCCAGCGCACGTCTGAGCTTGCGCTGCCGGCCCAGCGCCGTCTGAGCGTTGCTGCCTGCCCAGCGCCGTCTGAGCCATCCGTTCTGCCCAGCCCATCTGAGCCATCCGTCTGCCCAGCGGCCATCTGAGCCATCCGTCTGCCCAGCGCCATCTGAGCCGCCCTCTGTCCAGACCGTTTAGAGCCGCCCGTCTTCCCGAGCCGCTAGACCGCCGTCTTCAGGACCGCCAGACGGCCAGCCAGTCAGGAGCCGCCAGAGCCACCAGCCATCAGGAAGCGCCAGACCCGAAACAGTCAGGAAGCCCGCCAGAGCCGCCAGCCAGTCAGGACCGCCAGACGCCGCCACCAGTCAGGAGCCGCCAGAGCCGCCAGCATCAGGAGCCGCCAAGACGCCGCCGTTCCAGTCATAGCGCCTTCCATCGAGCTCCTCCAGTCATGAGCTGCCCTGCCAGACTGAGCTGCCTTCCAGTCATGAGCTCGCCTCATCCTATCCTCATTGAGCTGCCCTCCAGTCATGAGCCTGCCTCCATCATGAGCTGCCCTCCAGTTCTGAGCTGCCTCTCAGTCATAGCTGCCATTCTCATCGCTGCCATCACGTCCGAGCTGCCATTACAAGTCCGGGAGCTTGCCCATTCAGTCCGGAAGCTGCCCCTGTGTCCCTGAGCTACCCCTTCTGTCCTGAGCCTACCCTCTGTCTGAGCTTACTCTCTGTCTGAGCTACCTCCTGTCCGAGCTAACCTTCTGTTCCTGACGTTATCTCCTCAATCTAGGGGGGACCTTGTGAAGGTCTCTCGACCGGGTCGGGGGCGAGGTCGCACTCAAAAGGATCGCTAAGGAGGGGACAAAGACAATGGTGGAGTGGTGTCCTCGTCAGCGCCGGAGCCGCCACCGCGACAGATGCCCATCCAACACCTCCCTTGAGTTTAGGGTGCGTTCGGAGTCGCACCTCAGCGAGGGGGTACTATCACGTTCTGACCATATATCTTGTGTGTTGTGCTTGTTTAGTGTTGGTCAGGACGTGAGCTGGTGGGCATTCTATGTTGTTGTCTAGTTTTGCTGTTTCTGTGTTCGGCCTAATATGGTTCTCAATCAGAGGCAGCTGTCAATCGTTGTCCCTGATTGGGAATCATATATAGGGGCTTGTTTTGTGTTGGGGATTTGTGGTGGTTGTTTCCTGTCTCTGTGTTTTCTCTGCACCAGATAGGGCTGTATCGGTTTGCCACATTTTGTTATTTTGTATTTGTAAGTGTTCACTGTTTATTCGTTTAATTAAACATGTTGAGCACTGGCTACGCTGCGTGTTGGTCTGATCCTGTTACACCCCTCTTCTAGTGAAGAGAGGGAAGGCTGCCGTTACAAAAATATACATTTCACAAGTCTCTGCCTCAGTTTGTATGATGGAATTTGCATATACTCCAGAAGATGTTATGAAGTCCCTCTTTGCCATGCAAAGAACTGAATCCCCAAAACATTTCCAATGCATTTCAGCCTGCCACAAAAGGACCCTGACATCATGTCAGTGATTCTCTCGTTAACACAGGTGTGAGTGTTGATGAGGACAAGGCTGGAGATAACTCTGTCATGCTGATTGAGTTCGAATAACAGACTGGAAGCTTCAAGGGAGATTGGTGCTTGGAATCATTGTTCTTCCTCTGTCAACCATGGTTACCTGCAAGGAAACACGTGCCGTCATCATGCTTTGCACAAAAGGGCTTCACAGGCACGGATATTGCTGCCAGTCAGATTGCACCTAAATCAACCATTTATCGGTCATCAAGCACTTCCAGGAGAGCAGTTCAACTGTTGTAAGAAGGCTTTCAGGGCGCCCAAGAAAGTCAGCAAGCGCCAGGACCGTCTCCTAAAGTTGATTCAGCTGCGGATCGGGGACCACCAGTACAGAGCTTCTTCAGGAATGGCAGCAGGCAGGTGTGAGTGCATCTGCACGCACAGTGAGGAAGACTTTTGAGGATGGCCTGGTGTCAAGAAGGCAGCAAAGAAGTCACTTCTCTCCCGGAAAACATCAGGGACAGACTGATATGCTGCAAAAGGTACAGGGATTGGACTGCTGAGGACATGGGGGAAGTCATTTTCTCTGATGAATCCCCTTTCCGATGTTTGAGCCTTCCGGAAAAAAGCTTGTCCGGAGAAGACAAGGTGAGCGCTACCATCAGTCCTGTGTCATGCCAACAGTAAAGCTACCTGAGACCATTCATGTGTGGGTTGCTTCTCAGCCAGGAAGTGGGCTCACTCACATTTTGGTAATAACACACCATGAATAAAAGAATGGTACCAACACATCCATCAGAGAGCAACTTCTCCCAACATCCAGGAACAGTTTGGTGACGAATAATGCCTTTTCCAGCATGATGGCAGCAGCTTGCCATGAGCAAAAGTGATAATAAGTGGCTCGGGGAACAAAAACATCAACATTTTGGGTCCACGGCCAGGAAACTTGCCAACCTTAATCCCATTGAGAACTTGTGGTCAATCCTCAAGAGGCAGGTGGACAAACAAAAATCACAAATTCTGACAAAAACTCAAGCATTGATTATGCTAGAATGGGCTGCCATCAGTCAGGATGTGGCCCAGAAGTTAATTGACCATGCCAGGGCGGATTCAGAGAAAAAGCGAGGAATGCGTTTATGTTCCTCAATGTTATTAGGTTTGATATTTAAATATTTTGACATGTAATTTCTGCAACCGTATTTTACGCAGAAAAGAGCTTCTAGGTATCAGGGCAGCCGATCACTCACCTCGGATTAGACAAATATTTTTTCAACAACAACAACAGCAAGCAGGACTCACACGACATTCCCAAAACCACAGAGACATCCCAATTATTCGCAAAGAAGCGAAGAGCAGAAAGAGCGATGCCTCTCCGGACCCGCAGAAGGCAACTAGGAAAGCTGCCGTTACCGTCAATATTACTTGCCAACGTGCATCATTGGACAAATAAACTAGACGAGGTACGATTACGAATATCCTACCAACGGGACATCAAAAACTGTAATATCCATGTTTCACGGAATCGTGCTGAATGACGATCATGGATATTCAGCTAGCAACGATACATGGCTGCACCGGCAGGATAGAACACAGCACACTCCGGTAAGACCAGGGCGGGTGGTCTGTGCATATTTGTAAAACAACAGCTTGTGCACGAAATCTAAGGAAGTCCTAATGTGCTCGCCTGACGTAAGTATATTATGATAAATTGCAGGCCACACTACTTGCCAGAGAGTTCTTCAGCTATACTTTCCGTGGCTGTTTATTTACCACCACCCAGACAGATGCCGCACAAGACCGCACAGCCAGCTGTATAAGAAATAAGCAAAACAGCAAACCACCACCCCAGAGGCGGCGCTCCTAGTGGCCGGAGACTTTAATGCAGGGAAACTTAAATCAGTTCACCAATCTCTATCAACATGTTAAATTGCAACCAGAGGGGGAAAAATCTAGATCACCAGTCTACTCCACACACAGAGATGCGTACAGAGCTCTCCCTTCCCTCCATTGGTAAATCCACCACAACTCTATCCTCCTGGTTCCTGCTTACAAGCTAAAATTAAAGCAGGAAGCACAAGTGACTCGGTCTATAAAAAAATTGTCAGATGAAGCAGATGCTAAACTACCAGGACTTGTTTCTATCACAGACTGGAACATATTCCGGGATTCTTTCTGATGACATTGAGGAATACACCACATCAGTCAACGGATTATCAATGATGCATTGAGGACGTCATCCCCACAGTGACTGTACGTTACATACCCCAACCAGAAGCCATTGATTACAGGCAACATTCCCACTGAGCTAAAGCGAAGAGCTGCCACTTTCAAGGTGCGGGACTCTAGCCCGGAAGCTTACAAGAAATCCGCTATGGCCTGCGACGAACCATCAAACAGGAAAGGGTCAATACAGGCTAAAATTGAATCATACCTACACCGGCTCCGACGCTTGTCGGGTGTGCAGGGCTTGCAAACATTACAGACTGCAAAGGGAAGCACAGTCGCGAGCTCCCAGTGACACAAGCCTATCAGACGAGCTAAATCACTTCTATGCTCGCTTCGAGGCAAGCAACACTGAGGCATGCATGAGAACATCAGCTGTTCGGACGACTGTGTATGACGCTTCTCCGTAGCCGACGAGTAAGTAAACAGGTCAATATACACAAGCGCTGCGGGCCAGACAAAATTATCAGGACGTGTGTTCCGTGCATGTGCTGACCAACTGGCAGGTGCTTACACTGACATTTTCAACATGAACCTGATTGAGTCTGTAAATACTAACATGCTTCAAGCAGACACCATAGCCCTTGCCCAAAACACAAAGGCAACCTGCCTAAATGACTCACGTCCGTAGCCATGAAGTGCTTGAAAGACGTGGTAATGGCTCACATCAACACCTTTATCCCAGAAACACTAGAACCACTCCAATTTGCATACCGCCAAACAGATCCACAGATGATGCAATCTCTATTGCACTCCACACTGCCTTTCCCACCTGGACACAAAAGGAACCACTGGACTTCCTGGCGGGCCGCCCCCAGGTGGTGAGGGTAGGTAGCAACACATCTGCCACGCTGATCCTCAACACTGGAGCTGTCCCAGGGTGTGGTGCTCAGTCCCTCCTGTACTCCCGTGTTCACCCACGACTGCATGGACAGGCACGACTCCAAACCATCATTAAGTTCTGATGACACAACAGTGGTAGGCCTGAATCACCGACACGATGAGACAGCCTATAGGGAGGAGGTCAGAGACCTGGCCGGTGGTGCCAGAATAACAACCTATCCCTCACTAACCAAGACTAAGTAGTATGTGTGACTACAGGAAAAGGAGCACTGAGCACGTCCCCATTCTCATCGAACGGGCTTGTAGTGGAGGCAGGTTGGAGCTTCAAAATCCTTGGTGTCCACATCAACAAACAACCTAGAATTAGTCCAAACACACCAAGACAGTCGTGAAGAAGCCACGACAAGCCTCTTTCCCCCTCAGGAGGTTGAAACGATTTGGCATGGGGCCTCAGATCCTCAAGAAAGTTCTACAGCTGGAACCATTGAGAGCATCTTGACTGGCTGCATCACCTATATAGCTGTATTATTAGCCATGTTATTACCCGGTACTCCCTGATTTAGCCATGTTGATTACCTGTACTCCCTGTAATATACCGTTTATTACTAGTACTCCATCTATATAGCCATGTTAATACCTGGTACTCCTGTATTAAGCGTTTTATTACTGGGTACTCCTCTATATAGCATGTTATTACCTGGTACTCCCGGTATATTAGCCATGTTATTACCTGGTACTCCCTGTATATACCATGTTAATACCTGGTTACTCCATCTATATAGCCATGTTATTACCTGGTACTCCCTGTATATAGCCATGTTATTACCTGTACTCCCTGTATATAAGCCATGTTATTACCCGTACCCCTGTATATACCATGTTATACCCTGTACTCCATCTATATAGCCATGTTATTACCTGTTATCGCATCTATATCATGCCTTGTTATTTTTATTTTTCATTTTTATAACCCTAACCCTAAACCCTAACCTGCCGCCGACCCACTACAAACACTCCCATCTCCACATCAACTACATCACCCTGCCCAACCAACACTAACACCTCCCATCTCCACATCAACTACATCCACCCTGCCCAGACCCACTAACAAACACTCCATCTCCACATCAACTACATCACCCTGCCGCCAGACCCACTACATCACCCTGCCCAGACCCACGACTAACATCCCCATCTCCCAACAAACATCACCCCTTCACCCTGCCCAGACCCACTAACACACTCCCATCTCCACATCAACTACATCACCCTGCCCAGACCCACTAACACACTCCCATCTCCACATCAACTACATCACCCTGCCCCAACCCACTACATTTTTGTTAACTGTAATTTTGTTACACTCCAACTTTCCCTCCATCTTGAACCAACATCAGTTKTTTTTAAGTCTTGGTTCCAATAGTTAATATTATTTTCTAAAAGATTGTCAGCTGGATAGACTCACTGCAAGGTTTTGTATATCTTACCTATCATTTGAACAWCATTTTCTAACTCAAATATAATTCCCTCAATGTTTAAATWGTTTATTTAGCAAATGTTTWACTTTTTTATTAACTCTGCACTGTTGGGAAATGGGCTCATAAGTAAGCATTTCATGTAAAGTCTACACCTGTTGTGTTCGGCTCATGTGACCAATAACATTTTATTAGAGTCAGCCCAGATATCGTCCCCATATCCTGAGTCCCAGCAGAGCTCTTGTGTCTACGGGTTAGGGTTAGGAGCAGGTCCAGGATGAGGGCTTACCTTGAGTCCCAGCAGAGCTCTTGTGTCTACGGGTTAGGGTTAGGAGCAGGTCCAGGATCAGGGCTTACCTTGAGTCCCAGCAGAGCTCCGGTGTCTACGGGTTAGGGTTAGGAGCAGGTCCAGGATCAGGGCTTACCTTGAGTCCCAGCAGAGCTCCGGTGTCTCGGGGCACCGTTCCATCCTTCATCCTCTTGTTTAGTATAATCCGCCCTATCAGGCGCTCGCCATCTTTGGACGGTTGCCATGTCATCGGGTGCTACGAGGTCAAACACAACACACATGTTGTGTTTAACAACAAGTAGGCTTCTCATGTTTCAAGAACAAAACATTAGAACAAGAATATAATATAGAAGAACATACTCAACAGAAAGAAGGGTGGAGGCCATATTACATGTGATGCATCGTGATTACATAAACTTAGATCAAGAGACATTGGAATTTGGTGTCAAATGGTGCTCTATCCAGGTACATCAGTATAACCACAGCATCTGTCATGATGAGTATAGGAAAAACCCTATGAAAGCTTGCTTTGCTGTCTTCGTGTGCTGTAAAGTCTGTATACGTTGTATTTACACTGTGCTGTCTCATGTGCTGTAAAGTCTGTATAGGCAGTATATTACACTGTGTAACAAATCCAACTGTCATGCATTTTAAATGCTGTGATGACACAGGAGAAGTGGTCATTCATATATCCATTGGCATGTGATTTAAGAGTTTGTGTGACCACAGCAGTGGTGGGTAGATGGAGAAGCATGCACTGGAAAACATGCAGAGAAAGAGAGAGAGGGGAGTAGGAAAAGAGAGAGAGAAAGGAGGAAGAGAGAGAGAGAGGAGGAAGATAGAGAGTAGGGAAAGAGCAAGGACTTGGTTTAATTAAGAAAATGACCACCAGGCTGAAAACAGTAACTTCCCACAGTGTTGAGGAGGGGGATAGAGGGTCTCATTCAGTAACCAGCCACAGTGTTGAGGAGGGAGATAGAGGGTCTCATTCAGTAACCAGCCACA
>NC_036844.1:32808756-32820372 GCF_002910315.2 Salvelinus sp. IW2-2015
ACTCTATAGCCACTCCTATCTGTCATATCTTTAATCTGAGCCGAGAGGAAAGTCTTTGTCCTCAGGCCTGGAGGGAAGCCACAGATTAAAGATATGACAGATAGGAGTGGCTATAGAGTCAGATTAAAGATATGACAGATAGGAGTGGCTATAGAGTCAGATTAAAGATATGACAGGTAGGAGTGGCTATAGACTCAGATTAAAGATATGACAGATAGGAGTGGCTATAGAGTCAGCTACCATCCTCAGTAGCTTTCCATCTAAGTTGTCAATGCCAGGAGGTTTGTCATTATTGATCGATAACAATAATTTCCCCACCTCTCCCACACTGACTTTATGAAATACTAAATTACAATGCTTTTCTTTCATTATTAGTTTTTTAATGCATGAATACAATTACTCACTGTTTGTTGTTGGCATTTCCTGCATAAGTTTGCCCAGTTTGACTGTGAAATAATCATTAAAATAATTGTCAACATCAAATGGTTTTGTGATGAATAAGCCATCTGATTCGATGAAAGATGGAGTTGAATGTCTTTGTGCCCATAATTTAATTTAAAGTACTCCAAAGTTTTTTCCATCATTCTTTATATCACTGATCTTGGCTTCATAATACAGTTTCTTCTTCTTTTTTGTTGAGTTTAGTAACACAATTTCTAAATTTGCAGTAAGTCAGCCAGTCAGATGTACAGCCAGATTTATCAGCCACTCCTTATGCCCCATCTCTTTCAACCATACAGTTTATTAATTTCCTCATCAATCCATGGAGCCTTAACAGTTCTAACAGTCAGTTTCTTAACAGGTGCATGTTTATCAATAATTGTAAAAAGCAACTTCATAAATTCATCAAGTGCAGCGTCTGGATGCTCCTCATTAATCACATCAGACAAACAAATATTTTTAACATCGTCCACAGCGAAATGTTTGTATGATCTCTTATACACTATTTTAGAACCAGCTTTTGGAAATTTGTCTTTCCTGGATATTGCCACTATATTGTGATCACTGCATCCAATGTTACGGATACATCTTCAGAACAAAGTTCTACAGTATTAGTAAACATGTGATTGATACATGTGGATGATCTTGTTCCTGTAGTGTTTGTAAACACTCTGGTAGGTTGATTAATAACCTGAACCAGATTACAGGAACTGGTTAGACTGAAAAGCTTCCTCTTGAGTGGACAGCTTGATGAAAACCAGTCAATATTTATGTCCCCAAGAAAGTAGACCTCTCTGTTTACATCACATACACTATCAAGCATTTCATACATATTATTTAGATACTGACTGTGTAACTGACTGACCAGTAGATACCAGGGACTAAATCTGACTGACATGCTCCTCCAGTCAGTTACACAGGTTGGGGTGTATAGGAACAGAAACTGGGAACGAAGTGTGTAGATAGGCAGATGGCTGTTGGGTGCTGTGGGTGGGTGAAGGGCACACTGAGACAGAGAGGTTTCCTGCCTAGCCTCCTCTACCACCCTGTCCTGTCCTATCAAACCCACCCTCTCCTATATGTTTCTGTCTGGGGTAGATGTGATGAAGACATGATTGGGACAAGCCCTGGTGACAGCCATGTCATCACACCGTTTCCCTAGCCTGGATCTTGAGGCTCTTTGGTTTTAACCAAGAAACTATCAAATCTCAGCTGCCATGAAACCAAGCATGCAGTGAGACTTCAGGACCAGGATTTCATAAACAATTCTAACCTCACTCCCCTTCTTGTCTCCCCTTTCAGTTTCCATTGATGAGATAGACTCTGTGCGTAAGGGCCGGCAGTCGGAGGGTCTTCAGAAGCACACAGAGGCCCACGTGGAGGACCTCTGTTTCTCCATCATCTTTAAGGGCCGCAGGAGGAACCTGGACCTGATAGCTACCTCGGTGGAGGAGGCTAGGCAGTGGGTCCATGGTCTGGAGAAGATCCTCTCTAACATGAAGAAACTCAACCACCAGCAGACGAGCGAGCAGTATCCTCTTCCGTTAATCTGCTTGCTTTGCAATTCACAACTAAAACATTGTTTAGTTACTTGGGGTTAAATAGTTGTCCAGCCTATTCAGTATAGTGGATTCCCATCTACAATGTGTATAAGTCAACATTTAAGCTCCGAGCAACTGGTTGCTATCAATTTATGTTATTCTTCAATATCACAAACTCCAAAGCAAATCAGGGGGAGAAAAATAGGTTTATTTGAGAAGGACAAATCAACAGGGGTGACACTCTAGACCCAAACTGCTACAAACCTATATCTATCCTACCCTGCCTTTCTAAAGTCTTCAAAAGCCAAGTTAATAAACAGATCGCTGACCATTTCGGGTCCCACCGTACCTTCTCCGCTGTGCAATCCGGTTTCCGAGCTGGTCACGGGTGCACCTCGGCCATGCTCAAGGTACTAAACGATATCTTAACCGCCATCGATAGGAGACAGTACTGTGCAGTCGTCTTCATCGACCTGGCCAAGGCTTTCGACTCTGTCAATCACCGTATTCTTATCGGCAGACTCAATAGCCTTGGTTTCTCAAATGACTGCCTCGCCTGGTTCACCAACTACTTCGCAGACAGAGTTCAGTGTGTCAAATCGGAGGGCCTGTTGTCCGGACCTCTGGCAGTCTCTATGGGGGTACCACAGGGTTCAATTCTCGGGCCGACTCTTTTCTCTGTATATATCAACGATGTCGCTCTTGCTGCGGGTGATTCCCTGATCCACCTCTACGCAGACGACACCATTTTGTATACATCTGGCCCTTCCTTGGACACTGTGTTAACTAACCTCCAAACGAGCTTCAATGCCATACAACACTCCTTCCATGGCCTCCAACTGCTCTTGAACGCTGGTGGGGCCGGATGCATGCTTTTCAACCGTTCGCTGCCCGCGCCTGCCCGCCCGGCATCACTACTCTGGACGATTCTGACCTGGAATGTGGGGACAACTACAGATGCCTGGGTGTCTGGCTAGACTGTAGACTCTCCTTCCAGACTCATATTAAACATCTCCAGTCAAAAATCAGATCTGGAGTCGGCTTTCTATTTCACAACAAAGCCTCCTTCACTCACGCCGCCAAACTTACCCTCGTAAAACTGACCATCCTACCGATCCTCGACTTCGGCGATGTCATCTGCAAAATAGCTTCCAATACTCAGCTCAGCGGGCTGGATGCGGTCTATCACAGTGCCATCCGTTTTGTTACCAAAGCCCCTTATAACACCCACCACTGCGACCTGTATTCTCTAGTCGGCTGGCCCTCACTACATATTTGTCGCCAGACCCGCTGGCTCCAGGTCATCTATAAGTCTATGCTAGGTGGAGCCCTGCCTTATCTCAGCTCACTGGTCATGATAACAACACCCACCCATAGCACGCGCTCCAGCAGGTRTATCTCACTGGTCATCCCCAGGGCCGACACCTCCTTTGGCCTCCTTTCCTTCCAGTTCTTTGCTGCCAGTGACTGGAACAAATTGCAAAAATCGCTGAAGCTGGAGACTTATATCTCCCTCACTAACGTTAAACATCAGCTATCTGAGCAGCTAATCGATCGCTGCAGCTGTACATAGTCCATCTGTAAATAGCCCACCCAATCTACCTACCTCATCCCCATAKTTTTTATATTTACTTTTCTGCTCTTTTGCACACCAGTATCTCTACTTGCACATCATCATCTGCTCATCTATCACTCAAGTGTTAATCTGCTAAATTGTAATTACTTTGCTACTATGGCCTATTTATTGCCTTACCTCCTCACGCCTTTTACACAGCCTGTATATAGACTTAATTTTTTTCTATTGTGTTATTGACTGTATGTTTGCTTATTCCATGTGTAACTCTGTGTTGTTGTTTGTGTTGCACTGCTTTGCTTTATCTTGGCCAGGTCGCAGTTGAAAATGAGAACTTGTTCTCAACTAGCCTACCTGGTTAAATAAAGGTGAAAAAAAAAAAATAATAATAATAATAATAATTATGCTGGGAGGTAGATGTTCAGTCTCCCCTGTCCTCAGCTTTTCCCCACCGAACAAAGGAACAGGATGCCATTTATAACCCCCCACCCTAACCTGGGATTGACCAATCAGAAGTCCTTGCAGTACAACTTGGCTAATGGCCAAATAACAAGTATCCTGCCCCCGACTCAATGTACAGACCAATTACAATGTGGCACACGTCGCTCTGAGTTCAGGAGTGTCATTCCACAGACTCTAACAGTTGTTGAACTGAAACCCAACTCATATTTACAATTCGCTATTAACCATTAGGACTCTAGTTTTTAGTCCTCTCATCCTCTGCGTTGTGTATTTATCTTTGACACATTCCTACATGGTGAATGATTGATCCTTAAATCTGGGCGTTTTAAAGCTGGATCTTCAACTGTATGAGGAAAGCAGACAAGAACAAGGACAACAAGATGACTCTGAAGGAGCTGAAACACTTCCTCCGCCAGATCAACATCGAGGTGGACGACATGTACGCTGAAGTGCTGTTTTCAGTGAGTGGACAGCTACAGTTGGTCAATGACTTACAAGGAGGGTGTTGTAGAGTCTGTACAGGCAGCTCCTAATGCAGTTCTGTCATGTTTCTGTATGTATATGGGTTTCATTTAAGGTTATGCTATGTCTCAAAGCATTTGACTTTGTCTGAGGAGGAACTCAATGTGCTGTATCTCGTTAGTACTGTTTTGTTAATGATCTTGTCCTACAGAAATGTGACAAGTCTAACTCGGGCTCCCTGGAAGGTCCTGAGATCAAACACTTCTATGACCTGCTGATATATCGCGAGGAGATCGATGTGATCTATGGGAAGTACGCCACTACGGGGGAGCAGATGAGTGTCAAAGACCTGCTCAACTTCCTGCTGAACGAGCAGCGTGAGGTGGCCACCATGGAGGACGCTGTAAGACTCATACAGAGATACGAGCTGGACGATTCAGGTGAGAGATGCTGTGGTACTGACTCAATACGAGCTGGACGATTCAGGTGAGAGATGCTGTGGTACTAACTCAAATACGAGCTGGACGATTCAGGTGAGAGATAATGTGGTACTGACTCAATACGAGCTGGATGACTCAGGTGAGGAGAGATGCCCTAGTAACTGACTCAATACGAGCTGGATGACTCAAGGTGAGGAGAGATATCTCTAGTATGACTCAATACGAGCTGGATGACTCAGGTGAGGAGAGATGCCTATGGTACTGACTCAATACGAGCTGGATGACTCAAGGTGAGGAGAGAAATGCTCTAGTACTGACTCAATACGAGCTGGATGACTCAGGTGAGGAGAGATGCTCTAGTACTGACTCAATACGAGCTGGATGACTCAGGTGAGGAGAGATAGCTCTAGTACTGACTCAATACGAGCTGGATGACTCAGGTGAGGAGAGATCTCTAGTACTGACTCAATACGAGCTGGATGACTCAGGTGAGGAGAGATGCTCTAGTACTGACTCAATACGAGCTGGATGACTCAGGTGAGGAGAGATACTCTAGTACTGACTCAATACGAGCTGGATGACTCAGGTGAGGAGAGTCGCTCAGACACACATACATGAACTCACTATATAAGGGAGCATGTGTACTGAGTGTTCAAAACATTAAAAACATCTGCTCTTTCCATGACAGACTGACCAGGTGAATCCAGGTGAAAGCTAAGATCTCTTATTGATGTAATTTGTTAAATCCACTTCAATCAGTGTAGATGAGGGTGAATGTACAAGACCAGTTTGAATGTGTCAAGAATTTCAATGCTGCTCGGTTTTTCACACTGAAAAGTTTCCCGTGTCTATCAAGAATGGTTCACCACCCAAAGGGCATCCAGCCAATTTGTCACAACTGTGGGAATCACTGGAGTCAACATGGGCCAGCATCCCTGYGGAACACTTTCGACACCTTGTAGACTCCATGCCCTGACACATTTAGGCTGTTCTGAGGGCAAAAGGGGGTACAACTCAATATTAGTAAGGTGTTCCTAATGTTTTGTACACTCATTTTACTGTACGTAAGAATGCAGTATTCGATGGCAGCATACAGTTTTATGGTATTCTATGAATGTGCTAAAATACTTGTATTTCTGAGGCACCTTTCTAATGTAGGCTAAATTATATACAATGCCTTCAGAAATGATTCATTCCTCCACTTCATTACATTGATTCTTTTTTTCCACACATAATATCACATAATGACAAAGTGAAAACAGGTTTTTGGATTATWTTTTTTGCAAATGTATTTAAAATGAAATACAGAAATGTCTTATTTACATAAGTATTCACACCCCTGAGTCAATACATGTTAGAATCACCTTTGGCAGCGATTACAGCGGTGAATCTTTATAGGGAAGTCTTTAAGATTTCCTGGATTGTGCAACATTTTCACATTATTCTTCTCAAAATTCTTCAATCTCTGCCAAATTAGTTGTTGATCATTGATAGACAACCTTTTTCTAGGTCTTGCAATAGATTTACAAGCAGAATTAACTAGTCCACTCAGGAACATTCACTGTCTACTTGGTAAGCAACTCCAGTGTATTTTTGACCTTGTGTTTTAGGTTATTGTCCTGGTGAAAGTTGAATTCATCTCCCAGTGTCTTTTGGAAAGCAGACTGAACCAGATTTTTCTCTAGGATTTTGCCTGTGCTTAGCTCCATTCCATTGCTTTTTTATCCTGAAAAACTGTCCAGTCCTTATTGATGASAAGCATACCCATAACACAGTGGTGGTCGGTGCCTTTTATGAGCACGGCCTTATTTCTATTACAGTATACTAGGTGACTGTCAATCATATTCCATTCACCCAGTTCAATGTAACATCGATAGGTTTAGGCTACTGTCATTCATATTCCATTCATCCACCTCACTTTATACTCCAATCATTAGGTTGCTACTGTCACGACTTCTGCCGAAGTCGGTTCCTCTCCTTGTTCGGGCGRTGTTCGGCGGTCGACGTCACCGGTCTTCTAGCCATCGCCGGTCCATTTTTCATTTTCCATTTGTTTTGTCTTGTTTTCCCACACACCTGGTTTTCATTCCCTCATTACGTGTTGTGTATTTAACCCTCTGTTCCCCCCATGTCTTTGTGTGGTATTGTTTGTTGTAAGTGCTTGTGCACATTGTTGTCTGGTGAGCGACGGGTTTTGTACCCATTCTTTATTATTCTGGATGCCGGTGGTTATAAAGTCGCCTGCGTCTGACTTCACTGCCACCAGTTACGGACCCCTTACAGAATACCACACCCGAATATGGAGTCAGCAGGAGCAACCTAGCCAATGAATGACAGTTTACAACATACGTGCACAGGTTGAAAAGTWATTTTTTGTAGTCATGGTGACAGACAGTGACACATTCCATACCGCCTTGCACACTTTTGCCTGCATCTAACAGATGTAGGGTGTAATCATTAGTCCAAAAGTTGCAAACAAGATGTCATAGTCAACATAGCTACTAGAACTAACACTACAATCATACMGTACAGTGTACAGTCAGCAAGCAGTTTAGCAGTTACACCGGCGGGCCCCAGTGGCTATGAATTTTTACCCATCTACCAATGGGTAAGAATTTTCCCCCATCCACCAATAGGTGCCCTTCTTTGCAAGGCACTGGATTACCTCCCTGGTCTTTGTGGTTGAATCTGTGTTTGAAATTCACTGCTCGACTGAGGGACCTTACAGATAATTGTTTGTGTGGGGTACAGAGATGAGGTAGTCATTCAAAAATCATGTTAAACACTATTATTGCACACATAGTGTGTCCCTGCAACTTATTATGTAATTTGTTAAGCAATGTTTTACTCCTGAACTTATTCAGGCTTGCCATAACAACGGGGTTGAATACTTATTGACTCAAGACATTTCAGCKTTTCCTTTTTTATGAATTAAATAACAACAAGGAAAAACATAATTCAACTTTTACATTATGGGGTATTGTTTGTTGGCCAGTGAACAAAAAAATCWAAATTTAATACATTTTCAATTCAGGCTCTAACACAACAAAATGTGTCAAGGGGTGTGAATACTTTCTGAAGGCACTGTATATCTGGGAGGGCTATTGTCACGTTCCTGACCTGTTTTCTGTTAGTTTGTGTATGTGTTAGCTGGTCAGGACGTGAGTTTGGGTGGGCAGTCTATGTTTTCTGTTTCTATGTTGGTTTAAGGGTGACCTGATATGGCTCTCAATTAGAGGCAGGTGGTTTTCATTTCCTCTGATTGAGAGCCATATTAAGGTAGGTGTTTTCACACTGTTTGTTTGTGGGTGGTTGTCTCCTGTGTCTGTGTCTATGTTGCACCATACGGGACTGTTTTGTTCGTGTGGTGCGTATTTATGTCGTCATTTTCCTGGTCCGTGTTCGTTCTGCGTTACATGTAAGTCTTACGTTCGAGGTAGGGGGGGGGGGGGGGGGGGGGGGTGTGCTATCTACCGGGTTTGTTGTTTTTTGGTTAGTTTTAAGTTGAAGTTTCGTGGTGTCGCTTTACTTGTAATCAAATATCATTGGCATAATCAGCAACGCTCGCGCCTATGGTCGAATCCATACTCCTCCTCTCGCTATTGAAGAGGAGGAGGACACGTTACAGAACACTATTTCACCAACAAAAATCAAGCAGCGGTGTAACGGGGACCAGGGACAGCGAAGAAGGAGGAATGGACATGGAGAGGATATTTGTGAGTAAGGGTTGGCTGACACATGAGGGAAGGAGATTCTGGCTGAGATAAAGGATCGCTGCTCTCAATAGGGAACAGGCTGGAGGCACTCGGAGAGCTGAGTAAGACCGAGCGAGAGAGAACGGACGGTTATGAACGGGGACGCGTCTAGCCGGACAGCCCGAAAGGACCGTGAGTACTACCCAACTACTAAAATTTTCTGGGGGGGCGGCTAAGAGGTAGTGGGCCAAGGGGACAGAGTAAGGAAGACCTGCGCCACTTCCCAGGCTTACCTTGTGGAGAGCGGAGTAGCGGGCAGGACACCCGTGTTACGCAGTAGAGCGAGTCCAACGGTGGTCGCCGTACGTTCATCCATGGGTAGGCGTGTTGGCATTGTGAGCCGGTGTCATGGTGCTTAGCTCTGTGTCCATGACATCCCCGGTGTAGTTGGCAGGCATGACGTTCAATGAGCGCACACTGCCTGTCTGCTGGTTGCCTCGGGCGGTACATGGCCCTTACGCATGTCCTGTCGCTAGCATAGCCCGGTGCGGGTTATTCCCCTCCACCGCATGTCGGAAAAAGCGAACGGGAGTATTCAACCGGTTAAGGTGACAGGCTCGTCTCAGGCAGGTTGCACTCGGTCTCTGGGAGTCCAGTATTTTCCCATGGCACGCGTCGTGCTTTCGGCGCCTCCGCCGCAGCCGCAGTACCACTCAGTGCCTAATCACCAAACGCTACCAGGTTCAATCAGTGCGTCTTTCAGAGCCAGTTCCTCTCCACGAACTCTTCTGTGGTGTGTGTTCTCGGCCCGGTGGCCTCCAGTTCGGCACCACGCACTAAGCACCCTGTGCGTCTCCAGAGCCCTGTACGCACTGTTCCTTCTCCCCGCACTCGCCCTGAGGTGCGTGCCTTAGCCCGGTACACCAGTGGCCGGTACCAGAACAGCACCACGGCCTATGTGCGCTTCGGAGAGGTACAGTGTGCTTGTCCCGCTCCCCGCACTAGGCTTGAAGTCGCGTGTCATCGCAGTCGGTGCAGTCCAGTACTAGGCACCACGTACGGTCTACAGTGCGTCTCAGCGGCCAGAGTCTGCCGTTTGCCCAACGGGCGCTGAACTGTCGTGCCTGGCAAGCGCCGCATGAACTGCCGCGTCTGTATGGAAGCCTCAAAGCCGCCCGTCTGCCATGAGCCTGCAAAGCCGCCCGTCTGCCATGAGCCTACAGAGCGTTTCGCCAGACAGAGCCGCTAGAGCCTTCCGCAGACAGGAGCCGCTAGAGCCTTCCGCCAGACAGGGCAGCGCAAAGCATTCCGCAGCCAGGATCAGCCAGAGCCATCCGTTCCGCAGCGTCATCGTGAGCCCATGCCGTCTCCGCAGCGCATCTGAGCCATCCGTCTCCAGCGCCGTCTGAGCCATCCGTCTCCGCAGCGCCGTCTGAGCACCTCGGGCGTCTCCCCAGCGCTGCCTCTGAGCCATCCGTTCTCCGCAGCGCCGTCTGAGCCATCCGTCCTCCCCAGCGCCGTCTGGGCCATCCGTCTCCACCAGCGTCCGTCTGAGCATCCGTCTCCGTCGCGAGCCACTTCGAGCCGTTCCCGTACCTCTGTCCCAAGCCGTCAGAGCCGTTAGTTCACCAGTTCATGGAGCCGCTAGATGCCATTCGTCGTCAGGATCACGCCAGAGCCGCACAACCAGACAGGATCGCCAGAGCCGCCAACCAGACAGGATCTGCAGAGCTGCCAACTAGACAGGAATCTGCCAGAGCCGCCAACCAGACAGGATCTGCCAGACGCCAACCAGACAGGATCTGCCAAGCCGTCAGCCAGCATGAGCGCCAGAGCCGTCAGGCGCAGCCATGGAGCGTCAGCCGAGCCGTCAGCAGCCATGAGCGTCAGAGCCGTCAGCCAGCCATGAGCGTCCAGGGCGGTCAGCCAGCATGAGCGTCCAGAGCCAGTCAGATCCAGCACCATGAGCGTCCAGAGCGTCAGCCAGCCATGAGCGTCCAGAGCCGTCAGCCAGCCATGAGCGTCAGAGCCGTCATGCCAGCCATGAGCGTCCAGTTAGCCGTCGCCAGTCCCATCAGAGCTGCCCTCAGCCCAGAGCGCGCCATTTATCCAGAACTGCCCCTCAGTCCAGAGCTGTCTCTCTGTCCGGAGCTGCCCTTCAGTCCGGAGTTGCCCTATCCTGAGCTACCTCTCTATCCTGACCTACCTCTCTGTCCTGTGCTAATATCTCTGTCCTGAGCTACTTATCCGGTGCTGCCCTTTGTCCGGTGCTGCCCTTATATTAAGGTTACCATTAAAATTAAGTGGGTGTAAGATGAGGGTGGTCATTCTAAGGGGGAGACGTAAGCTGGGATTGACTATGGTGGGGTGGGGACCTCGCCCGGCCTGAGCCACCACAATGGTCAGATGCCCACACCAGACCCTCCCTAGACTTTGGTGGTGCGTTCGGAGTACGCACCTTGAGGGGGGGTTATGTAGTTCCTGACTGTTTCTGTTAGTTTGTATGTGTTAGCTGGTCAGGACGTGAGTTTGGGTGGGCAGTCTATGTTTTTGTTTCTATGTTGGTTTAAGGGTGACCTGATATGGTTCTCAATTAGAGGCAGGTGGTTTCATTTCCTCTGATTGAGAGCCATATTAAGTAGGTGTTTCACACTGTTTGTTTGTGGGTGTGTTGTCTCCTGTGTCTATGTTTGCACATACGGGACTGTTCTCGTTCGTTTGTCGTTTTATGTGTATTTTTCTGTCCGTTCGTTGCGTTACATGTTAAGTCTTACGTTCAGGTTTGTCTACTCCGTTTGTTGTTTTGTTAGTTTTAGTGAAGTTCGTGTTGTCGTCTTTACTTTAATAAATATCATGTCATATCACATAACGCTGCGCTTGGTCGAATCACTACTCCTCCTCTTCGTATGAAGAGGAGGAGGAACACGTTACAAGCTATTTAACAAGGCCCAATCCCTAACTCATTCTGTCCTCCTCGCCCAGCAAAGCAGAAGAATCACATG
>NC_036844.1:32823447-32830974 GCF_002910315.2 Salvelinus sp. IW2-2015
GATCCCCTGTTGTCAAAAGTGTTCAAGGGGAGTATGAGGATCGATTGCTGACGAACTCTCGTTCGACATTCCGCGTTTCTCTCCCGTTGCAGCCGAATGGTCTCGTCATGCCCCCCGTTTTACATGTAGTGCATCGTCATTTTCCTGTCCGTTCGTTCTGCGTTACATGTAAGTCCTTACGTTCAGGTTTGTCTACTCCGTTTGTTGTTTTGTTTAGTTTTAAGTGAAGTTCGTGTTGTCGTCTTTACTTTAATAAATATCATGTCATATCACAACGCTGCGCCTTGGTCGAATCACTACTCCTCCTCTTCGTATGAAGAGGAGGAGGAACACCGTTACAGCTATTTAACAAGGCCCAATCCCCTAACTCATTCTGTCCTCCCCCCAGCAAAGCAGAAGAATCACATGACCAAAGATGGCTTCCTGATGTACCTGCAACAGGAGGAGGGGTCTATCTTCAACCCCACCCACAAGGAGGTGTTCCAGGATATGAGCAAGCCAATCAACCACTACTTCATCAGCTCCTCCCACAACACCTACCTGATGGAAGACCAGCTCAAAGGCCCCAGCAGCACAGAGGCCTATATCAAGTAACCATGACAACCCTTAAATTACTACCTCTAATCTAAACTAACCTAACCATACCTTACTACCTTTAATCTAAATTAAACTAACCAAAATTTAAAATTTAAATTCTTACCCCTTTTTTCTCCCTTATTTCCAATTGGTAGTTACAGTCTTGTTCCATCGCTGCAACTCGGGAGAAGCGAATGTCGAGAGTTGTGCATCCTCTTCTTGACACTTCTTGACACAATGCCCGCTTATCCCAAGAAAACAGCCGCACCAATGTGTCGGAGGAAACCCCGTCCAACTGGCGGCCGTGTCAGCGTGCACGCGCCCAGCCCGCCACAGGAGTCGCTAGTGCACGATGGGACAAGGAAATCTCCGCCTGCCAAACTCTCTCCTAACCCGGACAACGCTGGACCAATTGTGCACCGCCTCATGGATCTCCCAGTCACGGCTAGCTGTGACACAGCCTGGGATCGAACCCGGGTCTGTAGTGATGCCTCAGTCATAGACACTGCCTTAGACCGCTGCGCCACTCGGGAGGCCCCTGCAAATAGATTTTAACAAACAATTGGTCCCTCAAAAAATGCAGCCCTCCGTTGAATTTCAAAATCCCGATGTGGCCCTCTAGCCAAAAAGTAAACATGTCTTTGTTACAGTGTCTATGTAGTTGCATATAGCAATATTTTTTTTAGACGTAAATAGCAAGTATGTCTACTTCACCATTTTATTGGTAAACTACAAGAAAGTGTAAACACTGTGTATTTTAACGATCCAACACGTAATATAGTTGTCATAATTAGGTTTTAGTTCAGAGAGGCTAGAACAGTGACTAAGATCTTCAATGAGAGTGTGCATGGATCCAGATTGCGGACTTAAGAAAAAAGTAGAGTCATCGGCATGCATTGACACTTTTGTTATTATCCCCTGGATTTCTACCCCTTAATTTTTATTATATATTGTTTTACATTTACCCTATGGGACTCCCAATCACGGCCTGATGTGATTCAGCCTGGATTCGAACCAGGGACTAGACCTCTTGTACTGAGATGTAGGGCCTTAGACCGCTGCGCCACCCAGGAGCCCAAGGCTGGATGTTCTTGTTGGATCTAATTTTAATAGCTAGCATTTCAATGACCATGATAAATAGATATAGAGACAACAGACAGCCTTGTTTTTTTCCTCTTAAAAGCTCAAAACTTTCTTAGAAGTAACCATTATTTACTATTTTGGGGTTCTGTACATAATCTTAACCCATAGTATAAGAGATTCACCGAAATTAAAGTATCCAGGCATTTATATATACATTCTAGTCGTACTTTAGATGTATTACTAAATACAGATACAGTACTAGATACAGTAGCTATAGTACTAGATACAGTAGATCCACATCCGGCCATGATTGGGAGTCCCATAGGGCGGCACACAATTGGCCCAGCGTCGTCTGGGTTTGGCCGGGGTAGGCCGTCATTGTAAATAAGAATTTGTTCTTAACTTGCTTGCCTAGTTAAATAAAAATATAGATATAGTACTAGATACAGATACAGTAATAGATATAGTACTAGACACAGATAGAGTACTAGATACAGTGCCTTGCAAATTCACCCCTTTTCCTATTTGTTGTATTACAACCTGTAATTTAAAATGATTTTTATTTGGATTTCATGATATGGACATACACCAAATAGTGAAATTTAAAAAATTACTTGTTTCAAAAAATTCTTTAAAAAAATGGAAAAGTGGTGCATGCATATGTATTCACCCCCTTTGCTATGAAGCCCCTAAATAAGGTCTGGTGCAACCACTTACCTTCAGAAGTCACATAATTAGTTAAATAAAGTCCACCTGTGTGCAATCTAAGTGTCACATGATCTGTCACATGATCTCAGTATGTATACACCTGTTCTGAAAGGCCCCAAAGTCTGCAACACCACTAAGCAAGGGGCACCACCAAGCAAGCAGCACCATGAAGACCAAGGAGCTCTCCAAACAGGTCAGGGACAAAGTTGTGGAGAAGTACAGATCAGGGTTGGGTTATAAGAAAATANGGAGCTCTCCAAACAGGTCAGGGACAAAGTTGTGGAGAAGTACAGATCAGGGTTGGGTTATAAGAAAATATCAGAAACTTTGAACATCCCACTGAGCACCGTTAAATCCATTATTAAAAAATGGAAAGAATATGGCACCACAACAAACCTGCCAAGAGAGGGCCGCCCACCAAAACTCACAGACCAGGCAAGGAGGGCATTAATCGGAGAGGCAAAAAAGAGACCAAAGATAACTCTGAAGGAGCTGCAAAGCTCCACAGTGGAGATCGGAGTATCTGTCCATAGGACCACTTTAAGCCGTACACTCCACAGAGCTGGGCTTTACGGAAGAGTGGCCATTAAAAAAGACATTGCTCAAAGAAAAAAAATAAGCAAACATGTTTGGTGTTCACCAAAAGGCATTAGGGAGACTCCGCAAACATATGGAAGAAGGTACTCTGGTCAGATGAGACTAAAAATGAGCTTTTTGGCCATCAAGAAAAACGCTATGTCTGGCGCAGACCCAACACCTCTCATCACTCCGAGAACACTATCCCCACAGAGATTTGAGACTGGGACGGAGGTTYACCTTCCAGCAGGACACTGACCCTAAGCATACTGCTAAAGCAACACTTGAGTGGTTTAAGGAGAAGCATTTAAATGTCTTGGAATGGCCTAGTCAAAGCCCAGACCTCATTTCAATTGAGAATCTGTGGTATGACTTAAAGATTGCTGTACACCAGCAGAACCCATCCAACTAGAAGGAGATGGAGCGGTTTTGCGTTGAAGAATGGCCAAACATCTCAGTGGCTAGACGTGCCAAGCTGATAGAGACATACCCCAAAAGACTTGCTGCTGTAATTGCTGCAAAAGGTGGCTCTACAAAGTATTGACTTTGGGGGGGGTGAATAATTATGCACGCTCAAATGTTTTTTTGTTGTTGTCTTATTTCTTGTTTGTTCCACAATAAAACATATTTTGCATGTTGTGTAAATCAAATGATACAACCCCCCCMAAAAAATMTATTTTAATTCCAGGTTGTAAGGCAACAAAATAGAAACAATACCTTCGCAAGCCACTGTACAGTAAATAAAGTACTAGATAGAGTAAATATAGTACTATATACAGTAGATCTAGTACTAGAAACAGATAAAGTACTATTAGTAGTAGTACTGTATATGTGTGTTGATTGTGTTGTGATCCTCAGGGCCCTGATGAAGAGTTGTCGCTGTGTGGAGTTAGACTGTTGGGATGGGGCCCATGGGGAGCCAATCATCTACCACGGCCACACCCTCACCTCCAAGGTCCTGTTTAAAGACGTCATCAAGGCCATCAAGGAGTATGCCTTCAAGGTAACCCTAACCCATCAAGGAGTATGCCTTCAAGGTAACCCTAACCCATCAAGGAGTATGCCTTCAAGGTAACCCTAACCCATCAAGGAATATGCCTTCAAGGTAACCCTAACCCATCAAGGAGTATGCCTTCAAGGTAACCCTAACCCATCAAGGAGTACTCCTTCAAGATCAGTATAACCCCTAACCCCTAACCCATGAMCCCTAACCTTAAACCCTAACCCTAACCCATCAAGGAGTACGCCTTCAAGGTTTCACCATAAAGTCAAACCGGCCCTGTGATTACCAGTAGAGATGGACATGACTGCTAATGTTATGTTGTTGTCCTCCTGTCCCCCAGACATCAGAGTACCCAGTGATCCTGTCCCTGGAGAACCACTGTACCCTGGAGCAGCAGAAACTGATGGCCCAGCACATGATCTCCATCCTGGGCAGYGCCCTGCTCACCTCCCCCCTGGAGGACCAGATGCCCACTGCCTTCCCCTCACCCCAGGTCAGAGACTAGCAGATAATCAATCCATCCATCAATTTATCCACCCACCCACCCACCCACTCACCCACCCACCCATCAACCCACCTGTCCATCCATCCATCAATCAATTCATCCACCTACCCACCCATCAACCCACCAATCCATCCATCCAATCAATTTATCCTACCATCTACCCATCCATCAATCAATTCACCCACTCACCCACTCACCCACCCACCTGTCTGTCTATGACAGAGCCTGTCTGTCTATGAGGCTAACAGTGTCTGTCTGTTAGAGTCTGTCTATGAAATGTTGAACAGGCAAGGAGGCTTGGCTGAGTCAAATAGGAATCCTGACTTAATGAAGTGGTGATTAACCTCTCTAGGGTATGTGGGACGGTAACGTCTCACCTCGTCAACAGACAGTGAAAGTGCAGGGCGCCAAATTAAAACAACAGAAATCTCATAATTAAAATTCCTCAAGCATACAAGTATTTCACACCATTTTAAAGATACACTTGTTGTAAATCCAGCCAAAGTGTCCGATTTTAWATAGGCTTTACGACGAAAGCAAACCAAACGATTATGTTAGGTGAGTGCCTATTCWCAGAAAAACACAGCGATTTTTCCAGCCAAAGAGAGGAGTCACAAAAAGCAGAAATAGAGATCAAATGAATCACTAACCTTTGATGATCTTCATCAGATGACACTCATAGGACACCATGTTACACAATACATGTATGTTTTGTTCGATAAAGTTCATATTTATATCCAAAAATCTCAGTTTACATTGGCGCGTTATGTTCAGTAGTTCCAAAACATCCGGTGATTTTGCAGAGAGCCACATCAATTTACAGAAATAGTCATCATAAATGTTGATGAAAATTGAATTACACATTGAATTTTAGATCCACTTCTCCTTAATGCAACCGCTGTGTCAGATTTAAAAAGAAATTGGCGGAAAAAGCAAACCATGCAATGATCTGAGTACGGCGCTCAGATGACAAATCAACCCAAAGAGATATCCGCCATGTTGGAGTCAACATAAGTCAGAAATAGCATTATAAATATTCACTTACCTTTGATGATCTTCATCAGAATGCACTCCCAGGAATCTCAGTTCCACAATAAATATTTGTTTTGTTCGATAATGTCCATCATTTATGTCCAAATTCCTCCTTGTTGTTCGCGTGTTCAGTACACAATCTAAACTCACGACACGTGTGCAAGTCCAGCGGAAAGTACGGACGAAAAGTCCAAAAAGTTCCGYTACAGTCCGTAGRAACATGTCAAACGATGTATAGAATCAATCTTTAGGATGTTTTTAACATGAATCTTCAATAATGTTCCAACTGGAGAATTCCTTTTTCTTCAGAAATTATCTCACAAACTCTCACATGAATGCGCATGGTCAGCTCGTGACACTCTGGGAGAGACCTTACTCATTCTCCTCTCATTCGCCCCCACTTCACAGTAGAAGCATCAAACAAGGTTCTAAAGACTGTTGACATCTAGTGGAAGTCTTAGGAAGTGCAACATGACCCCATTTCCAATGTACCTTGGATAAGCAAAGAGTTGAAAAACTACAAACCTCAGATTTCCCACTTCCTAGTTGGATTTTTTCTCAGGTTTTTGCCTGCCATATGAGTTCTGTTATACTCACAGACATCATTCAAACAGTTTTAGAAACTTCAGAGTGTTTTCTATCCAAATCTAGCAGACAGTTTACTCTGGGCATGSTTTTCATACAGATGTGAAAATACTGCCCCCTACCCCAAAGAAGTTAAAGACTCAGCCATGTTCTTCTTGTCAGTAACAACCACATCATCAACTTTAAGGGACATGGGCAGCTGTGAGGAGGAGGGTTTATTCTCCAGGTCTTTAACCATTTTCCAGAACTTCTTGGGGAGAACTGCTCCTTAAAGTAACTAACTTTGGCCTTCCGGATAGCCTGAGTGCATTTATTTCTCATTTGCCTGAACAAGAGCCAGTCAGCCTGATTTTGCGTGTGCCGAGCCTTTCGCCAAATGGTATTCTTGAGATGGAGTAACTCTGTGTAACGGCAGCCTTCCTCCTCTTCGTCTGAAGAGGAGGTGTAGCAGGGATCGGACCAAGACGCAGCGTAGTTTGTGCTCAACATATTTAATTAAGACGAATAAACGTGAACACTTACAAATACAAAATAACAAATGTGGCAAACCGTTACAGCCCTATCTGGTGCAGAGAAAACACAAAGACAGGAAACAACCACCCACAAACCCCAACACAAAACAAGCCACCTAAATATGATTCCCAATCAGAGACAACACAAAACACCTGCCTCTGATTGAGAACCATAAWAGGCCAAACATAGAAACAGACAAACTAGACACACAACATAGAATGCCCACCCAGCTCACGTYCTGACCAACACTAAAACAAGTAAAACACACAAGAACTATGGTCAGAACGTGACACTCTGCCAGATCACGGTCGAACCAGGGGCTGAACCTGTTTTTAATTCWAATTTTCTTTATAGGGGCATGTTTACCACAATATAAAAAAATCATAACCTTTGACAAAGGATCTATACCCTTTTAAAGAGGCCAGATCATGAAGGACATGATAGATCAGGACATGATAGATCAGGACATTATAGATCAGGACATTATAGATCAGGACATTATAGATCAGGAAATTATAGATCAGGACATTATAGATCAGGACATTATAGATCAGGACATTATAGATCAGGACATGATAGATCAGGACATGATAGATCAGGACATTATAGATCAGGACATGATAGATCAGGAGAGTATAGATCAGGACATTATAGATCAGCACAGTATAGATCAGGACATCAGACTAATTTGATGATCTATAACAGATGCATCTCCGTCAACACAATGTCTGTCTGTCTCTGTGTAGGAGTTGAAGGGTCGGTTCATCATCAAGGGGAAACGTCTGAACAAGCTGGATGCCGTCTTCAGCAGTACTAGTCCTGGACTAGAGGAAGACTGTGTCTCAGAGGAGGACGAGGCTGCAGAGACCAACCACTCCAAGACAGACTCCAACGGACAGAAGGCCAAAGCCAAGGTATGGTAACACACTGCTGTGGTGCCAAGGTA
>NC_036844.1:32831215-32836352 GCF_002910315.2 Salvelinus sp. IW2-2015
TACATATATTGTTTGTTCGAAAATGTGCATATTTAGCGGCACAAATCGTGGTTATACAATGTGAATACTAGGCAAAATGCAATAACAATGTCCAGAGAAATCTTGGAAAGGCACCTAATCTAATCAATAACTAATCATAAACGTTACTAAAAAATACATGTTGGACAGCAAATTAAAGATAGCTTAGTTCTTAATGCAATCGCCGTGTTAGAATTCTAAAAATAACTTCATTACGACATGCAGCTTACGTTATGGCGAGAGAGCGCCCAAAATCTGGGCGCAAACTAATCGTACACATGTTCGACAGATATATGAAATAACATCATAAATGGGTCCTACTTTTGATGATCTTGCATCAGAATGTTGTACAAGGGGTCCTTTGTCCAGAACAATCGTTGTTTGGTTTTAGAACGGCCTTTTTCCCTCTCAATTTAACAAGCAAAACTTGCCAAGTGGGGCGAAGCTCTTCATCGTCAACAAACTCAGAGAACGGAACACGCCAAAACTCCCGAAAAAATTTCAATAATCTGATTAAACTATATTGAATAAACATACTTTACGATGATAATTGTACATTTATCAAATAAAATCAAAGCCGGAGATAGTAGCCGTCTATAACGACAGCTTTTCAGAAGGCAATCCCAGGTTCCTTCTCGCGTCTTCCTGAAAACAGGAAATTGGTGTCACGTCATGCCAAGAGCTCTTATTCGACCTCAGATCAAGCTATATACTCCATTTCTTCTCTCACTGCCTATTGACATCTAGTGGAAGGCGTATGAAGTGCATGTATACTAATAGATTTCAAGCAAAAAATTAGGTAGGCCCTGGAACAGAGCCTCGATTTGAGAGTTTTCACTTTCTGACAGGAATTTTGCTGCAAAATGAGTTCTGTTTTACTCACAGATATAATTCAAACGGTTTTAGATAGTGTTTTCTATCCAATAGTAATAATAATATGCATATTGTACGAGCAATAATTGAGTATGAGGCCGTTTGAAATGGGCACCTTTCATCCAAGTTACTCAAAACTGCCCCTGCAGCCCAAAGAAGTTAACATTTATCTTCAATAAAGTTCCAACCGGAGTATTCGTTCTTGTCTCCGTGAGCAATGGAACGTCAGTGGCTTGCATGAGGAAGTGGCATGATAGGCGCATGGCTGCTTGATGGACACCTGACTGATTCTGCTCTCATTCTCTCCCACAACATCATAGAAGTATCATTGGAATTTCTATTGATTGTTGACATCTAGTGGAACCCCGAGGCAGT
Source organism: Salvelinus sp. IW2-2015 (assembly GCF_002910315.2). NCBI lineage: Eukaryota > Metazoa > Chordata > Actinopteri > Salmoniformes > Salmonidae > Salvelinus > Salvelinus sp. IW2-2015. The sequence continues at coordinate 32,832,482 of NC_036844.1, forward strand.
GCAACCTCAGTCATAACTCAATTGGATTTCTTAAAGGACTCTGGTGAATACAGACAAGCTCAGATTTCTGACTTCCTGTTTTGATTTCAACTCAGGATTTTGCCTGCCAATATGAGTTCTGTTAATCTCACAGACATAATTCAAACAGTTTTAGAAACTTTGGAGTGTTTTCTATCCAATACGAATAATAATATGCAAATATTAGGAACTATGACTGAGGAGCAGGCCGTTTGCAATGGGCACCTTTCATCCAAGCTACTCAATACTGCCCCTGCAGCCATAAAAAGTTCAACTGAAGGCGCTGTGAATTTTGGGCCTGCTCTGAAATATGTGATAGTTGGCTTCTAAACGAGTTGGAAAAGTGGAGTGTGGGTGTCAGTTTGTAATCGTTTGGTTCTGAAATTATCTAAATTGACTGATGGACACTGCTTGCTAGTGACTTTGGTACATTGCATATGTTTAACTTCTTATGGCTGCAGGGGCAGTATTGAGAGCTGGATGAAAGGTGCCCAATTCAAACGGCCTGCCCTCAGTCAGTTCTAATATGCATATTATATTAGTATTGGATAGAAAACACTCAAGTTTCTAAAACTGTTTGAATTATGTCTGTGAGATTAACAGGACTCAATTGGCAGGCAAAAACTGAGAGTCCACTTCCTGTGGATTTTTTCTGGGGTGCCCATATTTTCAACCAAGCCTCTCATTGAAAAATAACAGAGAGATATGGATGCGTTTTCACTTCTACAGGGCTTCCATAGATGCAACAGTCTTAATAGACTAGTGCTGATGACAATGTGAAATCTAATGTGAAGGGGGGTCAAGGCAGACAGGAAATTAGTAATACTGCCATGAGTGTGACCATGCATTCAACACGCGCGTTCACGTGAGAGGGCAGCTCCGTTCCATCACTTTTGGAAAAAATAGGCATGCCCAAAATTCAAACTGCTTGCTACTCATCCCCAGAATATAAGATGTTGCATAATTATTAGTAAGATTTGGATAGAAAACACTCTGAAGTTTCCTAAAAACCTCGTTTGAAATCATGTCTGTGAAATAAAGATATAGTAGCAAGGCAAAACCCTAGAAGACAATTCAGAATTTATATTTTTTTTGATGTCATGCTTTTCAATGAGGTTTCTTAGAGACACCAGATTCTTAATACGGAGCTTTGCTTGCAGTTCCTACCGCTTCCACTGGCAGTGTCACCAGTCCTTAGACAATCGGTTGAGGTATTCCTTTGTTAGTGAAGAGTAGGCTATCGTAATGAGGGTCACATTGAGTACGATTTGAGAAGAGGCCACGTTATGAACAAAGTTGCGTCAGTTGTTTTCTTTTTGTATGAAGCACGATCATCCGTTTTCCAAATGATCGATTTTAACGTTTAAGATACCTAACGTTGTATGACAAAATATTCTGAACTTTATTAGTATGTAACTTTTGATATATTTTGTGGACTTTGAGCAGAAAGTTGAAGCTGTGTTTTTCTGGATAAACGCGCCAAAAAATTGACATTTTTGGATATACAGTGGGAAGAACAAGTCTTTGATACACTCCGATTTTGCAGGTTTCCTACTTACTAAGCATGTAGAGGTCTGTAATTTTTATGCATAGTACACTTCAACTGTGAGAGACCGGAATCTAAACAAAATCCAGAAAATCACATTGTAATGATTTTTAAGTAATTCCTTTGCATTTTATTGGCATGACATAAGTATTTGAATACATAGAAAAGCAGACACCTTAATATTTGGTACGAAACCTTTGTTTGCAATTTTCGAGAGATCATGAACATTTCCTGTAGTTCTTGACCAGGTTTGCACACACTGCCAGCAGGGATTTTGGCCCAACTCTCCATACAGACCTTTCTCCGATCCTTCAGTTTCGCGGCTGTCCGCTGGCAATACGGATTTCAGCTCCCTCCAAAGATTTTGTATTGGTTCAGGTCTGGATACTGGCTAATGTCCACTCCGAGGACGCTTGAGAATGCTTCTTAGCGGGAGGCACTTCTTAGTTGCCCTTGGCTGTGTGTTTCGGCTCACTTGTCATGGCGGGAAGACCCGCCACGACCATCTTCAATGCTCTTCTGAGGGAAGGAGATTGTGTGGCCAAGATCTCGCGGAATCATGCCCCATCCATCCTCCCCTCAATACGGTGCAGTCGTCCTGTCCCCTTGCAGAAAAGCAGCCCCCAAGAATGAATGTTTCCACCTCCATGCTTCACGGTTGGGATGGGTTCTTGGGGTTGTACTCATCCTTCTTCCTTCCTCCCCAAACACAGCGAGTGGAGTTTAGACCAAAAAGTTATATTTTGTCTCATAGACGCACATGACCTTCTCCATTCCTCCTCTGAGATCATCCAAGATGGTCATGGCAAACTTCAGACGGCCTGGACATGCGCTGGCTGAGCAGGGGGACCTTGGTGCGCCGCTGCAGGATTTTAAACCATGACGCCTAGTGTGTACTAATGGTTTTCGTTGAGACTGTGTCCAGCTCTCTTCAGGTCAGTTGACCAGGTCCTGCCGTGTAGTTTGGCTGATCCCTCGACCTTCTCATGATCTATTGATGCCCACGAGGTGATTTCTTGCATGGCAGCCCCAGTCCCGAGGGTGATTGACGCGTCATCTTGAACTTATCTTCCATTTTTCTAATAATTGCGCCAACAGTTGTTGCCTTCTCACCAAGGCTTGCCTATTGTCCTGTAGCTCTCCCAGCTCTTGTGCAGGTCACAATTTTTATCCCTGAGTCACTTACACAGCTCGTCTGGTCTGGCCATTGTGGAGAGGTTGGAGTCGTGTATTGATGAGCGTTGGACAAGGTGTCTTTTATTACAGGTAACGAGTTCAAACGAGGTTGCAGTTAATAAACAGGTAATGAGTGGAGGAACAGGAGGGCTTCTTAAAGAAAAACTAAACACGGTCGTGAGAAGCCGGAATTCTTACTGGTGGGAGGTGATCAATACTTATGTCATGCAATAACAATGCAAATTAAGTTACTTAAAATATACAATGTATTTTATGCTGGATTTTATGTTTTAGATTCTCCGTCTCTCACAGTTGAAGTGTAACCTATGGATAAAAATGACAGTAGTTCCTCTGACATGGCTTTTGGTAAGTAGGAAATCTGCAAATCGGCAGTGTATCATAATACTTGTTCTCCCCCACTGTAATCGACGGAATTAATCGAACAAAAGGACCATTTGGTGATGTGTATGGACATTTGGAGTGCCAACAAAAGAATTTCGTCCAAAGCATTGATTTATATTTTATTTCTGCGTTTTGTTGTCGTGCTGCAGTGTTGAAATTTATGCTACTGCTCTTTGTTTACTGTTTGTACTATCATAGATAGATAGCATCTTATGCTTTCGCCGAAAAGCCTTTTTTGACATCTGACATGTTGCTGGATTCACAACCGAGTTGTAGCTTTAATTTGGTATCTTACATGTGTGATTAATGAAAGTTAGATTTTTTAGTATCATGTTAATTTGGAATTTGGCACGCTGTAATTTACCCTGGCTATTGCCGGTGGACGTTTGCGTCCCCACCTGCCCCGAGAGGTTAACCTCTTATTTCGGTTGTGTCGAGAGGTCTTTTAAAGTACACAGATATCTCGATCCAACACTCCGGCTAATTTAGGTTTCCTTCTCCTCCCTTTTTGGAATTAATTTTATTTAATATTGAATAGGTTTAAGTTATCTTGTTCCATGAATTACCTTTCTTTCCACCAACCTAGTTACATCCTCCACCTTGTTTAATGTATACTCTACAATCGCTACTTTTCATAGTCTCAGACTGCTTCCAACACATATACAGATAGTCGATTTAGGTCTTAGGAGTTTATTTAGGTATGTCTACATTGAATTTATGGCTGTCCTA
>NC_036844.1:32838516-32842162 GCF_002910315.2 Salvelinus sp. IW2-2015
ATCGATGGTATCAAAAGCAGCACTAAGGTCTAGGAGCACGAGGACAGATGCAGAGCCTCGGTCTGACGCCATTAAAAGGTAATTTACCACCTTCACAAGTGCAGTCTCAGTGCTATGATGGGGTCTAAAGCCAGACTGAGGCATTCGTATACATTGTTTGTCTTCAGGAAGGCAGTGAGCTGCTGCGCAACAGCTTTTTCTAAAATTTTAGAGAGGAATGGAAGATTCGATATAGGCCGATAGTTTTTTATATTTTCTGTGTCAAGGTTTGGCTTTTTCAAGAGAGGCTTTATTACTGCCACTTTTAGTGAGTTTGGTACACATCCGGTGGATAGAGAGCTGTTTATTATGTCCAACATAGGAGGGCCAAGCACAGGAAGCAGCTCTTTCAGTAGTTTGGTTGGAATAGGGTCCAGTATGCAGCTTGATGGTTTAGAGGCCATGATTATTTTCATCATTGTGTCAAAAGATATAGTACTAAAAAACTTGAGTGTCTCCCTTGATCCTAGGTCCTCGCAGAGTTGTGCAGACTCAGGACAACTGAGCTTTGGAGGAATACGCAGATTTAAAGAGGAGTCCGTAATTTGCTTTCTAATGATCATGATCTTTTCCTCAAAGAAGTTCATGAATTTATTACTGCTGAAGTGAAAGCCATCCTCACTTGGGGAATGCTGCTTTTTAGTTAGCGTTGAGACAGTATCAAAAAGAAATTTCAGATTGTTCTTATTTTCCTCAATTAAGTTGGAAAAATAGGATGATCGAGCAGCAGTGAGGGCTCTTCGATACTGCACGGTACTGTCTTTCCAAGCTAGTCAGAAGACTTCCAGCTTGGTGTGGCGCCATTTCCATTCCAATCATCTGGAAGCTTGCTTCAGAGCTCGGGTATTTTCTGTATACCAGGGAGCTAGTTTCTTGTGACAAATGTTTTTAGCTTTTAGGGGTGCAACTGCATCTAGAGTATTGCGCAAGGTTAKATTGAGTTCCTCAGTTAGGTGGTTAACTGATTTTTGTCCTCTGACGTCCTTGGGTAGGCAGAGGGAGTCTGGAAGGGCATCAAGGAATCTTTGGGTTGTCTGAGAATTTACAGCACGACTTTTGATGCTCCTTGGTTGGGGTCTGAGCAGATTATTTCTTGCGATTGCAAACGTAATAAAATGGTAGTCCGATAGTCCAGGGCAACACCTCCGCCTTTACGGGATGCACGGGGATATGGTCACTAGTGTAACCAGGAGGTGAGGCCTCATTTAACACATTACATTCATCAGGCTTAAGCCATGTTTAAGTCAGGCCAATCACATAGCGATTATGATCAGTGATTAGTTCATTGACTATAACTGCCTTTGAAGTGAGGGATCTAACATTAAGTAGCCCTATTTTGAGATGTGAGGTATCACGATCTCTTTCAATAATGGCAGGAATGGAGGAGGTCTTTATTCTAGTGAGATTGCTKAGGCGAACACCGCCATGTTTAGTTTTGCCCAACCTAGGTTGAGACACAGACACGGTCTCAATGGGGATAGCTGAGCTGACTACACTGACTGTGCTAGTGGCTAACAGCCTGCTGCCTGGCCTGCACCCTATTTCATTGTGGACCTAGGGGAGTTAGAGCCCTGTCTATGTTTGTAGATAAGATGAGAGCACCCCTCCAGCTAGGATGGAGTCCGTCACTCCTCAARAGGCCAGGCGTGGTCCTGTTTGTGGGTGAGTCCCAGAAAGAGGGCCAATTATCTACAAATTCTATCTTTTGGGAGAGGCAGAAAACAGTTTTCAACAAGTGATTGAGTTGTGAGACTCTGCTGTAGAGCTCATCACTCCCCCTAACTGGGAGGGGGCCAGAGACTCTGCTATAGAGCTCATCACTCCCCCTAACTGGGAGGGGGCCAGAGACAGTTACTCGATGCCGACGTGGATAACAATATCCCTATACTCTCTACACTCGCCAGTTTTAGCTTTAGCCAGCACCATCTTCAGATTAGCCTTAACGTTGGTAGCCCTGCCCCCTGGTAAACAGTGTATGATCGCTGGATGATTCGTCTAATACTGCGGGTAATGGAGTCGCCAATGACTAGGGTTTTCAATTTGTCAGAGCTAATGGTGGAAGCCTTCGGCGTCTCAGACCCCGTAACGGGAGGAGTAGAGACCAGAGAAGGCTCGGCCTCAGACTCCGACTTGCTGCTTAATGGGGAYAACCGGTTGAAAGTTTCTGTCYGCTGAATGAGCGACACCGGTTGAGCATTCCTACAGCATTTCCCTCCAGAAGCCATGAGAAAGTTGTCCGGCTGCGGGGACCGTGCGAGGGGATTTATACCACTATCTGTACTTACTGGTGGCACAGARGCTGTTTCATCCTTTCCTACACTGAYATGACCCTTGCCTAACGATTGCGTCTAAAGCTGGGCTTGCAGTACAGCTATCCTCGCCATAAGGTGATCGTTCTCCTGTATATTATGAGTACAGTGACTGCAATTAGAAGGCATCATGTTAATGTTACTACTCAGTTTCGGCTGTTGGAAGTCCTAACGATCCATGTCCAGATAAAACGTCCGGAGTGAAAAAGTTGATTGAAAAAAAAGTTGAGTGAGGGAAAAACTAAAAATATAAACGGTAATTAAAAAGTAAAAACTGTAAAGTTTTCAGGTAGCAAAGTAAGGTTGGCAACAAAACGCACAGCAGCACGTAAACAAGTCTGCAAGTTGACAGAGTTGCAACAGAGTTGACAGAGTTGCAACTTCTGTTTTTTGATGGTGCTGTATTTGAATAAGTTTGCACTCTAATTATCTCTCTCCTCTTTTCATTTCATTTTTTCATCCATCTTRTCTTTTCATTTCATTTTTTCATCCATCTTCTCTTTTCATTTCATTTTTTCATCCATCTTCTCTTTACATTTTCCACTCAATAATCCACCATCCATTCCCATCTACATGTCCTGCTATTGCTCCTCTCCTTACCCTCATGCTGCAGAATGGAATGATCTATACTGGCTATGTAAGTACATGAATATCTGTAGAGGGAGTACCTGTAGTTACCTGTAGTGCATTCCTCAGTCTGTTCTTCTAGTCTTGCATTGTTCCATTTCACCCTTTCTCTCCATAGGCTCCAGCACCAGTCGCTTTTCCCATGACGACACAGCAACTGCCTGTTTATGGAATGGTAAGGAATGATCTGCACCATGGTACAGCACCCAGGCCTAACGATAAGGAATGATCTGCACCATGGTACAGCCCCCAGCAGCCTACAACGATAAAGGAATGATCATGCCACCATTGGTTACAGTTACCCAGGCCACCTAACGATATATTAGAGATAGGCACTACCCCCTGGTCCAAAAGTGATCTGCCCATGGTACAAGGGCTAACCCGACCTAAACGATAAGGATAGGTCGAATCCTGCACCATGAGTAACAGAGGTACTCTCAGGCTCCTCAGAGCGTATACAAAACAGACCCTGGTGAAGAAGAGTGATCTGCCCAATTGGATGTTACAGTAACTCCAGGCAAGCCCACCTAAAACGAACTAAGTAGAATGGAACCTCAAATTGGCCACCCTATATGAAATACCGAATCACAGTACCCAGGCCTAACGATAAGGGGGATCTGCACCATGGTATAGTACTACAGGCCTAACGGATAAGGGGATCTGCACCATGG
>NC_036844.1:32847204-32858562 GCF_002910315.2 Salvelinus sp. IW2-2015
TTGCACCAGGTACAATACCCAGCCTAACGATAAGGAATGATCTGCACCATGGTACGATACCCAGGCCTAACATAGAATAAGGGGATCTGCACCATGGTACAGATACCCAGAGGCCTAACGATAAGGGGATCTGCACCATGGTACAAGTACCCCAACTACGATAAGGAGATCTGCACCATGGTACAGTACCCAGAGCCCCTAACTAGATAAGGGGGATCTGCACCATGGTATAGTACCCAGGCCTAACGATAAGGAATGATCTGCACCATGGTACAGTACCCAGGCCTAACAATAAGGAATTATCTGCACCATGGTACAGTACCCAGGCCTAACGATAAGGAATGATCTGCACCATGGTACAGTACCCAGGCCTAACGATAAGGAATGATCTGCACCATGGTACAGTACCCAGGCCTAACGATAAGGGAATGAGTCTAGCATCCATGGTACAGTACCAGGCCTAACAGATAAGGAATGATCTGCACCATGGTACCATACGGCCTAACATGCCTAAACGACTAAGGAATGATCTGCACCAGGGTACAGTACCCAGGCTAACGATAGAATGATCTGCACCCATGGTACAGTACCCAGGCCTAACAATTAAGGAATGATCTGCCACCGATGGTAATGACCCAGGCCTAACGATAAGGAATGATCTGCACCATGGTACAGTACCCAGGCCTAACGATAGGGGATCTGCACCATGGTACAGTACCCAGGCCTAACGATAAGGAGGACTGCACCATGGTAAGTACCCAGGCCTAACGATAAGGAATGATCTGCACCATGGTACAGTACCCAGGCCTAACGATAAGGGATCTGCACCATGGTACAATACCCAGGCCTAACGATAAGGAATGATCTGCACCATGGTACAGTACCCAGGCCTAACGAATAAGGAATGATCTGCACCATGGTACAGTACCCAGCCCTAACGATAAGGGGGATCTGCACCCATGGTAAGTACCCAGGCCTAACGATAAGGGGATCTGCACCATTGGTAACATATACCAGCCTAACGATAAGGAATGATCTGCACCATGGTACAGAACCCAGGCCTAACGATAAGGGGGATCTGCACCATGGTATACATACCCAGGCCTAACGATAAGGGGGATCTGCACCATGGTACAATACCCAGACCTAACGATAAGGAATATCTGCACCATGGTACAGACCCAGGCCTAACAGTAAGGGGGACTCTGCACCATGGTACAGTACCCAGACCTAACAATAAGGAATGATCTGCACCATGGTAACAGAACCCAGGCCCTAACAGTAAGGGGGATCTGCACCATGGTACAGTACCCAGACCTAACAATAAGGGGGATCTGCACCATGGTACAATACCCATGCCTAACGATAAGGAATGATCTGCACCATGTAAGTACCCAGGCTAACAATAAGGGGGAATCTGCACACAAAGACACTGATCTCAGTGTGACATTTCGTCTCCACTCCCCCGTCGTAGATGCCATCCTCATGCAATGGACAGATGGGTGGATCCTATGAATGGCACCACAGTCTATGATGTACACCAGCCTGTCCTGCGACACACCAATCCATTCGCCCCATGCCAGCGGAGCCCAGGTAAATGCCCACTGTCCTCTCTCACTGTCCTCGTCGTTTACTGTCCACTCCTCACTTGTCCTCCCTCCTCCTCACTTCACTGTCCTCTCCCACTTCACTGTCCTCTCCTCTCTTCACTGTCATCGTCTCCACTCTACCGCCTCTCCCCACCCCACCGTCTTCTCACCCTCCCCGTCTTCTCTCCACCCCCACCGTCCTCTCTCCACTCCCCCGTCCTCTCTCCACTCCCCCCGTCTTCTCTCCACTCCCCACCGTCTTCTCTCCACTCCCCACCGTCCTCTCTCCACTCCCACCGTCCTCTCTCACTCCCCAGCCTCTCTTCTCTCCACTCCCATCCGTCCTCTCTCCACTCCCACCGCGTCCCACTCCCCACCGTCTCTCTCCACTCCCACCGTCCTCTCTCCACCCCCCAGTCTTCTCCACTCCACCACCTTCCCACTCCTCGCCTCTCTCCTCTCCATCCCCACCGTCCTCTCCTCACTGTCCTCCCGACGTCACTTCTCTCCCACTCCTCACCGTCCTCTCTCTAACTCCTCACCGTCTCTCTACACTCCCACCGTTCCTCTCTCCACTCCACCGTCCTCTTCTCTCACTCCTCACCGTCTCTCTCACTCCCACCGTCCTCCTCTCCACTCCCCAACCGCCTCTCTTCCAGCTCCCCTTCTCCACTTCCTCACTCGTCCTCTTCCCTCTCTCCACCTCCTACTGTCCTCTTCCCTCCACTGTCCTCTATCCTAACCCTTCTCTCTCCACTCCTCACCGTCCTCTCTCTACTCTACCGTCCTCTTCTACACTCCTCACCGTCCTCTCTCCACTCCCCCACCGTCCTCTCTCACCTCCCTACCAGATCCTCTCCACTCCTCACCGTCCTCTATCTATCTCCCACCTCCCTCTCTCTCCACTCCCCACCGTCCTCCTCTCACCTCCCACCGTCCTCTCTACTCCCACCGTCCTCTCTAACTCTCTCACCGTCCTCTCTCTCCACTCCCCACCGTCCTTCTCTCCACGTCCTCTACCGTCCTCTCTACTCCTCACCGTCCCCCTCTCCTACACTCCCTCACCGTCCTCTCTACACTCCCAACCGTCCTCTCTACACTCCCAACCGTCCTCTCTCCACTCCCGCCGTCCTTTTCTCCACTCCCCACCGTCCTCTTTCCTCTCTCCACTCCTCACTGTCCTCTCCTCACTGTCCTCTCCCTAACCACTTCTGGCATGTGAATCATGATTCAAGGCATCAGTTAAGAGTCCTAAGTAGGCTAATCATAATCATACTTCTAATCCTATCTCTGCTCCTTTTATAATTTATCAGTTACTGTTTAATACTTCATTTGTCAATGCCAATTACTGTTGGTTTGCCAGTAGGTTCTGGAATAATGTAAGACCTTGTTACTATATTACCTTTTTGTAGTGTTACCGTAGTGTTTTGTTTCTTACACTGAATTGTCTGTTATTAAACCGTAACAGGCTTATTTTCCTATGCAGATGCACTTCATGTAGGACCGGGAGTATTTTACCATGACAGCAAAGCAGAGAGACAAAACAAACCAATCCAGAACCAAATACAATGCAAGATAGAGGAGCAGAAGATTGGAGTGGAGACAGACTGGAGACGTGTTGGTGTCCGTGCTCTTTCAGTGGCCTCTGTGGAATAGAACCTCTGTTACATTGTGTATCATGACTGATAGTCCCATCCAAGTCTTTTGAAAAGTCACAGCTCACATTCATTTTGTATTTGATTTGATCATTTGAATGGGTAATGTTCTGTCTGTTGAACCCATGGTATGATGACTGCTGTATTCCAGTTTGGAGCTTGGCCCTTTGTAGTGAATTCCAGACAACTGCCAGCCCCCATCCACCAGTGTCTATCTCTTTCTCTAAGAGTTTGCACGCACTTTAATCAATGTCTACATGCGCATTGTCCACTTAGCATCTCATACAAACCACTACAGTACCGTTACGTCTTTTCTCTCCAAGGCTCATGTCAGAGTTGCTGTTCCCATCATTGTAACATGGATAAGTGTGTCCTTTTTTGTGTGTATTTAAATCAATGTACACCACCATCAGTATTCATTCCATTTTGCTGTAACTGCAAATTCCATAGCCAGCTGTAGTAAGACCTTGGATAAATGGCTTGGAGACACATGTTGTGTGTATGTACTGTGTATCTGTCTGAGGGCTAGGTAGCACTCAGACATCTAAATGTACAAAGGCTATTGTGTATTGTTTTCATAGGTTCCTGTGAAAGCTGTGGTCTGCATGGCATTGACTGGCCACTGTGCACTCCATGTCTACATACATCCACAAACTGAAAGTATTACTCCTATGAAAGCAATGAAGAAGGCCCACTCATAATTTCATATGTATCCGTCATAACACATTCTGCCTCTGCTGTCCCGTCCATTGTTCGCTCTGCTTGAGGTTGTTTTATATGATCCATGTTTCTTGAGCTGCTACAACAGATTCTGCTCTTTGAAACTGGTTGCGTTTTCTAGATAGATGTGCTGTTCTTGTAATGGTCTTACCAGTCTTGCCCTGTCTGTGAGTAAACGTTGGGAGAGTGTGTTCTTTGTTTTTCTTCTCCAGCTAACTGTATTGCTCCAGGTTGAGGCCTACTGAGTTGTTGCGTCTGTCGTTGTGTTTCTGAGTGGCAGTTATTGTAGTGTAGCTCCTCACCAACCACTGGGGAATGTTGTTGAGGAGCTCTTTCTGAGACTGCGTCCTGAGACAGTGAAACTGACACTCGCTCTAGTAAATCAGCAACTATCTGACGTACTGTTGCTGACTCCAGCCCCAGAGAGAGCCTAGCTGTCCGGAACTTTAGCAGAAGGCAGGGGACAAGTGAGGAGGAAGTACAGGGATCTGTAAATGTGATCACGGGTCATGTCTGTCAAACTCCCAAAAGAACTAACGATGACAGACCGCATATATAGCACAAACCCTGGAGGGGTTAGCGTTCTACTGCACAAAACTAAAACCATTGCTGGGATGTACAGTCGAAGGGGCTGGGGAAAGCTTTGTTTTCTATTGATTGTGTTTCTCTATGTCCATGCCTTCCCCGTGAGATAAACAGGGTAGTGATCCTCCACGAGGCCTCCCAGCTTCTGGGTCCTCCGAGGTCAATGAGGTCACTGAAGTCATCCAGGCAATCCGGTAGCGTGTATTTAGCAATGAGTAGTCAAGTGTTGTAACGTGTCTCAATACATGTCCGTCGTCTGTTAGATTGCTATAGAGCCTCTCATTCTGCTAATCATTGGCCTGTCGGACTACTGCATTCTGATCTGTGACCAGCCCACATTGTGTAGATGTTATTTGAAACGTTGTAGTTCAGTCTCAATGTCCTCTGTGTCAGTTAAATGGTTTCATGCAAGATTGTGGAGTCCCATAGACCAATTCTGACCGTTCTGCTGTCCTCTGTATATAACCTCATGTGTTTTTGATGTGTTCTCTGTAAGTGATGGCCCATGGAGAGACATGGGTTGTTATAGCTGTGTCTGTGGTGGGGTTATTGTGTTTGGAGATGTCATGGGTTGTACGTCTGTAATGTTTGTCTACATCTTGATGAGGGATMGGGGTTGGGTTCAACAGTATCACAACTTGTCTACCAAGAGTGTCTTCATTGTGGCAGTGGACACTGTCCTCTCAGTCCGTACAGGAACATTTTGCACCAAAGTCATCAAGCGCAGCTTTTCTCAAGGTCACATTGCTGATATCCAATTTGAAGGAATTTGATTTCAGAGACAAGTCTTTATGCATGATTAGTGTTGTCTTTTTATTGACTTGTGTGCCCGGTAAAAAGCATGATCATGTGTGAAATTTCACTTACCGTGTGTTTGCTAAACAATATTTTACTTACCTCTTTACAGAAGCATTCATTGGAATTCATAAATGTTTGTCCCACCAGATAGCCGTAAGACGTCTGTGTTGCATTCGAAATGCAATTCGGAAGCTCTTTCAAATCAGTTATGAGACCACACGTTTGTGAAACAACATGAATGTGAATGACATGCATCACCTAGCTAGCTAGACATTAGTCTGCAAAACCCCTCTTTATTAAAGCGTTGCTATTTTCAATACATTTGTTGAATGCTTGCTCTTTTTTGAGTACTCTGACAACAGTTCTGGACATCTCTAAGGATGTCTTGTCCCCTTGTCATTGGACCACATCATTCTTTGCCAATAAGCTTCCTTTGTGTTTGCAGTGGAAAATCTCACTCCCATGTCTTTTGGCCACTGAAAGATGTTCGACAACATGCGTTTTCACTTTTTGCCTGACTTTCTCTGGTTATATATAATATATGCATATTTCACAATGTGAGAACAGTATTACCTACTGTATACCATACTGTCTGTCTGGAAACTCATTTTGCCTGTGATGAAAGCATTGTCCAGGATGTCCTGTTTGAGGAGTGAGGGCCCATACCTTTTGAGTTTCATTTTGTTTTTGTACATCAAATGGATTGATAATACATAATACCCTGTATTGTCAATGATACGTTACATTGTTATAAACAATTGGTTCTTATTTTAAATGCAGAGGTTGTTGTTTTTGGAATAAAATAGAATAAAATGTCATATTTTGCTCAGGTTTTATGTAATTCTTGGCAGTAGTCCTGCTGCCCATTGTAGCCGCTACACATTTCACCAGTGGAAGAGGAGAGATGGCTTGCTGGTAGATGTTTCTATAGGATATACAGTATCAGTGAATCACCTTGACAGGTAACATCGTCAGGTTGAAGCATTATGCATATTCATGAATACTTGTTGGATCGGATCTTATGAGTTGGATATGAGAGAGCCTTGAAGCACTCCGTATGTAACTCACAACAACCGTGTACAAGATAAAGATTGTCACTGTTCTCTATCCATTTCAAAGATCCATGTCACAAAAACACAATAGGAGAATTATACTTTTTCAAAAGCAGCAAAGGCAACTAATTTCACTACCACTAGTATTGCAACAATCGCTCACTATGACATAGAATCACAGTTTACCATCTATTTAGTAACAAATATCTACCTGCTGTGAACAACAACAAGCCTGGAAACGTAGCTATATGTATTACAGCAGTGTTTCCCAACTCCGGTCCTCCAGTACCCTCAACAGAACACATTTCTGTTGTTGCCCGGGACAAATGTACCTCGTTCAACTAATTTAGGGCTTGTTGATTAGTTGACAAGTTGAATCAGCTGTATTTGTCCAGGGTTACAATAAAAATGAGTACTGTTGGGAGTGCGTAAGGACTGGAGTTGTGAAACAGTGCATTACATAACAATCTGCCATATCAGAGGAAGTTGGTATTCAAAATACTGTTATCTTGTGATGTGTTCTCCCTCATAGGGAGTGTCTCCCTGTCTATGTCAGTCACAGTCTTCCTGGGATATGTAATATACCAAAATAAATTAACCTCCATGAGGAACAGGTCGGATAACTATAATAAAATACCACTTTCTCAGGTTCTGATCCCTACTATAGTATGTGTCGCTGAAAGCTCGTTGGAGGACACAGGCACCGCTGGGAAGGAAGAGGAGGAGCTATAGGAAGACCGGCTCATTGTAATGGCTGGAATGGAATAAATGGAACGGAGTCAAACGTGGTTTACAAATATACAATGTTTGATACCGTTCCATTAATACTATTCCAGCCATTACAATGAGCCTGTCCTCCTTTAACCTGTCTCCTCACCTTCATCTACATTGATTGAAAATAATTTAACAAGTGACATCAATAAGGGATCATAGCTTTCACCTGGATTCAACTGGTCAGTCTACATCATGGAAAGAGGTCCACAGACGATGCAATCGCCATCACTGCACACTGCCCTATCCCATCTGGACAAGAGGAATACCTATGTAAGAATGCTGTTCGTTGACTACAGCTCAGCATTCAACACCATAGTACCCTCCAAACTCATCATTAAGATTGAGACTATATTACATCTTAGCTGCTCTGTCACTGCTCATCCATATATTTTATACTTATATATGCTCATCCCATTCCTTTACTAGATTGTGTGTATTAGGTTTTGTTGTGGAAGTTTTTAGATATTAGGTTTTGTTGTGGAATTTGTTAGATATTAGGTTTTGTTGTGGAATTGTTAGAAATTACCTGTTAGATACTGCTGCACTGTCGGAACTAGAAACATAACATCTGCTAACCATGTGTATGTGACCAATAAAATTTGATTTGATTTGAAAGAGCAGGTGTTCATAATGTTTTGTATACCCAGTGTATAATATACAGTACCAGTCGAAAGTTTGGACACCTACTCTTTCAAGGTTTTTTCTTTATTGTAGAATAATAGTGAAGACATCAAAACTATGAAATAACACATATGGAATCATGTAGTAACCAAAAAAGTGTTACATTTTAGATTCTTCAAAGTAGCCACCCTTTGCCTTGATGACAGCTTTGCACACTCTCTGCATTCTCTCAAACAGCTTCACCTGGAATGCTTTTCCAACAGTCTTGAAGGAGTTCCCACATATGCTGAGCACTTCTTGGCTGCTTTTCCTTCACTCTGCGGTCCAACTCATTGCAAACCATCTCAATTGTGTTGATATTGGGTGATTGTGGAGGTCAGGTCATCCGATGCAGCACTCCATCACTCTCCTTCTTGGTCAAATAGCCCTTACACAACCTGGAAATGTGTTGGGTCATTTTCTTTTTGAAAAACAAATGATAGTCCCACTAAGTGCAAACCAAATGGTATGGCGTATTGCTGCAGAATGCTGTGGTAGCCATGCTGGTTAAGTGTGCCTTGAATTCTAAATAAATCACAGACAGTGTCCCCAGCAAAGCACCCCCACACCATCACACCACCTCCTCCATGCGTCACGGTGGGAACCACACATGCGGAGATCATCCGTTCACCTACTCTGCGTCTCACAAAAACACGGTGGTTGGAACCAAAAATCTCAAATTTGGTGTTATCAGACCAAAGGACAGATTTACACCAGTCTAATGTCCATTGATCGTGTTTCTTGTCCCAAGCAAGTCTCTTCTTATTATTGGTGTCCTTTAGTAGTAGTTTCTTTACAGCAATTTGACCATGAAGGCCTGATTCATGTAGTCTCCTTTGAACAGTTGATGTTGAGATGTGTCTGTTACTTGAACTCTGTGAAGCATTTATTTGGGCTGTAATTTCTGAGGCTGGTAACTCTAATGAACTTATCCTCTGCAGCAGAGGTAACTCTAGGTCTTTCTTTCCTGTGGCGGTCCTCATGCACTTGTAGAAACGTTCAAAGTTCTTGAGATTTTCCACATTGACTGACCTTCATGTCTTAAAGTAATGATGGACTGTCATTTCGCTTTGCTTATTTGAGCTGTTCTTGCCATAATATGGACTTGGTCTTTCACCAAATAGGGCTACTGTATCTTCTGTATACCACCCCTACCTTGTCACAACATGACTAATTGGCTCAAACGCATTAAGAAGGAAATAAATTCCACAAATTAACTTTTAACATGGCACACCTGTTAATTGAATCGCAATAAAATATATTTTGATTTGTTTAACACTTTTTTGGTTACCACATGATTCCATATGTGTTATTTCATAGTTTTGATGTCTTCACTATTATTATACAATGTAGAAAATAGTAAAAAAAGAAAGAAAGAAAACCCCTTGAATGAGAAGGTGTGTTCAAACTTTTGACTGGTACTGTAAATATATGAATATAAAGAGACATGAGCCAAAACCAATTACCTGTAGAATGGAATAGGTTATAAGACATCTATGATTCATTCCATTTCATCAGTTCTACCAGCTAATATGAGACTTTTAGATTACATAACATTTGAGGACACATCATTTAAGTGCCTATGTATTTTCAATGTGTTCACCTACAATCTCACCACAAAGCTGGCCATCTTTTCTCCTCCCTATCTGGCTAACCTCCTCCTTTCCTTCTAAGTTCAACTTTGTTTTTTTGTCATATACACATGATAATATGGAGGAGTATACCAAAAAATAGGAACACCTTCTTAATATTGAGTTGCATCCTTTTTTTGCCCTCAGAACAGCCTCAATTCGTTGGGGCATGGACTCTACAAGGTGTCTAAAGCATTCCACAGGGATGCTGGCCCATGTTGACTCCAATGTTTCCCACGGTTGTGTTAAGTTGGCTGGATGTTCTTTGGGTGGTGGATCATTCTTGATACACACAGGAAACTTTTGAGCGTGAAAAAAACAGTAGCTTTGCAGTTCTTGACACAAACCGGTGCTCCTGGCACCTACTACCATACCTCTTTCAAAGGCACTTTCATTTTTTTGTCTTTCCCATTCACCCTCTGAATAGCACACACACAATACATGTCTCAATTGTCTCAAGGCTTAAAAATCCTTCTTTAACCTGTCTCCTCCCCTTCATCTACACAGATTGGAGTGGATTTAACAGGTGAACAAGGGGTGAACAATTTAACAGGTGAACAATCAACGATTTAACAGGTGAACAATCAACAAGGGATCATGGCTTTCACCTGGTCTTTCTATGTCATGGAAAGAGCAGGTGTTCTTAATGTTTTGTATGCTCTGTGTACATTGTACACAGTGCAATGAAATGCTTACTAGCAGGTTAACCTCTCAATAATGGAACAGTAGAACAAAAAAAACTCTAACCACAAAATTAAGGAAATTAGAAGGGGGGGGGGGGAGATTTCGACAAGGCCATTTTCTTGCAGTCCCAAGATGGAAGGGGGGGCTGAGAATTTCGGCAGGCAAGAAAATAGCCTCCCTTCTAAAATAGCCTCCCTTCTAATTTCCTTAATTTTGTGGCTAGTCAATACTTTCTGTGGCACATATCAGAGTCAAATACTTTCCATAGAACAAACTTCACGTCAGGATTGGCAAACGAAATGAATAATTAATGTATGTGTGTTATATTGTAGGCAAGCAATAAACATTTCAGAACAACTACTGGTCGAATAAGACATGGGAGAGATGACGGATTTTGGCAGAGATTTATAGAGACTAATACACTTAAAACAAATAGCCAAACCGAAAACTGCAGACATTACTAGTGCCTCCCCCGCGATCAAACCGACATTAAAAAAAAAATGAAACGCAACCTAACTTGATCAGATATCTCAACTAGGAGCCAAGTCGCAGCAATAAAGAATTGAGTGCGTACACGTTTACGCAAAGGGGAGAATTCTGGCAGGGGGGAGCTTTTCCGCACAACACCGTCAGTTCTACCACCTCAACACTACACATTTCAAACAGGGTTAAATATGTTGTAGTAAAGTTCAGCTTCAGTCCGCAAGGGGGCACTGTGTCGCGGTCAGAAGATATGCGCTTCAGTCAGAAAAACGTTCTCATCTCTTCAATCTCAGCAAGCTAGCCAGCCAGTAGCTAATTCAGCTAGTCAGCAAAGAAACGAAACTCAAATCAAATACASTCGCTAGAAATGAACACTTTTCCTAATATCATGATTTTGATCATGATCATGATCATGACACCCTTATCTTGCTCATTCACTAAATATACAATTAAATAACTCTGACTGAAACCCAATAGCCMAAGGATGCTGAGCACTAATGCTATGCGGCAGACTGAGTGACAGGCGTTTTTCTGAGTGATGACATTTACATCTAACCGGTGCTGTAGGGGTGGGGTCAAGGGACATGAGCAGTCCACCGCGTTGTGATATCTCGACRAATCACAGCGGACACCGTGTCACTCCAGGGGCTTCTTGCAGTGCCTGCTACTTACTAGCTAGCGCAGTATATTTAATTATTAAAGAATTGGTCAGTAAAACATTTTTTTT
>NC_036844.1:32858587-32871894 GCF_002910315.2 Salvelinus sp. IW2-2015
TCTGTAAAATGTGATCACGGGTCATGTCTGTCAAACGCCCAAGAACTTAACGATGACAGACCGGCCATATATAGCACCAAAACCCTGGAGGGGTTAGCGTTTCTACTGCACAAAATTAAAACCATTTGCTGGGATGTCAGGTCGAAGGGGCTGGGAAAGCCTTTTGTTTCTATTGGATTGTGTTTCTCTATGTCCATGCCTTCCCCGTGAGGATAAAACATGGGTAGTGATCCTCCACGAGGCCTCCCAGCTTCTGGTTCCTCTGCAGGTCAATGGGCTCACTAAGTCATTCCAGGCAATCCGTAGCGTGTATTTAGCAGTATGAGTAGTCAAGTGTTGTAACGTGTCTCAATACATGTCCGTCGTCTGTTAAGATTTGCATAGAGCCTCTCATCTTCTGCTAATCATTTGCCTGGTCGGACTACTGCATTTGATCTTGACCAGCCCACATTGTGTAGATGTTATTTGAAACGTTGTAGTTCAGTCTCAATGTCCTTCTGTGGTCAGTCTACATGGTTTCATGCCAAAGATGTTTTGGAGTCCCATAGACCAATTCTGGACACTTTCTGCTGTCCTCTGTGATATAAACCCCTTCATGGTGTTTTTGATGTTTCTCTTGTAGTGATGCCCATGAGAGACATGGCGTTATTAGCTGTGTCTGGGGTGAGGGTTATTGTGTTTGAGATGTTCAATGGGTGTACGTTGTAATCGTTTGTCTACATCTTGATGAGGAGGGTTGGGTTCAAACAGTTATCACAACTTGTCTACCAAGAGTGTTTCATTTGGGCAGTGGACACTGTCCTCTCAGTCCGTCACAGGAAATGCACCAAAGTCATAAGCGCAGCTTTTTTCTTCCAAGGTCACATGTGCTGATATCCAATTTGAAGGAAATTTGATTTTCAGAGACGAGTCCTTTATGCCATGATTAGTGTTGTCTTTTTATTGACTTGTGTGCCCGGTAAAAAGCCATGATCATGTGTGAAATGTCACTTACCGTGGTTTGCCTAAAAACAATTATTTTACTTACCCTCTTTACATAAAGCATTCATTGGAGTCATTAATGTGTGTCCCCCCAGATAGCCGTTTAAGAGTCTGTGTTGCATTCCCGAAATGCAATTCGGAAAGCTCTATCCAAATCAAGTTATGAGAACCACACGTTTGTAAAACAACATTGAATGTGAAATGAATGCATCTCCACCTAGCTAGCTAGACATTAGTCTGCAAAACCCCTCTTTCTATTAAAGCGTTGCTATTTCTTCAATTACATTTGCTTGAAATAGCTGCTCATATATATTAGAGTACCTGACAACATTTTTGGACATCGCTAAGATGTCTTGTCCGCTTGTCATTTGGACCACATTCATTCATTTGCCAATAAGCTTCCTTTTGTGTTTGCAGTGGAAAATCTCACCCATGTCTTTGGCCACTGAAAGATGTTCGACAAACATTTGCGTTTTCACTTTTGCCTGGACTTCTCTGCGTTATTATTAATATATGCATACTTTTCACAACTGTTGAGAAAACAGTATTACCTACTGTTATACCGATACTGTCTGTCTGGAAACTCATTTTGCCTGTGAATGAAAGCATTGGGTCCAGGGATTGTCCTGTTTGAGGGTGAGGGCCCATACCTTCTTTGAGGTGTTCATTTTGTTTTTTTGTACATCAATGGATTGATAATACATACATACCTGTATTGTCAATGATACGTTACATTGTTATAGAACAATTGGTTCTTATTTTAAAATGCAGAGGTTGTTGTTTTTGGGAATTAAAATAGATATAAAATGGTCATATTTGCTCAGGTTTTATGTAATTCTTGGCAGTAGTTCCTGCACAAACCACACAAACAATACTATGCCCATTGTAGCCTGCTACACATTTCACCGTGGAAGAGGAGAGAGGCTTTGCTGGTAGATGTTTCTATAGGATATTACAGTATCAGTGAATCCACCTTGACAGTAACATCGTCAGGTGTGAAGCATTATCATATGTCATGAATACTTGTTGGATCGATCTTATGAGTTGGATATGAAGAGCCTTGAAGCACTCCGTTACTGTTAACTCACAACAACCGTGTACAAGAAAGATTGTCACTGTTCTCTATCCATTTCAAAGATCCATGTTCACAAAAAACACAATAGGAGAATTATACTTTTCAAAAGCAGGCAAAAGGCAACTTAATTTCACTACCCACTAGTATTGGCAACAATCGCTTCACTTATGACATAGAATCACAGTTTCCATCTATTTAGTAAACAAATATCTACCTGCTGTGGAACAAACAACAAGCTGAAACGTATAAGCTATATTGTATTACAGCCCAGTGTTTCCCAACTCGGTCCTCCAAGTACCCTCACAGAACACATTTCTGTTGTTGCCCGGGACAAAATGTACCTCGTTTTCAACTAATTTAGCGGGCTGGTTTGATTAGTTGACAAGTTGAATCAGCTGTATTTGGTCCAGGTTGACATAAAATGAGTACTGTTGGGAGTGGCGTAAGGACTGGAGTGTTGTGAAACAGTGCACTTACCATAACATTCTGCCATATCAGAGGAATTTATATATACACATGTTAATCTTGTGATGTGTTCTCCCTCATAGGGAGTGTCTCCCTGTCTATGTCAGTCACAGTCTTCCTGGGATATGTAATATACCAAAATAAATTAACCTCCATGAGGAACAGGTCGGATAACTATAATAAAATACCACTTTCCAGGTTCTGATCCCTACTATAGTATGTGTCGCTGAAAGCTCGTGGAGGACACAGGCACCGCTGGGAAGGAAGAGGAGAGCTATAGGAAGACCGCGTCATTGTAATGGCTGGAATGGAATAAATGGAACGGAGTCAAACGTGGTTTACAAATATACAATTTTTGATACCGTTCCATTAATACTATTCCAGCCATTACAATGAGCCTGTCCTCCTTTAACTGTCTCCTACCTTCATTCTACATTGATTGAAAATAATTTAACAAGTGACATCAATAAGGGATCATAGCTTTCACCTGGATTCAACTGGTCAGTCTACATCATGGAAAGAGGTCCACAGACGATGCAATCGCCATCACTGCACACTGCCCTATCCCATCTGGACAAGAGGAATACCTATGTAAGAATGCTGTTCGTTGACTACAGCTCAGCATTCAACACCATAGTACCCTCCAAACTCATCATTAAGATTGAGACTATATTACATCTTAGCTGCTCTGTCACTGCTCATCCATATATTTATACTTATATATGCTCATCCCATTCCTTTACTAGATTGTGTGTATTAGGTTTTGTTGTGGAAGTTTTTAGATATTAGGTTTTGTTGTGGAATTTGTTAGATATTAGGTTTGTTGTGGAATTGTTAGAAATTACCTGTTTAGATACTGCTGCACTGTCGGAAATAGAAACATAACATCTGCTAACCATGTGTATGTGACCAATTAATTTGATTTGATTTGAAAGAGCAGGTGTTCATAATGTTTTGTATACCCAGTGTATATATACAGTACCAGTCGAAAGTTTGGACACCTACTCTTTCAAGGTTTTTTCTTTTATTGTAGAATAATAGTGAAGACATCAAAACTATGAAATAACACATATGTGAATCATGTAGTAACCAAAAAAGTGTTACATTTTAGATTCTTCAAAGTAGCCACCTTGCCTTGATGACAGCTTTGCACACTCTCTGCATTCTCAAACAGCTTACCTGGAATGCTTTTCCAACAGTCTTGAAGGAGTTCCCACATATGCTGAGCACTTCTTGGCTGCTTTTCCTTCACTCTGCGGTCCAACTCATTGCAAACCATCTCAATTGTGTTGATATTGGGTGATTGTGGAGGTCAGTCATCCGATGCAGCACTCCATCACTCTCCTTCTTGGTCAAATAGCCCTTACACACACCTGGAAATGTGTTGGGTCATTTTTCTTTTTGAAAAACAAATGATAGTCCCACTAAGTGCAAACCAAATGGTATGGCGTATTGCTGCAGAATGCTGTGGTAGCCATGCTGGTTAAGTGTGCCTTGAATTCTAAATAAATCACAGACAGTGTCCCAGCAAAGCACCCCCACACCATCACCACCACCTCCTCCATGCGTCACGGTGGAACCACACATGCGGAGATCATCCGTTCACCTACTCTGCGTCTCACAAAAACACGGTGGTTGGAACCAAAAATCTCAAATTTGGTGTTATCAGACCAAAGGACAGATTTACACCAGTCTAATGTCCATTGATCGTGTTTCTTGTCCAAGCAAGCTCTTTCTTATTATTGGTGTCCTTTAGTAGTAGTTTCTTTACAGCAATTTGACCATGAAGGCCCGATTCATGTAGTCTCCTTTGAACAGTTGATGTTGAGATGTGTCTGTTATTGAACTCTGTGAAGCATTTATTTGGGCTGTAATTTCTGAGGCTGGTAACTCTAATGAACTTATCCTCTGCAGCAGAGGTAACTCTAGGTCTTTCTTTCCTGTGGCGGTCCTCATGCACTTGTAGAAACGTTCAAAGTTCTTGAGATTTTCCACATTGACTGACCTTCATGTCTTAAAGTAATGATGGACTGTCACTTTCGCTTTGCTTATTTGAGCTGTTCTTGCATAATATGGACTTGGTCTTTCACCAAAATAGGGCTACTGTATCTTCTGTATACCACCCCTACCTTGTCACCAACATGACTAATTGGCTCAAACGCATTAAGAAGGAAATAAATTCCACAAATTAACTTTTTAACATGGCACACCTGTTAATTGAATCGCAATAAATATATTTTTGATTTTAACACTTTTTTGGTTACCACATGATTCCATATGTTTTATTTCATAGTTTTGATGTCTTCACTATTATATACAATTGTAGAAAATAGTAAAAAAAGAAAGAAAGAAAACCCCTTGAATGAGAAGGTGTTGTTCAAACTTTTGACTGGTACTGTAAATATATGAATATAAAGAGACATGAGCCAAAACCAATTACCTGTAGAATGGAATAGGTTATTAGACATCTATGATTCATTCCATTTCATCAGTTCTACCAGCTAATATGAGACTTTTAGATTACATAACATTTGAGGACACATCATTTAAGTGCCTATGTATTTTCAATGTGTTCACCTACAATCTCACACAAGCTGGCCATCTTTTCTCCTCCCTATCTGGCTAACCTCCTCCTTTCCTTCTAAGTTCAACATTGTTTTTTGTCATTTACACATGATAATATGGAGGAGTATACAAAAATAGGAACACCTTCTTAATATATGAGTTGCATCCTTTTTTTGCCCTCAGAACAGCCTCAATTCGTTTGGGGCATGGACTCTACAAGGTGTCTAAAGCATTCCACAGGGATCTGGCCCATGTTGACTCCAATGTTTCCCACGGTTGTGTTAAGTTGGCTGGATGTTCTTTGTGGTGGTGGATCATTCTTGATACACACAGGAAACTTTGAGCGTGAAAAAAACAGTAGCTTTGCAGTTCTTGCACAAAAACCGGTGCTCCTGGCACCTACTACCATACCTCTTTCAAAGGCACTTTCATTTTTTTGTCTTTCCCATTCACCCTCTGAATAGCACACACACAATACATGTCTCAATTGTCTCAAGGCTTAAAAATCCTTCTTTTAACCTGTCTCCTCCCCTTCATCTACACAGATTGAGTGGATTTAACAGGTGAACAAGGGGTGAACCAATTTAACAGAGTGAACAATCAACGATTTAACAGGTGAACAATCAACAAGGGATCATGGCTTTCACCTGGTCTTTCTATGTCATGGAAAGAGCAGGTGTTCTTAATGTTTTGTATGCTCTGTGTACATTGTACACAGTGCAATGAAATGCTTACTAGCAGGTTAATCTCAATGGAACAGTAGAACAAAAAAAAACTCTAACACAAAATTAAGGAATTAGAAGGGGGGGGGGGAGATTTCGACAAGGCCATTTTCTTGCAGTCCCAAGATGGAAGGGGGGCTGAGAATTTCGGCAGGCAAGAAAATAGCCTCCCTTCTAAAATAGCCTCCCTTCTAATTTCCTTAATTTTTGTGGCTAGTCAAATACTTTCTGTGGCACATATCAGAGTCAAATCTTTCCATAAAAACTCACGTCAGGATTGGCAAACGAAATGAATAATTAATGTATGTGTGTTATATTGTAGGCAAGCAATAAACATTTCAGAACAACTACTGGTCGAATAAGACATGGGAGAGATGCGGATTTTGGCAGAGATTTATAGGACTAATACACTTAAAACAAATAGCCAAACCGAAAACTGCAGACATTACTAGTGCCTCCCCCGCGATCAAACCGACATTAAAAAAAAAATGAAACGCAACCTAACTTGATCCAGATATCTCAACTAGGAGCCAAGTCGCAGCAATAAAGAATTGAGTGCGTACACGTTTACGCAAAGGGGAGAATTCTGGCAGGGGGGAGCTTTTCCGCACAACACCGTCAGTTCTACCACCTCAACACTACACATTTCAAACAGGGTTAAATATGTTGTAGTAAAGTTCAGCTTCAGTCCGCAAGGGGGCACTGTGTCGCGGTCAGAAGATATGCGCTTCAGTCAGAAAAACGTTCTCATCTCTTCAATCTCAGCAAGCTAGCCAGCCAGTAGCTAATCAGCTAGTCAGCAAAGAAACGAAACTCAAATCAAATACAGTCGCTAGAAATGAACACTTTTCCTAATATCATGATTTTGATCATGATCATGATCATGACACCCTTATCTTGCTCATTCACTAAATATACAATTAAATAACTCTGACTGAAACCCAATAGCCTAAGGATGCTGAGCACTAATGCTATGCGGCAGGACTGAGTGACAGGCGTTTTTCTGAGTGATGACATTTACATCTAACCGGTGCTGTAGGGGTGGGGTCAAGGGACATGAGCAGTCCACCGCGTTGTGATATCTCGACCAATCACAGCGGACACCGTGTCACTCCAGGGGCTTCTTGCAGTGCCTGCTACTTACTAGCTAGCGCAGTATATTTAATTATTAAAAGAATTGGTCAGTAAAACATTTTTTTTAAAGAACTCTATAGTGCAAATGATGTGTGTTTATTGAAACTCATATCAGACTGAAATTTTTATTTTACCATCAAAAACAGTGACAATGTGGGTGCTACAATGATTAGGGATAATACCGAATGAATTATGAATTATGATGAGTGAGAATGTTACAGAGGGTCAAAGATCATACCCCCAAGACATGCTAATCTCTGACTATTACCATTAACCACAGAGGTTATATCTTGGTGTATGATCTTTGCTTCAGTTTCCATTTTGCTCATCACTGAACAGTCAATAGACATGCATTACTTTGGTGGAATTGCCTTTTAAAACCCCCCAAATATATAAAACAGGCATTGTATTAAATGATAAAATAAGGCACACCAGTGTGTTTCAGTTGATCTCCATTGGTTCCCCTTCATCGTTAATCTGAATAGAAAAACACAAATGGGAAACAATCAACATAATTCAATAGACAATTAAACATCCTTATAGAAAAAAAACATGATTTCACAATAATTATTATTCAACCTGTCCTCAACCTGGGTTTGAACTCACAACCTATTGGTTCACAGCATTTCAATCTTGCCACTACACCTTTACACCACCATGTCTGTGTCAATAACAATGTTTACCTGTTTCCTACACTTTGGACTTCAAAGGGAATCTCAGATTCGTTCAAAATAAATTCAAGATAAATATAGCCCCACAATCATTAGACAACTATACAGAATAGTATGCCCACCATCACTAGACAACTATACAGAATATTATGCCCCACCATCCATTAGACAACTATACAGAATATTATGCCCCACATCACTAGACAACTATACAGAATATTTATGCCCCACCATCATTAGACAACTATACAGAATATTATGCCCCCACATCATTGACAACTATACAGAATATTATGCCCCACCATCATTAGACATAGACAACTATACAGAATATTATGCCCCACCATCGCTAGACAACTATACAGAATATTATGCCCCACCATCACTAGACAACAAGTGTTTTACATAGAATTATAGATACACTTCTCCTTAATGCAACTGCTGTGTCTGATTTCAAAAAAGCTTTATGGCAAAAGCACACCATGCAATAATCTTAGTACAGCACTCAGGCACCAAAACAAGCCATACAGATAACCGCCATGTTGTGGAGTCAACAAACGTCCGAAATAGCATTTTAAATATTCACTTACCTTTGATGATCTTAATCGAAATGCACTCCCAGGAATCCCAGTTCCACAATAAATGTTTGTTTGTTCGATAAAGTTCATCCTTATGTCCAAATACCTCCTTTTTGTTAGCGCGTTTAGTTCACCAATCGAAATTCACAAGGCGCGGGCAAGTCCAGACGAAAAGTCAAAACAGTTCCATTACAGTTCGTAGAAACATGTCAAACGATGTATAGAATCAATCTTTAGGATATTGTTATCATAAATCTTCAATAATGTTTCAACCGGACAATTCCTTTGTCTTTAGAAATGAAAAGGAACAGAGCTCGCTCTCACGGCCGCGCACATGATTTAGCTCATGGCATTCTGCCAGACCCCTTAGTCAAACAGCTCTTTTCGCTCCCCCTTCACAGTAGAAGCCTGAAACAAGGTTCTAAAGACTGTTGACATCTAGTGAAAGCCTTAGGAAGTGCAATCGGACCAAATTTACACTGTATCTTGGATAGGCAAAGACTTGAAAACCTACAAACCTTAGATTTCCCACTTCCTGGTTGGATTTTTTCTCAGGTTTCTGCCTGCCATATGAATTCTGTTATACTCACAGACATCATTCAAACAGCTGTAGAAACTTCAGAGTGATTTCTATCCAAATCTACGAATAATATGCATATCTTAGCTTCTGGGCCTGAGTAGCAGGCAGTTTACTCTGGGCACGCTTTTCATCCGAACGTGAAAATAGTGCCCCCAAGCCCAAAGAGGTTTTAACCTACAGGCGTCTTGCTGACTCAAGCAATACATGCAGGTAAACTACTGTGCCTTCCCTGAGTCTTCTGTTGACAGCATGCAACATTACTTGCTAATTAGCAGCATACCGTAGCAGTGGCAGCCTATCAGAATATTGAAGGTGTGGCTTTCAGCTACTTGTAGCTCTTTTTGGTCTCCCAAGAGAGGGGATGCCATCCCAGTGAATGTGCTCAATTGTATTCTGTTCATAAACAATAAGGTTGTAGAGTGGCAGTTCTCCAGCCTTGTTAAAGGCTGACTGTAATAAGTGCATGTTATACCAAAGAGCCGTTCACTATTTCAGTTATAGCTGGTCACTGTCGTTGTAATAGTCACTTCCCTGACAAACCAAGGAAAAACACTGTACTGTAACCGTACAACACTCAACGTTTATGATGAGTATTTCTGTAAATTGATGTGGCTCCCTGCAAAATCAATGGATGTTTGAGGCAAAACATTACTGAACATAACAAACTGAGATTTTTGGATATAAATATGAACTTTATCGAACAAAACATACATGTATTGTGTAACNCAGGGGGATTATTTTACACGTAACCCCATAAAATCAAGTGATCAAATGAGATCCCACAAGATCACGTTTTCATGTTATCGCTTAAAATTCATGTGTTTTTTCAGTGATAGGTAGATTCCTACAGCTGAGTGAGAGGTTTCTCCCAGCTCCCTCCTAAACCAGAGAGGTGTTAACATGGTCATACCTCCTCTCTCCATGAAGAGGTGTCTAGTTTATGGGACATGTGCACAGGATGTAGACCACCACTCTAACATTACCCAGCGGGTTGTTATCACACTGAACCTGCAAACAGTCAAGAAGTCACAGGGACGCACAGTATTATACAGAGCCCATGATCACACGGAACTCCCTTCCATCTCCAATTACTAAAGCAAATTACCTTTAAAAAACWTAGAAAYCAACATCTCATTGCACAATAGGGACTGTGAAATGACACYCAAAAGCTGCTGTTCGGCAAAAGCTAATGGGGATACGAATGAACCACCTAGTAAAGCTATAAGTGGGGAAAGATATGAATGTGTGATAATGCCTTTATTTTTTTTATCTTAGACCAGGGGAATGGATGGAAAATATAATGAAACAATGTGTTTCTTACAGTAGGCTGTATATGTATGGGACAGGCCCACTTGTTGTAGACCATCACTCCAGGCACACCCTTACTAAGGATCAGAAGTCTAGAGGCTTACTAAATTTTAACCCAATTATTTAAAAAAAACAGAAGAAGCTAAATCAATGGCTACAGAGGGACTTCCCTTTAAAAGGAAGAGTCCTAATAACCAAGGCTGGAGGTATCTCTCGACTAACATATGGCGCTCTATCTTTATATCTCGACGGTAAAATAAGCAAGGAGATAGAAAATATGCTTTTCAACTTTCTGTGGAGGAACCATACCAATTACATTAGGACAACTGTTGTATTGAACACTTATGAGTATGGTGGGCTGAATTTTCTGGACTTTACTGCCTTAAATAATACTTTTAAGATCAATTGGATAAAACAATTCCTAAGAAGACCCACTTCTATGTGTAATTTTATTCCTCATCATGTATTCTCTACTTTTGGTGGCCTTAACTTCATGTTGCAGCTAGTTGGTTTCTTTGTTTTTAGAATATTGTTTCCGAAATAATATCTTACAAACAAAACACCACATTTTCTTACTAACAAAAAATCTGTTAGAATTCTAAGTGTATGTATGTCCCTTAAGGTCCTTGTGTAATGTGATATTGTACCCCCTAGCCCAATTGTCCTTTGTATGTTTTTTATATATACTTGTGTTCCCACATGTACTTCCTGTATTGATTTGTTGTTATTAAAAACGTTTTCTTTTTTTTTTAAGATTAGAGATAATCCTGAATGAATTGTGAATTATGATGAGTGAGAATGTTACAGAGGGTCAAAGATCATACCCCCAAGACATGCTACATGCTCTGACTATTACCATTAACCACAGAGGTTATGTCTGGTGTATGATCTTTGCTCAGTGTCCCATTTTGCTCATCACTGAACAGTCAATAGACATGCATTACTTTGGTGGAATTGCCCTTTAAAACCCCCCGAATATGTAAAACAGGCATTATATAAAATGATCAAATAAAGGCCACAGTGGTGTGTGTCATTTTACCTCCATGGTTCCTCTGGATCTTCATCATTATTCTGATAGAAAAACACAAATGGGAACAATCAACATATTCAATAGACAATTAACAGTCCTTATAGGAAAACACATGATTTCATAGTAATACGTTATACAACCTGCTCACTGGTTTTTGAACTCACAACCTATTGGTTCACAGAATTTCATCCTGCACTACACCGTAACACACTATGTCTTTGTCACAACAGATTTCCCTGAATTCTACACTTTGGACTTCAAAGTGAATCTCAAATTTGTTCAAAATAAATTCAAGATAAATATATATTTTTTCAAAGTGATTGAGGCATAAACATTGAAACAGAATATATGCCCCACCATCATTAGACAACTATAGAGAATTTATGCCCCACCATCACTAGACAACTATACAGAATATTATGCCCCACCATCATTAGACAACTGTACAGAATATTATGCCACACCACATTAGACAAATATACAGTAATATTATGCCCAAACATACTAGACAACTATACAGATTTATGCCCACCATCATTAGACAACTATACAGAAATATTATGCCCCACCATCATTACACCTATATCAGAATATTATGCCCCACCATCATTAGACAACTATACAGAATATTATCCCACCATCATTAGACAACTATACAAATATTATGCCCCACCATCATTAGACACTATAACAGAATATTATGCCCACCATCATTAGACAACATATAGAATATTATGCCCCACCATCATTAACAACTATAACAGAATATTATTCCCCACATCATTAACAACTATAAGAATATATGCCCACCATCATTAAGACAACTGTACAGAATATTATGCCCTAACATATTAGAAACTATACAGAAATCTTCAAATTGCTGAAATAAGGAAATAATCAATGATGACAGAATAGTCAGATTAATTGATAACTAAAATAGCAGCACAGACGGCTCCGATGGCGGCAGCGGTCTAAGCACTGCATCTCAGTGCTAGAGGCATCACAACAGACACCCTGTTCAATTCCAGGCTGTATCACAACAGGCCATGATGGGAGTCCATAGGGCGGCGCACAATTGGCCCATGTCGTCTGGGTGTGCCGGTGTAGGCCGTCATTGTAAATAAGAATTTGCTCTAACTGACTTACCTAGTACATTTAAAAATATATAAATGCCACTCTTTTGCGAAGTGCAGAGATGTATTATATGTAATGAATGTGTATAGAATGCTATAGACTTTGTGGTGCAGAAGAAAGTACAGTGCACTTGAGATTGTGAGTTCAAATCCCATGTGGGGTCATACTTTAGCTGAACAGTGAGCCTCTAACTTTAAAACAACATTTCATTACTTTTTTATAATGGTTTGGATGGATTGAGACCATTAAGGACCTCCCATGACGTCCTGACGACTGGTAGAACCAATGTTTTGAGAAATTCTTAAAACATCCTAACATTGTCCTCACCTTAGGAAAAACCACATGAATTTCATGCAATCAAATGTTTTCACATGTGAAATGTCCCGTGATGTGTTCCAAAAACCATTTTCACATCTGAAATGTCACATGATGTGTTCTGAAAACCATATAAAATCATGTGGTTTTTTCCGTAAGGGGATGCCAGCGATCTGAATTTCCTGCTACACCACGTGGTCTGTGGCCATGACAAGAGATCGGACCACAAATTTATTGTCAAGAATACATTTCTAAAGTTCCTAGAATCAGGTCAATAATTATGTGATTATCTGAAAACACCAACACACCACACCACCCGCAAGAAAGTCCGATCACTACACCCCCCCCCCTTACGACCACTTAACGCTGCACACCATCACCCACAATGCCTCTCTTGGATTTGAACGCTTCAGAGACACAACACACACACCTCTCTACTCCGGGGATACAGAGCGACACGTGCATTACATTCAGTCTAGAATGCCACAGACTACTTAATTCAATATACTCCTAGGACACATCCCCACCAACACCCATACACACCACTACCACCCACCCACTCTCACAAAAATAGAGTTACCAGCCTTACAGAGCACCCACACCACCCACCGTGGGTTTTTCTCCTTCGTCACCTGTCACCACCGCGGAACCGCTCCACACTCACACCACGACCAGTGACCCAGCTACATACACCAATGAATAGCCACTCAGACACCCACCGCCTCTTACTGGCTAATCACCACGCCCTT
>NC_036844.1:32871919-32879558 GCF_002910315.2 Salvelinus sp. IW2-2015
CTATCTGTGCTAACACGTCCTCCTTTCCTGTCGAAGATTCCAACATTGTTTTTTTTTGTCATATACACATGATAATATGTAGAGTCTATACCAAAAAAAAAATAGGAACACCTTCTTAATATTGAGTTGCATCCTTTTTTTTTTGCCACCTCAGAACAGCCTCAATTCGTTGGGGGCATGGACTCTACAAGAGTCTGGTCCTTCTAAAGCAATTCCACAGGGATGTCTGGCCCCAGTTGACTCCAAATTTTTCCCACGTTGTGTTTAAGTTGGCTGGAATTGTTCTTGCGTAGTGTTCGCTGATCATTCTGGAATACACACAGCGAAACTGTATGTGAGCGTGGAAGAAAAAAAAAACCAGTAGACTTTTGCCAGTTCCTGACACAAACCGGTGCCTTCCTGGCACCCACGCTACTAGCCATTACAGCCTCTTTCAAAGCGCACTTTCATTTTTTGGTTTTTGTCATTTCCCCATTCACCCTCGAAAACAGCACAACACACAATACATTGTCTCAATGTCTCAAGGCTTAAAAAAAAATTGTTTCCCCTTTTTCTTTTAACCGTCTCCTCCCCTTCATCTAACACAAGAATGGAGTGAATTAAACAGTCCTATCGACGGAACAAGGATGTAACAAGTTCTAACCAGAGTGAACAAATCCAACAATTTAAACTAGTGAACAATCCAACAAGGGAATCATGCTCTCACTGCGTCTTTCTATGTCACTGGAACAAGAGCAGTCGTCTTTAATTGTTCTTGTATGCTCTGTGTACATTGTACACCAGTTTGCAATGAAATGCTTACTAGCCAGTCGCGTAACTCCAAGAATTGTTGTGATGGTACTAGGAACAGGTTAGAACAAAAAAAAACTTTCGAACCACAAGAAATTAAGAAATTAAAGGGGGGGGGATGATGGAAAATTTTATGTCGATCCTCGACCAAAGGATCCATTTCTCTATGCCCAACAGTCCCAAAGATTGGAAGCATGGCAAGGGCGCTAGAATACACATATTCGGCAGGCGGCGAACCTAAGGAAGAGGAGAGGAGAGGTGGGGAAAAGGGAAAAACAAAGAAGACGCCAAGGAGGGGAAAATAGCCCCCTTCTTCTAAAATTTATCCCTCCCCTTTTCCAAATTTTTCCTTTAAATTTTTTGTGGACTAGGTTCAAATTCTACATTTCTGTGCACATATCTAGAACGTCCAAATACTTTCTATAGAACAAACCTTCACTAAATCCCGTCTAGGAATTGGCAAAAACGACAATTATGCTGAAAAAAAAAAAAACCAAATACAAAAATTAATTATTGATGTTATATTATAGGCAAAGCACCAAAAAAAACAATAAACATTTACAGAAACAAAATACTCGGTTTCGAATAAAGACATGGTAGGCGGCGGCCCATGCGGCCATGGGAAGAGGTGCGATACGGCGAAATTGTTGGCAGGAGAGAATAGGTTTTTGTTATATTAAGAAACCCGCTTAAAATCTACACTTAAAAACAAATAGCCAAAAAACAAAAACTGCACAACCACGACATTAACTAGGTTGCCCCTCCCCGCCGCGATTCAAACCCCCGACTCCATTTAAAAAAAAAAATTGAAATTGAAACGCAACCTAACTTGCATCCACGATAATCCTCAACTAGGAGACCAAAAGTCGCGCAGCAATAAAGAATTGAGGCGTACACGTTTACGCAAAGGAGGAGAATTTCTGCACGGGGGGGAGCAGCCTTCTTCCGCACAACACCGTCAGTTCTTTCCTACCACCCTCAACACTACAGCATTTCAAACAGGTTCTTAAATATGTTTGTTAGTAAGTTCAGCGTCAGTCCGCAAGGGGTGGGGGGCACTGTGGCGCGCGTCGAAGATTATGCGCAAACTTCAGGTCAATGAAGAAAAACGTTTCTCATCTCTTCAATCCTCAGCAAGGCTAAGCAGCCGAAGTTAGCTAAATCAGCTAGTCAGTAAAGAAACGAAAACTCAAATTCAAATACAATCTACGCTAGAAATGAACACTTTCCTAATATCTATTTGATCCATCAATGATATTCATAGACACCCTTATCTGCTCATCACTAAATAACAATTACAATAACTCTGGACCTGAACCCAATAGCCGAAGGATGCTAGAGCACTAATGCTGATGCGGAGATGAAACTGAAGTAGACAGGGCGTTCCTGCATGACATTTACATCTAACCGGCTGTAGGGGTGGGGTCAAGGGACACTGAGCAGTCCACGCGTGTGAATCTCGACATATCACAAGCGAGCACCGTGTCATCTCAGAGGCTGTCTTGCAGTGCCTGGCTAACTTACTAGCTAGCGCAGAAGTAATATTAATTATTAAAGAATTGCGTCCAGTTAACAACATCATTTTTTTTTAAAGAAACTCACTATGTTGGCAATGTAATTCTGTGTGTAGTTTTATTGAAACTCATATCCGAGACTGAAATTTTTATTTTACCATCAAAAACAGCCTGGAAGCCAAACCATGAAATGGTGCTACAATGAATTAGGATAATCCTGATATGATTGATGAAATTATGATGAGTGAGAAGAATTGTCTACCAGAGGGTTAAAAGATCATACCCCCAAGAACATGCTACATCTCTAACTATTTACCATTTAACCACAGGTATACTTGGTTTTGGTGTATGATCTTTTGCCATCAGTTTCCATTGCTCATCACTGAACAGTCACAAATAGACAGCCATTACTTGTGGGAATTTGCCTTTTAAACCCCCCGAATATATAAAACAGATGCTTGTATTAATGAATAAAATAAGGCACACAGTGTGTTAAGTTGTGTTGTGTGATCAGTTGTCCTCCAGAGTTCCCTCTTCATCGTGATATCTGAATAGAAAAACACAAAATGGGAAACAATCAACATAATTAATAGACATATAAACAGTCCTTATAGAAAAAAACATGATTTCACAGTAATTATTATTCAACCTTCCTCAAACCTGGGTTTTGAAAACTGACAAACTATTGGTTTCACCAGCATTTCATCTTGCCACTTACACCTTTACCAACCACCATGTCGTTCTATATATCTGTGCATGAACAATGTTTACTGTGTCCACCACTTGTGGACTCAAGAGAATCTCAGATTCGTTCAAATGAAATTCAAGGAATAAAATATACGCCCCACCATCATTAGACACTGTAACAGAGACTATGCCCACCATCCATTAAACATACGAATATTGCCCATTTGACAACTATACAGGAATATTATTGCCACCCACCATCATTAGAACACCTATACAGAATATTATGCCACACCATCACATAAGACAACTATACAGAAATATTAGCCCCTCAACCATCATTAGACAACTATAAACGAGAATTATTATTGCCCACCACATTAGACAATACAGATATATCCCATAATTAAATGCAATATTATGCCCCACCATCATTAGACACAACAGATATTTCCCACACATTAGACCAACAAAATATATCCACATATAGACTAAACGTAACCCACCAGAAATACGCTTATCCAATAATTAGACAACTATACAGGAATATTACCCCCCAGCTCTATATAGGACAGCTATACAGAATATTATGCCCCACCATCACTTAGACAACAAGGTTTACATTTAAGAATTAAGAAAAAAATTTTTACCCCCCAAACTTTTTTTCTTTTTTCCCCTTAATGCACAACTGCTGTGTCTGATTTCAAAAAGGCTTTATGGCAAAAGCACACCAATGCAATAATCTGAGTACAGCACCACGCCCCAAAACAAGTCATACAAGATAACCGCCATGTTGTGGAGTCAACAAAGTCAGAAATAGCATTAAAATATTCACTTACCTTTGATGATCTTCACCGGAATGCACTCCCAGTAATCCCAGTTCCACAATAAATGTTTGTTTTGTTCGTTATAAAGTTCATCTTTATGTCAAAATACCTCCTTTTTGTTAGCGCGTTTAGTTCAACCAATCGAAATTCACAAGGCGCGGGCAAGCCATGAAAGTCCAGACGAAAAGTCCAAAACAGTTCCATTACAAGTTCGTAGAAACATGTCAACGATGTTTAATAATAGAATCAATCTTTAGATAAGTTTTTATCATAAATCTTCAATAATGTTTCAACCGGACAATTCCTTTGTCTTTAGAAATGAAAAGGAACAGAGCTCGCTCTCACGCGCGCGCGCCTGATTTAGCTCATGCATTCTGCCAGACCCTTAGTCAAACAGCTCTTATTCGCTCCCCCTTCACAGTTGAAGCCTGAAACAAGGTTCTAAAGACTGTTGACATCTAGTGAAAGCCTTAGGAAGTGCAATCGGACCAAATTACACTGTATCTTGGATAGGCAAAGACTTGAAAACCTACAAACCTCTAGATTTCCCACACTTCCTAGTTGGATTTTTTCTCAGGTTTCTGCCTGCCATATGAAGTTCTGTTTATACTCACAGACATCTATCAAACAGTTTTAGAAACTTCAGAGTGTTTTCTATCCAAATCTACTAATAATATGCATATCTTAGCTTCTGGCCTGAGTAGCAGGCAGTTACTCTGGGCACGCTTTCATCCGAACGTGAAAAATAGTGCCTCCAAGCCAAAGAGGTTTTAACCTACAGGCGTCTTGGGCTTGGACTCTTACGCAATACCATGCAGGTGTAACTACTGTGCCTTCGCTGAGTCTTCTGTTGACAACATGCAACATTAGTTTATCATTAGCAGCATACCTTTGGAGTGGCAGCCTATCAGAATATTGAAGCGTGGCTTTCAGCTACTTGTAGATCTTTTTGTCTCCCAAGAGAGGGATGCCATCCAGTGCAATGTGCTCAATTGTATTCTGTCATAACACAATAAGGTTGTGAGAGTGTCAGTTCTCCAGCCTTGTTAAATAAAGGGGGCTTTTTTTTCTTGGGCTTGGGGGGGGGGGGGGAACCCTTGTTTAAAATTTAAAAAAAGGTTTGGGCTTTTATAAGTTTTTTTAAAAAACCCCAAAAAAAAAAAAAAAAAAAAGAGCCGTTTCACCTATTTCCATTATAGCTGGTCACGGTCGTGTGTTGTAATAGTACCACTTCCCTTGACAAACCAAGGAAAAAACACCTGTACTTGTAACGTACAACACTCAACGTTGTATGATGTAGTATTTCTGTAAATTGATTGGCCCTCCCTGCAAAAATCAATGGATGTTTAGCAAAACATTACCTGAACATAACAAACTGAGGATTTGGATGATAAAATATGAAACTTTTACGAACAAAAACAACATTATTGTTAACATGAAGTCCTAAGTTCATGCCTTGATGAAGGATCATCAAAGGTTAGGTGCATTAATTTATCGTTATTTATGCTTTTTGTGACTCCTTTCTTTGGTTGGCAAAATGCGTGTTTTTCTGTACTTGCGATGACTAACATAATCGCTGGTTGCTATGTCGTCGTAAAGCCTTTTGACAATCGACACTTTGTTGGCAATTAACAAAATTTATCTTTAGCAATGGTTGTATTTACTTGTATGTTTGAGGATTTTACTATGAGAATTTCCTGTTGTTGTTTGGCGCCCTCACTTTCACGGCTTTAGGCAAATCAATCCGTGTACGGATTTGGACCGCCCTAGACGCTTTTAATGGGCAACGTTTTTTGCCAGTAAAGTTATTGTGAATTGTACAAAATTACTGACAATAGATTTCCAGTTAAGAAATGACAAATTCACAGCAACAAGGTGCCATAAATTATGGAAAATGTACAATGACCTCTTGCATTGCCACTCATCAAGTACACATACATCTTGCAGAACAGACAGTGTCAGGAGATGCTCAATTTGCATTGCAATAACCATCAAACACTAAACTGCTAAACACTTCCACTACGTTGGCACAATACACATTATTTAGCCTCTCCCCCAACTATGCTAATGAGCCCACCAGTACATTGCCATCCCTATCAAAGTGTGTGATGACATACCTTATTTTCTAAATATTGGCTAGAAAATGCCATTATACTACAAGTAACGACTGTACCATGTGAGCTCATATAATTTGTTCTTAACTGACTGACTAGTAAATAAGAGTTCATAAAAAATAATCAAATAAATATGTGTACCTGTAAGTTACCTTTGACTTTTTGTACCCAGGAACAACACTGTACCTACCACACTATTTTTGTGAGTGTTTAATACATGTTCCGAGCAATGAGTATGAACCTGCTGCACTGCAGACACATTGATGGCTCAACCAAGAAGTTGCAAGTTCAATCCCCAAGCAATCATGTATACTCGTGTATGTTTTTTTTTTTTTTTTTTTTCCCCAAAAAAAGGTTGTCCTTTTTTCCCTTTGGGAAGGGGGGGCCCCCAACTTGGGCTTAAGGGGGAGTTTTTTTTTTTTTTTAATTTTGTTTTAAAAAAACGGTTTTAAAAAATTGGGGGGGTTTGGGGGAGGCAATTGTTTATCTTGATCTGGGCAGTTTTTAGCAAAATTGGCAGAATGTATCTTGCCAATAAGTCTGAGCCATTTATCTCTTATAATACTCAGAACCTGTTGTTCACATGTTGCTCACGGTTATCTGGCCACGGGAAGATGTTTTGGGTGCGGTGCGTCGAAGGGTGGGGCGGGGGGGGGGTTTAGTTTCCCTTAATTTTGTCAGCGGGGATTATTTTACACGTAACCCCATAAAATCAAAGTGATCAAATCGATATCCCACAAGATCACGTTTTCATGTTATCGCTTAAAATTCATGTGGTTTTTCTGTGATAGGTACATACAGTACATACAGCTGAGTGAGAGGTTTCTCCCAGCTCCCTCCTAAACCAGAGTGGTGTTAACATGGTCAAACCCCCTCTCTCCATGAAGAGGTGTCTGGTTCATGGGACATGTCCACAGGTTGTAGACCATCACTCCAGGCACACCCTTACTAAGGATCAGAAGTCTAGAGGTTTACTAAATTTTAACCCTCTTATAAAAAAATCCCAGAAGAAGCTAAATCAATGGCTACAGAGGGACTTCTTTTTAAAAGGAAGAGTCCTAATAACCAAGGCTGGAGGTATCTCTAGACTAACATATGGCGCTCTATCTTTATATCTTGAAAATAAAATAATCAAGGAGATAGCCCAGATGCTTTTCAA
Source organism: Salvelinus sp. IW2-2015 (assembly GCF_002910315.2). Taxonomy (NCBI): domain Eukaryota; kingdom Metazoa; phylum Chordata; class Actinopteri; order Salmoniformes; family Salmonidae; genus Salvelinus; species Salvelinus sp. IW2-2015. Next base: position 32,879,010 of record NC_036844.1, read on the forward strand.
CTTTCTGTGGAGAAACCGTACCCATTACATTAGGAAAACTGTTGTAATGAACACTTATGAGAATGGTGGGCTGAATTTTCTGGACTTTACTACCTTAAATAATACTTTTAAGATCAGTTGGATAAAACAATTCCTAAGAAGACCCACTTCTATGTGTAATTTTATTCCTCGTCATGTATTCTCTACTTTTGGTGGCCTTAACTTCATGTTGCAGCTAGTTGGTTCCTTTGTTTTTAGAATATTGGTTCCGAAATAATATCTTACAAACAAAACACCACATTTTCTTACTAACAAAAAATCTGTTAGAATTCTAAGTGTATGTATGTCCCTTAGGTCCTTGTGTAATGTGATATTGTACCCCCTAGCCCAATTGTCCTTTGTATATTATGTATATATACTTGTGTTCCCACATGTACTTCCTGTATTGATTTGTTGTTATTAAAAACATATATTTTTTTTTTTTTAAGATTAGAGATAATCCTGAATGAATTGTGAATTATGATGAGTGAGAATGTTACAGAGGGTCAAAGATCATACCCCCAAGACATG
>NC_036844.1:32880613-32884890 GCF_002910315.2 Salvelinus sp. IW2-2015
GCTAATCCTGACTATCTACCATTAACCACAAGAGGTTTATGTCTGGTGTATGACTTTGCTTCAGTGTCCCATTATTGCTCATCACTTGAACAGTCAAGTAGAACATGCAATTGACTTGGATGGAATTGCCCTTTTAAAACCCCCCAAATATGATAAAACAGGCCATTGTATTAAAGTTCAAATACAAGCGTGTGTCATTTTTACCTCCATGGGTTCCTCTGAGATCGTTCATCATTTATGTCTTGACTAGAAAAACACAAATGGAAACAATTCAACAATAATTATCAATAGACAATTAACCAATTCCTTTATAGAAAAAACACATGATTTCATCAGTAATTATTATACAACCTCATGTCTTGAACTCACCAAGCCTACTTGGTCACAGAATTTCTCCTTGCCACTACACCCGCTACACCACTATGACTTTCTCAACCAAAAACAGGATTTCACTTATTCCTACACTTTGGACATTCAGAATCTCAACGATTTGTTAAAAAATAAAGTTCAAGCATAAAAGTATAATATTTTTTCCAAAGTTGATTGAGGCATAACAATTGAAACAGAACTATATATTCCCCCACCCACATTAGACCAACTTACATAATATCTATGCCCCACCACTCATTAGACAAACCCTTGTTACCCCTTTATTTTTTTAAAAAAAAACCAAAAAAGGGGAAATTTTTTAAAAAAAAAAATTATGCCCCACCATCCCCCCCCACTAGAGCAACTATACAGAATATTATAAGCCCACCATCATTAGACAACTATACAGAATATTATGACCCACCATCATTAGACAACTATACAGGAATATTAGCCGCCACCAATCATTAGACAACTATACAGATATTATAGCCCACCAACATTAGACAACTATACAGAATATTAATGCCCCACCGTCATTAAGACACTATAACAGAATATTATTGGCCCCCACCATCATACACAACCTATACAGAATATTAGCCGCTAACATCAATTTATACAACTATAACAGACAAGTATGCCCCACCGATCATTAACAGCACTAGTACATGCAAATATTTATAACCACCACCATCATTAGACAACAATACAGAAATATTATGCCGCACCATCACCTAGAACCAACTATAAGAATATTTTTGCCCCACCATCACTAACAACTATAAACAACTATTATGCCCACCATCATTAGAACAACTATACAGAATATTTTCCCCCCAATCTCTCTTGGGTGTGGGGTGGCACACCCAGATTGTTGTCAACACACCAAGAAAATATTAATTTGGGAGGGCTTATATTTGTCCTGTTACACAGTTGTGTGTAATGGAATTGTGTTTCTTGCATATCACAACTCCCCCTTAGACATCTGCAGGAGTGGGGCCACCATTGTCCAACGCCCCTGAAGCAATTGGAGTTAAGGATCTTGCTCAAGGGCACTGCCACAGATTTATTCACCTTGTCATTTCAGAGATTCAAACCAGAGGCCTTTCAGTTACTGGCCAACYCTCTAACCTTGAGGCTACCTGCCACATTATGTTAAAGACACAGGAGAGGACAGTTTCTTTGGTTATAGGTGTATACCATAAGGTAGTCTTTCATAGGTTAACATACTATGGAATAAACAGTAGTTGATGCTGGATTGTAAACAATGTGGCCAAAAAAATCCTGAAGTAATCAAGGCACTCTCATATAGTGGAAATTTTTAAAGCGTTTATCATTTACGGCGTATGCATTGCAAGAATTTAAAAAACACAATCGTCACCCTGATGAAGGCCTTTGTAGCCANTCTCCCCCAACTATGCTAATGAGCCCCACCAGTACATTGCCATCACCTATCAAAGTGCTGTGATGAACATACCTTATTTTCTAAATATTGGCTAGAAAAATGTCCCATTATACCTACAAGGTACCGAACTGTARCATGTGAGCTCATATGAATTTGTTCTTAACTGACTTGACTAGTTAAATAAAGGTTACATAAAAATAAATAAAAATAAATATGTGTACCTGTGAAGTGTACCTTTGACTTTTTTGTACCCCAGGGAACAACACTGTACCCTAACCACACCCTTATTTTTGGAGTGTCTTAATACATGTTCCCGAGCACTGAGTATGAACCTGCTGGCACTGCAGAACCATTGATGTGCTCAACCAAAAGGTTGCAAGTTCAAATCCCCAAGCAATCATGTATACTCTGTTTTAAGTGTCCTTGAGCACTGCTAGTTTTACGTTAATGTAACGTTGGTGGCAATAGTTGGACAATTGTTTACTTGATTCTGGGCCGTTTTTAGCAAAAGGCAGGAATGTATTCTTGCCAATAAGTCTGGAGCCATATCTCTTTAATACTCAGAGACCTGTTGTCACATGTGCTCACGTTATCATGGTCACGGGAAGATGTTTTGGGTTGGGGTGCTGTCGAAGGTGGGGGGGGGATTGTCAGGGGGATTATTTTACACGTAACCCCATAAAATCAAGTGATCAAATGAGATCCCACAAGATCACGTTTTCATGTTATCGCTTAAAATTCATGTGTTTTTTCTTCAGTGCACCCCAGAATTGTTTTCTGGGCAACCAGATTGTTTTCCCTCCCTGGGCACCCCAGATTGTTTTCTGACACGTGTCACACCCAGATTGTTTGTTCAACACACCAAGATAAATTTAATTTGGGAGGGCTTATATTTGTCCTGTTAACAGTTGTTGTGTAATGGAATTGTGTTTCTTGCATATCACAATCCCCCTTAGACATCTGCAGGGGATGTGGGCACCATTGTCCAACGCCCCTGAAGCAATTGGAGTTAAGGCATCTTGCTCAAGGGCACTGCCACCAGATTTATTCACCTTGTCGTGTTTCAGAGATTCAACCAGAGGCCTTTCAGTTAATGGCCAAGTCTAACCTTGAGGCTACCTGCCAATTTATGTTAAAGACACAGGAGAGGACAGTTTCTTTGGTTATAGGTGTATCTAAAGGTTAGTCTTTTATAGGTTAACATACTATGGAATAAACAGTAGTTGATGCTGGATTGTAAACAATGTGGGCAAAAAAATTCCTGAAGTAATCAAGGCACTCTCATATGTGGAAATTTTTAAAGCGTTTATCATTTACGGCGTATGCATTGCAGGAATTTAAAAACGCAATCGTCACCCTGATGAAGGCCTTTGTAGCCATTGGGTAACAAAATTGTGAACTCTATAAAAAATGGTATAGAAAGTTATTTTATATTTTGAATATACAAATGACAATTTGAAGTATCTTGTTACAAAATACAATTGGAGCGTTAGTTCAAGCCCAGTGTACTGCTAAATAATTGGAGTGTTATTCAGCCCAGTTAAAGGCTAAAACTTGGTGTTAGTTCAGCAGTGTAATGCTAAATACATTGGAGTGTTAGTTCAGCAGTGTATGCATAAATACTTGGAGTGTTGTTCAGCCAGTGTATGCTAATACATTGGAGTGTTAGTTCAGCCCAGTGTAATTGCATAAATACATTGGAGTGTTAGTTCAGCCTAGTGTAATGCTAAATACAATTGGAGTGTTAGTTCAGCACAGTGTAATGCTAAATACATTGGAGTGTTAGTTCAGCCAGTGTAATGCTAAATACATTGAGTGTTAGTTTCAGCCAGTGTAATGCTAATACATTGGAGTGTTGTTCAGCCCAGTGGTAATGCTAAATACATTGGAGTGTTAGTTCAGCCACAGTGTAATGCTAAAATCATTGGAGTGTTAGTTCAGCCAGTGTAATGCTAATACATTGGAGTGTTAGTTCAGCCCAGTGTAATGCTAACTACATTGGAGTGTAGTTCAGCCCAGTGTAATGCAAAATACATTGGAGTGTTAGTTCAGCCAGTGTAATGCTAATACATTGGATGTGTTAGTTCAGCCAGTGTAATGCTAAATCATTGGAGTGTGTTCAGCGCTAGTGTAATGCTAACTACATTGGAGTGTTTAGTTGCATCAGCTTAGTGTAATGCTAAATACATTGGAGTGTTAGTTCAGCCCAGTGTAATGCAATAAACAATAATATTAGAAGAAGACTGAGCGTTGTATTCACTTTGAACCCTGCCTTTTGCGTTCTGCAGGGGTTTGTAATGACATTGACCCTACAAACAACGTAACAATCTGATTGTAACTTTACATGAAGACTGTGAATCTAACAGACAACCGAGTAACCATCTCTTCTTGTAAAATAACGCCATGGAAAAAATTAAAACTGCTTTTTTCCTTTAAAGACACAATCTATTGTACTGATACACGATCAGATAAACGATCAGATAAACCTTTGTCATTGTTC
>NC_036844.1:32889704-32921476 GCF_002910315.2 Salvelinus sp. IW2-2015
TACATTGGAGTGTTAGTTCAGCCCAGTGTAATGCTAACTACATTGGAGTGTTAGTTCAGCCCAGTGTAATGCTAAATACATTGGAGTGTTAGTTCAGCCCAGTGTAATGCAAAATACATTGGAGTGTTAGTTCAGCCCAGTGTAATGCAAAATACTCAGAAGAATTAAAATACGTATTTCAAATACATGTAACAGAAATACTGCCCTTCTCTGATTGTAGCTCAATAACCCAGCATCAACAACAAAAATCTGGCTCTGGCAATGGGTTGTGACCCAACTGCTGGGTGAAAATAACCCAACATGTGTTGAAAACAAATGTAGTCATTTTTAACCCAGCATATTTTAGAGTGCCGAGGGTCCGCGATTAATAAACCAAAAGCATTTTGATGCATTAGTTGTCACAATTTTCTACTTAAAATGCATTTATTTTACACACCACCCTTAATAAGATGGACCCTAGAAAACTATCTGCATCAGTCAAGTGAGGTGACTCAGCTAGCTCCCAACTGAAATATCTACAAATGATCTTTGTAGATAATAAGTTATTACATTAATAGGTGATGGTAAATAAACATAATAATTACAATAACAATGTGTTTCTTACAGGAGGCTGTGTTTCCTCAGAGGGTCCCACGTTGACTCCAGGATCAGCCCTTGGGTGGTCACGATGCCTGCTCTGTAAAACAACACAACACGGTCAATGCTGAGGAAAGAAATGTATGAATATGGACTATTTCACTTGACCATGAGCGATCATTTGGTATATACACAGGAAGCATTGCACAGCTGTGGGTCTTTTCTGTGCCTTGAGATTATAATAGGGCATTATAAACATGCCAAACATTATGAACAGCCTGCAGGTATAATACTTTATGACTTGTCTTGAGTCAAGTCAAGTACATATGACAAGTAAACTTGACTCATGACATGTCTTACAATGCATTATAAGTGCATGATAAAGCGTTATACCTGCAGGCTATAACGTGTTCCTCAAAGAACAACCTACACAAAAAAAGTACTGTTTGTTTGGTTGACCTAACTGCTGGGTTGCAGGTGTTAAAAAGAGCAAGGTTGTGTTGTTAATGCTTGGTTATTGGTGCTGGGTTATTAAGATATATCCCAGCAGGTCAGATCAGAAGACTGAAGGTTGTATTCACTTTGACCCTGCCCTTTGGTTTCTGCAGGGGTTTGCTATGACATTGACCCTACAAAACAACAGACAACAATTTGATTGTAACTTTACATGAAGACTGTGGAATCTAACAGACAATGAGGAACCATTCTTCCTGGTACAAATAACGCCATGGAAAAAATAAAACCTGCTGTTTTCTTAAAGACACAATCTATTGTACTGATACACGATCAGATAAACCTTTGTCATTGTTCATCTGTAGAACATAGAAGTCATACTTCTGAGATACATAGTGAAGATATTCTACCTTGGATGCTATATCGAAAAATCACAGGATATAAACTAGGTAAGGCTAGCATGCTAACACAAGTAGCATAGGCTAAACACATCCGTATCTATTGATCTAGTGTTTAACATACTGTACATACTTGCTTGTTAAGGCAAAAGCTACCAAACAGTGCTACATGAATAAATATATCAATAATTTTAGGTACAATTAACAATACCATAGTTTTATCTTCGGGACTGAAAAATGCCACGTGCACTCGATGGACAAAATCCGTAAAAGAAGGAAGCCGCGATATGTCGATTCCAAATTTTTTGTGAGAAACAAACGACACCTGTGGTCCGGAGTCAAAGGTATTGTGTAGGGTTTATCATCTGTGTGTTGTACGTAACTTCTGAAYTACAATCTTATTTTACCTTTATTTAACAAATGTTTGCTTTCACCTTTTKAACAAAGTTAGTGCTGTTGAAAACCTATTCCTGTGTTTTCCCCTAAGTCATCATTTTTATTATTTTTTCAAGATGTTYATAGTTGGCTATGTGTTGTAAACCAGTAATTAAGAAGTACTTTTGTGTAGTACTTAAAATAAATCAAAATAACTTATTAAGTATAACATTAAGTTACCTTTTTCCATCTTGTGGACAAAACACCAGTTGATCAGATTTGATGGGTAATCTTTCTTAGAGGGGCCAATGTGTTGGGTCATGTTTCCAGAAAATCCTTGGTAATGGTCAAAAAGAAATCTACACACTAAAATATTAAATCAATATATTACAAAAACAAAGCTTCAAAAAATACATGTACATCTGTGACTGTTCACATCAGGGAAAGTGAAGGTGAAAGTGAAGAAGTTTCAAATATTCAAAATATATTCAAAAGCAATCCATTGTTCAAAAGCCACTCCTACCACAATGAACCTATCTAACAAGTACTGCACCCGGTGTGGCAGCTCAATCAGAATTAGTTGMGTAACATAGATAAGATGTTTTATTTGCAAAATATGCTTATGTGAGATACTTGTCATTAGAATGTTTCCCTTTGGACTATAGGGTTGGCAGTTGCACTTATCCCTTCTCAGCTAGGGCTCAGTCACTTGGGGCCCAGAGAGGGGAGAGGTCAGGCTTGTCTTCATATGTGAATGTATCTGTAAAACCATCTGGTGCTATGCAGAATATCAGAAGGGAAGGAGGACAGAATGAAACATTGTCTTCTTATGTGAATGTGTCTTTACCTATTTTTAAACCATGTGAAGGGATGGCGTGATTAATGGGGAACCAGTTAGTTGTCTCCACAATGTCTGTACGCCAGTCACCCCCTCCTTTTCCCATTGGGGGGAGGAGTATGGCAGTGTCTGGAACCATTGTATGTCCCCTCTGAAGTTGCACTTATATTGATATAGTATATGACCTAGAGGCTCACTCCCCTCAGTAAGCTTGTCCAGGAGTGGGGTGTACTTGAGAGGGGGGTATCTAGAGTTGACAATTGATATATGCCATTGGATGAGTTGGTGTTTTTGTACTATGAAGTACCAGGAACGAGATTAAAACCCCGTCTTAGAGACCAAACTGAACTATAATTTATAGCGAATGCTATCTGGCTATGGGATACTCCTCTCTCAAGTAAAAGTCTTTCTTTGTGAACAGTTCCTATTCCTGTGGTTTGTCATGTCGACTAGGGGGTGGATCTTTGCTATAAAAGATCTCAGTTGCCATTATGTTGACCACTCTCAACTTTTCATTAGAGATACTGAAATGTTGAAAGTCAAATGCTATTGCAAAAGCTTAATTATTATTAAAGGTGACGTTTAAGTATAACTCTGACTGGTGTGTGGTTTGTAACTCTCCTCATTTGGTAATACAGGAAATTGCCACGACACCGGTCACCAAAAATTCTAAACATTCATTCAAATTCAACTCTAAATATAGCTGCAAGCATCCATGCCGAGGTTCAGAATTTGGCCCCATAAGACGACCATCAGTAAAAATTGGACACATTACCGTGGGATGAGCTATTTCTGTACTCATTACCACGCTTGCCAAATGTCAGAACTCAATCTAAAAGACCATGCAATATGCTTTTGATGTATTTTAGACAATTTTCAATGATGTTGACTACTTAAAGGACTCTAGCTCAAACAATATGGTCGCTATGAGCCAATGAGTACAGATACATGCACACAATAATGTGATTACTGTGGATAGTCACAATAATATAATAGTTTAATTAATGTTTACATGCTTTGCAAGAAGAACGATTTCCCTAATAATCCTGTTTACATGGACACGTCTGAGATCAGTCTACCTGATGGGACTTTTGATAAATGCAGAAAATTACCAATCAAAATAAACGTTCTACCACAGTGACCGGGTTATTTTTGGGAAGCTTATTTGACTCTGAGTTAGGACATATAAAGTTTGTATGTGAAAACTACTACTAATTCGCAAACTTTTATTTGTTCCGAACTTACTTCACTTGCGCTAAAAAGGGAGGCTTGCTCAGCTGGTGCTAGCACATGTGTAACAGTATAACTTTAAACCGTCCCCTCGCCCCGACACGGGCGCGAACCAGGGACCCTCTGCACACATCAACAACAGTCACCCACGAAGCATCGTTACCCATCGCTCCACAAAAGCCGCGGCCCTTGCAGAGCAAGGTGCAACACTACTTCTAGGTTTTCAGAGCAAGTGACGTAACTGATTGAAACGCTACTAGCGCGTACCCGCTAACTAGCTAGCCATTTCACATCCGTTACACTCACCCCCCTTTCAACCTCCTCCTTTTCCGCAGAAACCAGTGATCCGGGTCAACAGCATCAATGTAACAGTATAACTTTAGACCGTCCCCTCGCCCCGACACGGGCGCGAACCAGGGACCTTCTGCACACAACAACAACAGTCACCCACGAAGCGTCGTTACCCATCGCTCCACAAAAGCCGCGGCCCTTGCAGAGCAAGGTGCAACACTACCTCTAGGTTTCAGAGCAAGTGACGTAACTGATTGAAACGCTACTAGCGCGTACCCACTAACTAGCTAGCCATTTCACATCCGTTACACATGCCCAGATCAAATACACCACTGGAACACTGATTAAGGCATTTACATGTCCTAATAATTGTAAAGATTGCTAAAAAGAAAACAGGTGTTTTATTCGTCATATTTTTACTTTCATATTGATCTTACACCAATTTAGATAAGCAGTTGGATAACTTAACTTTGGCTTTAACCAACCAGGATTACTGGGAAAGTTACGTGAATTTTGCAACCCTACTTGCAGGCCTGATGTGGCCCATAAAACATCAAAATAAGGCCTTATGAGATATGTAATTACATTTGAATGATAACATACACCCAAGAACTCATTTGGTGAAGGCCACAGGACTGAAAATAAAGAAATTCAACAACCCATGTCTCTGTCAGCAACAAATACAGTCATTGGTGGTAACTCTACAATTCACTTGAAAAGGCAAGGCACACTGGGACATTATATTGGAAGTGTGGCTAAGTGTGGTTGTGGCTTTCAGTTATTTATTTTTGGTCACCCTTGAGTGGAAGTGTTGTACCAGTTTAAGTGGTCTATGGTAGGATAATAGGATAATTGTGGTTCTTTTCTAGGGAGATAAGGCTTTGTCACTGTGCAAAATTGTCTAAAAGCACACATTTGCACCTGTGGATGAGATATAAGAAAGGTCCTGAGGTATGAATTGGTATACAAATATATACCAATTACTAAAATGACTAATGAGGACCTTACAGGGTACCAACACAGTGGAACAAATCTAAACGTTTATTTCTGAGAGTGTATTTGCATAATAATAGTTATTACACAAGTGAAAAAAGGAACAGTCACTATCCCTTATCTACAGTAGTTACAAAAACCTTTAGTTCTTACAAAATAAAATGCAATTACCAAAATATTATGTAAAGACTTGCTTAGAAAAAGTTGCTCCAAAAGCAATTCAAATTTTATTACACAGGCATAAGAACACTTTAATGTTATGTGTTACTGAGAATGCTAACAATAACAAAATATGGCTATGAAGTGTCGAAAGGAAACTATACCCATCAAACTCAACCCTGGATCTTGAAACCAGTACCGCTGCGTTCTTTTCATTGCTCTGATCAGGGACTCATTTAGACCTGGGACACTAGGTGGGTGCAATTAATTATCAGGTAGAACATAAAATCAGCACGCTCCGGACCTCGGTATAGTTTACTCAGAATACAAATTAACAGGATTTTCCTCGAACCTTGGCAGTTTTTGGTTAACATGTCATGGAAAAAGTTGAAAGCTGCATTTAACTGTGTAATACCTTACAATAGTGCAGATGAATTCAAAGCCATTTGTAAACATTGCAAACAGCAAGTTGGATATTTAATAAAAAGTCTGAACCTCTTTGTCCATCTGAGAGGAAGTGTTCTTGTTTCAAATAAACAGTTGAAGAAGTGATATATACACTAGTTAAGCATCCCAATGTATTTATGATTGACAAAATGTTCAGATAGATATGTATTGTGTAGATCAAAATATGACTGTCAGATAGATTGGAAAGGTATAGGAGATTGTTTGTGCTCTATTCATTATATTACTATCTTCAACATGCAGRTGCAGATACAGCCCTGCCAATCCAATACACTGAGTTCACAATMATTAGGCTAGTGAGTATTCTGATCTTATCATTATTTCTATGCACACGACCCCCACTGAATAAGATTCACAAGTTGAAGCGTCAAGATTGAGAAACACCTGAAGACAGATTTTTCAAAGGTTTTATGGACAGATGAAATGAGAGTGACTCTTGATGGACCAGATGGATGGGACTGTGTCTGGATCAGTAATGGACACAGGGGCACCACTTCGAGTCAGGCGCCAGCAAGGTGGAGGAGGGGGTACTGGTATGGGCTGCTATCATTAAGGATGAGATAGTTMGACCTTTTCGGGTTGAAGATGGACTGAAACTCAACTCCCAAACCTACTGSCAGTTTCTGGAAGATACTTTCTTCAAGCAGTGGTACAGGAAGAAGTCCTCAGCATTCAGGAAGGCCATGATCTTTATGCAGGACAAWGCTCCATCACATCCAAGTACTCCACTGCTTGGCTAGCCAGCAAGGGCCTCAAAGATGCCCGAATAATGACCTGGCCCCCTTCCTCACCTGACTTAAATCCTATTGAGAACTTGTGGGCCCTTTCAAACGTGAGATTTACAGTGAGTGAAGACAATACACCTCTTTGAACAGCATTTGGGAGGCTATGGTTGCTGCTTCAGCGAAAGTTGATCGTGAACAGATCAAGAAACTGTCAGACTCCATGGATGGAAGGTTCATGGCAGTTATTGAAAAGAAGGGTGGCTATATTGGTCACTGAATATTTTTGAAAGGCCAAAAATTGTATTTAATTGTCATTTTGTGTTACTTCTTTGTTACACTTACTCTAAAAATGGAGAATWAACAAGTGAGTTGGGAGAAATTATTTTGTAATTTAGTTGCCTAATAATTCTGCACACTAGACGCAGTTGTAAATGAGAACTTGTTCTCAACTGGCCTACCTGGTTAAATAAAGGTGAAATAAATTAATTGTGCACGCAGTGTAGTTTCTGAAAAGTTGTCACTACTCAGATCGTACTTAATCTTAATTACTTTCTGAGATCTGTATTCAAAAACTTTTAAAAGTAGTAATTTCTGTATTCATAGTTGTAGTCATCTCAAAGTAACTATTTGTATGACTCTAAGTCACATGGGGTGAGGGGCTTGACCTTTCAATGTTTGCATTAAAACCAGTTCAATCGAACTAGATGTAATTTAAAATGCAATCTATGTAATCCCCAAAAGTAATTATTTATCATGAGGGCCGTACACAATTCTCCATACTCCAACAAAAGTAAAATCTCACCTTTCTGTTGAGTTATAAATTGCTCATGACACAAGCTCAACTACACAGTACAAATATACTAAAAATATGAAAATATGAAATATTTTGATGTATTTCCTATTCAACAAAACTGTATGAATAAGGCTTGAAATGACTATGCTTTCTAAATATAGTATAATCAAATTATAAAATGACTAAGATTTCACCTTCCTTATAACTGTAAAATACATATATGTTTAGTGTTAGAGAAAATGTGCATCTTTTTTTAAAACGTTTCTCTTGATCACAAAGTCTGCCGCGACCGCTTGCGAACGGCACAGAGCCCCCTAGCTTCGCTTCCTGAACTCTTTAGGAACTTCCCTTTCATCTCATATTAAATGAGGTCCGTCTATGACAGTGTTTTTTAATAAAAAATCTATTATTTTAGATGATTTTGATAAAGTTGGCTATAAATCGATCTCTGAATGTGCTAGAGTGACAAAACCACTCTCTCCTACTGTGCTACAATGTAAGGTTTGCAGGCATGTGCTTTGTCAATAGCAACTCCTTCAGCCAGGAGTTAGACAGTCGGCAGAGCGAATGAAATGATAGGAGCGCCATCCCAGCTTCAAGTGGTGTTAGATTTCACATCCTACTTCACACAGGCGGAAGAGATKTACTCCTGTGGCCTTGAGAAGAAGGGCTACCACTCAATGCAAGCCATTTCAATCTACGGTGTCCACAGATCGATTTATAAGGAAAATGTCAGTCGGAACCGGTACCAGAACCACACAGGTCTCCTAAACAGAGGACTTTACGTCTAAGAGGTTTTTAAATCAATTGTTATAGTGCCACTAAATGTAGCGAATTAGCATGGTAATGCATGAGAGGGTGTGAACCTTGACCCTTTGCCATCATGAAAGGTTGCACCATTATCATTTGCATTTTAATGTGARGTTACAGATGAGGACGTATAATGGCAACAAATACAATAGGATTTCACCCAGCTTTGCTGCTTGAACCCCTAATAACTTMTATTTCCTGTGAACGGGTGTGTGTGTGATCTCATATGAGATAAAACATTGACTTTAGCTGACTGGGTTGGTAATGATATCACCTGCATTGTCTTTTGGACAGCCCTGCCACAGACACACCCCATAATCAAGTTAATATTTTATGAGTTGTATGTACAGGATACACATGGTATACTCCGTCAAGGAAATGCTTATTTGCAGGTTCCTTCGATAATACAATAAGAAAAATAATACAAATATAAGAATACGAACATAAAGTAAATGGCTATAATATAGGAAGGCAAAATTTATAGTCCAAAATGTTACATGTGTTTTTGGGAAGCGAGATTGGGGGCAAGTGTTCAAACTGTGCAAATATTTATCTACCATAATAAAAGCCTGGTAGCAAATATAAATAAAATTATATTTGTCACATGTGCCGAATACAACAAACCTACAGTGAAATTCTTAGTTACAAGCCTTATCCAACAATGCAGTTTAAAAGACTTTAAAAAACAAGAAATAAAGTAACAAATAATTAAAGAATAGCAGTAAAATAACAATAGCAGGGCTATATACAGGGCGTACGAGTACAGAGTCAATGTGCGGGGGCACAGGTTAGTCAAGGTAATGGAGGTAATATCGACATGTAGAAGGTTATTAAGTGACTATGCATAGATAATAAACAGCGATCAGCAGCGTAAAAGAGGGGGTTTGGGGCAATGCAAATAGTCTGGGTAGCCACTTGAATTAGATGTTCATGAATGTATGTGTGTGTTGTGTGTGCCCATGTGTGATGCATGTGTGCTAAGGTGCAGAGAATCAGAGCAGGTGGTCAGTCCAGTTCAATGGTAACTGCGTTCTCCACTGTCGTCATCTCACCAGGTGTGTTTACTTAGATTATACATGTTTTAGTCTCTGTAGAATCAGGGATGCAAACTGGTGAGGTCCCAAAAAGGTGACACTTTTTGTTGATGCTCTGAAACATGCAAAATCCCTGCTAGGTGGAAATGCAGGTTTTACTAATTAAACAAAACAGAATATGATCTACATGATCAGTCTCTGTGTGTAAAATAAAAGTGGTTAATGTGAACCTAACTCACAGCTAAAAAATTAAATAAAGCAATCCAATGTAATTTGTTGCCTAGACTTTACTGAAATGACACTCAAGTTCTTGCGGGGGAAAAAAATACATTAATATTGCAGTTAGCCATGACAGTCTTTATAATAGAATGCTTTGTCACCACACACACATTAATATTGCACTTGGAAAAAACATCTTAAGTAGAAATAGTATTGAAACACATTCTATTTTTGCTTTCATTATAGTGGCCACTTATAGTAGACATCGATCAACTGCACAAGGCTACTGTGTGCAAAAATAACGTGAACTGAGTAAAAAAAATGCCATATTCCCCCTCACTCACACAAAAAGTGTTTTGTTGTGTTGAACTTGACACTATCTTTGGGCTACACTGCACATTTTTACATTGTAAACGTTCTGCCTGTGGACATCTTTACATTTTTTTTATTTCACCTTTATTTAACCAGGTATGCTAGTTGAGAACAAGTTCTCATTTGCAACAGCGACCTGGCCAAGATAAAGCAAAGCAGTTCGACCACACATACAACACACAGAGTTACACATGGATAAACAAACATACAATCAATAATACAGCTAGAAAAATCTATATACAGCATGGCAAAATGAGGTAGGATAAGAGAGGTAAGCAATAATAGGCCATGGTGGCGAAGTAATTACAATATAGCAATTAAAGACTGGGAGAATGGATATGGAAATGTTGCAGTATGGATGAATGTGCAAGAAGTTACTGTCGGTGCAAAGTGCAAGATAGAAATATATACCAGAATCATGAGGATAGACCGCTAGATGGATGGGCTATTTAAGATGAGCTATGTACAGGTCCGCAGTGATCTGTGAGCTGCTCTGACAGCTGTTGCTTTAAAGCTAGATAGGAAGGTAAGAAGTCTCCAGCTTTAATGATTTTGCAGTTCGATTTCCGAGTCTCTGGCAGCAGAGAACTGGAAGGGAGAGGCGGCCAAAGGAAGAATTGGCTTTTTTGAGGCCTGACCATTTTGAGATATACCTGCTGGAGCGTGTGCAGAGTGGGTGCTGCTGATGGTGACCCAGTGAGCTGAGATAAGGCGGGCTTTACCTAGCCAGAGACTTGAATGGACCTGGAGCTCATTGGTTTGCAACGAGTATGAAGCCGTAGGGCCAAGCTTATGAGAGCCGTACTAGGTCGCTAGTGGTGGGTAGTATATGGGGCTTTTTGGTGACAATCTCAAACAGGATGCACTTGTGATAGACTGCCATCCCAATTGTTGACCGTAGAGTGTTTGGAGGCATTTGTGAATGAAATCGCGAAGTTCAGAGGATCGGCCTAGGTTAATTGTCAGTTCCTTACGAGGGTGTTTGCAAGCATAGAGTGAAGGATGCTTCTAGATTTAATATATGGATTGGCAGATGTTTAACAGTGTGAGTCTGAGGAATGGAAATTAAACAGTCTAACCAGACACCTAGGTATTTGTAGTTGTCCACTTTTTTAAGTCAGAACCGTGCCAGAGTAGAGGTGCTTGGCGGGCGGGCAGGTGGCGGGCAGGATCGGTTGAAGAGCATGCATTTAGTTTTGCTTGCATTAAGAGCAGTTGGCAGGCCCACGGAAGGAGAGTTGTATGGCATTGAAGTCTCATCTGGAGTTTAGTTTAACACAGTGTCCAAGAAGGCCAGAGGTATACAAGAATGGTGTCGTCTGCGTAGAGTGGATTAAGATATCACCAGCAGCAAGAGCGACATTCATTGATGTATACAGAGAAGAGAGTCGGCCCGAGAATGAACCCTGTGGCACCCCCATGAGAGATCTGCCAGAGGTCCAGGACAACAGGGCCCTTCTGATTTACACACTGAACTCTATCAGAGAAGTAGTTGGTGAACCAGGCGAGGCAATCATTTGAGAAACCAGGCTGTTGAGCTCTGCCCTAATAAGAATGTTGTGATTGACAGAGTCGAAGCCTTAGCCAGGTCGATGAATACGGGTCTGCACAGTTAATGTCTCTTCGATTGGCGGTTATGATATAAATTTAGACCTGAGCGTGGCTGAGGTGCACCATGACAGCTCTGAAACCAGATTTAGCATACGGAGAAGGTACAATGGGATTCGAAATGATCGGTGGGAAGCGTATTTGTTAAACTTGTCTTTTCTAAGACCTTAGAAGGCAGGAGTATGATAGACATAATTCTGTAGACAGTTGGAGTTCTAGTGTCTCCCTTTGAAGAGGGATGACCGCGGCAGCATTCCTAATCTTATGGGAATCTCGACGATATGAAAGAGAAGGTTGAACAGGCTAGTAATAGGGTTGCAACAATCAGCGAATAATTTTAGGAAAGAGAGGGTCCAGATTGTCTAACCCGGCTGATTTGTAGGGGTCAGATTTGCAGCTCTTTCAGAACATCAGCTATTCTGGATTTGGGTGAAGAGAAATGGGGAGGCTTGGGTGAGTGCTTGTGGGGGTGGAGGGACTGTGATCGGGTAGGGGTAGCCAGAGTGCGAAAGCATGCCAAGGCAGTAGACCAAATGCTTATTGAAATTCTCCAGTTATAGTGGATTTAATCCGGTGGTGACAGTTTTTCCTAGCCTCATTGCAGTGGGCAGCTGGGAGGGAGGTGCTCTTCTTCTCCATGGACTTTACAGTGCCCAGAAACTTTTTTGATTTTGTGCTACAGGATGCAAATTTCTGTTTTGAAAAAAGCTAGCCTTAGCTTTTCCTAACTCCTGTGTATATTGGTTCTTAACTTTCCTGAAAATTGCATATCACGGGGCTATTTCAATGCTAATGAGAACGCACAGGAATGTTTTATGCGGTCAAGAGCAGTCAGGTCTGGAGAGAACCACAACTCATCCTCTTACTGACGGATGAGGTCAATATCCTTGCCAGCGTACCTGGGCCAGGTGATTAGAAAGGCTGCTCGCTGAAGTGTTTTAGGGGAGCGTTGACAGTGATGAGGGATGGTCGTTTGACCGCAGAATCCAATTACAGATGCAGGCAATTGAGGCAGTGATCGGCTGAGATCTGGTTGAAAAACAGCAGAGATATATTTGGAGGGAAAGTTGTTAGGATCGATATCTATGAGGTGCCACGTGTTTACTTATTAGAAGTTGTAACCTGGTGGGGTTTTGAGATTTGTGTGAGATTGAGCTGGAGCTGGATGGCTGGAGTGTTAAGCCATGTCAAAGTTTAGCTCACCTAGCAGCACGGGCTCTGAAGATAGATGGCGGGAATCAATTCACATATGGTGTCGCAGGGCACAGCTTGGGGGCAGAGGGTGGTCTATAGGCGAGAGGCAAAGGTGAGAAACTGTTTCTGGAAAGGTGATTTTTAAAAAGTAGAAGCTCGAATGTTTGGGTACAGACCTGCGATAGTTAAGACAGAACTCTGCAGGCTATCTCTGCAGTAGATTGCACACCACCCCAGTTTGGCGGGGTTCTATCGTTGTCGGAAAATGATGTTAGGGATGGAAAATTTCAGGGTTCTTGGTGGTCTTCCTAAGCCAGGATTCAGTCACGGCTAGGATATCCGGGTTGGCAGTGTGCTAAAGCAGTGAATAAAACCAACTTTGGGAGGAGACTTCTAATGTTAACATGCATGAAACCAAGGCTTTTACGGTTACAGAAGTCAACAAATGAGAGCACCTGGGGAGTAGGAGTGGAGCTAGGCACTGCAGGGCCTGGATTAACCTCTACATCACCAGAGGAACAGAGGAGTAGGATAAGGTTACGGCTAAAGGCTATCAGGACTGATCGTCTAGTGCGTTCGGAGCAGACTAAAAGGAGCAGGTTTCTGGGCGTAAAGTACAGACAGAGGTATGGTAGGATGTGAGTACATTGGAGGTAAACCTAGGCATTGAGTAATGATGAGAGATATAGTCTCTAGAGACGTTTAAACCAGGTGATGTCACCGCATATGTGGGAGGTGGAACAACATGGTTGGTTAAGGCATATTGAGCAGGGCTAGAGGCTCTACAGTGAAATAAGACAATAATCACTAACCAGGACAGTAATGGACAAGGCATATTGATATTAGGGAGAGGCATGCGTAGCCGGGTGATCAATAGGGGTCCAGTGAGAGGTTGGGCTGGCTGGAGGCACTGCGATTCAGACAGCTAGCAGGCCGGGGCTAGCAAGCTAGAAGACGGGCCTTAGAGGGACGTCTCAACGGAGGAAAGTTTGTTTTAGCCTCCGCGTGCGGTGACGTCGATAGACCAGTCGTGATGGATTAGTAGGGTTCCAAGTACCAGAGGGGTCCAAGTCCAATTGGAAAAATAGGTATAGTGGCCAAAGAAATTGGCCGCTGGATCTATACAGCTAACAGTCCAATATGCCCTAGACAGCTAGCGGGCCGCGGCTAGCAGCTAGCGGGCCGCGGCTAACAGATGGMCATTCAGGGGACGTCGCGATGATGAGGCCAGTTGAGTACCCCCTCGAGCAGATTGCGTCGTAGTCCAGTCGTGAAGGATCGGCGGGGTTCCGTGCCCCGTACCGGCAGTAGAAGGGGTCCGGGTATTGTAGCCCAGAGTGGCTGATGGGCCTCTTTAGCTAGCTGGGAGAAAGGGCCTAGCATGGGCTAGCTCCAGGCTAATTGGTACTTGCTTCGGACCGACGTTAGCCAGGTGTAGTCACTCAGATAGCAGCTAGCTAGCTGCGATGATCCAGGTTAAAATGTCCAGAGCTTACGGTAGGAATCCGGGGATATGGAGAGAAAAAAGGTCCGGTATGCTCTGGTTTGAGTCACGTTGTACAAACTGGCGAGAGCTTTCCGAGCTAAAGGTTAGCTGATAACCGCTAGCAGTGGTTAGCTGACTACTAGCTAGTAGCTAGTGAGCTGGCTAGCTTCTGTTGGGGGATTCCGGATTCGAGGTAAATAAAAACACTTTCGAAAAAACAGATCCACACCACATTGGGTGAGGCGGGTTGCAGGAGAGTATTTTGAAGTTGAAGTTTAGAAAAAATAAATAAAAAATATATGCAAAGAAAAATATATAAAATGATATATACATGGGACACGACAAGACGAAGGACAAAGACGTCTGACTGCTACGCCATCTTGGGATATGATCTGTTCTACAATGTGCCAGCAGAGCATGATACACTTTGTTGGCATAATTGATCTCTTTCAGGCAGAGAGTACACCTGGCATATCCCTTTTTAGCCACTGTATTGAAAGAGGGAAAGTGTGTGGCGTTTCTTTCACCTCTATTGGCATCCAGCATAAGTCAGGCCCAGCTCCAGCTACACTTGATCCCTGAATCCACAAGCAACGCCTCAATTTCACCCAATTCTCTCATTCTGAAAATTAACCACATACTGTAGAGGGAAAACATTAGTTCAAAGATAGTAGTTAGTTCGTTAGCTAGTTAACATTTCACACAGATTGCCAGGGTCCAGTAAGCAACTAACGCATTATAACTTGAGGAATGGCAAGGAGTCGTATACCAGTTAATACTATAGCGAATTGGTTAGGTTACTAACGTTCGCTCATCTGATGTTGTAACATTAGCTAGGTAGCTGCCTGACTWTATTAGCCAGCAAATTTTCAAACAATAAACTCAATTATTTGATCAGCTAAGTTGGTTAATGTTGCTCAACATTTCTCTGGCTAGCTAACGGAGAATTCGATCCAGCTACTATAGCAAGATACTTAAACCTCTACAGGATCGGTGGGTCCCCTGCGGGGCGGTTGAGCTAAAATAGGCTAATGCAATTAGCATGAGGTTGTAAGTAACAAGAACATTTCCCCGGACATAGACATATCTGACATTGGCAGAGAGCTTAAATTATTGTTAATCTAACTGCACTGTCCAATTTACAGTAGCTTTTACAGTGAAAGAATACTATGCTATTGTTTGAGGAGAGTGCACAGTTATGAACTTGAAAAGTTATTAATAAACCAATTTAGCACATTTGGGCAGTCTTTGGGCAATTTTGAACAGAAATGCAATAGTTCCTTGGATCAGTCAAAAAAAATGTGCACATACACTGCTGCCATCTAGTGGCCAAAATCTAAATTGCGCCTAGGCTGGAATAATATACACTGCTCAAAAAAATAAAGGGAACACTTAAACAACACAATGTAACTCCAAGTCAATCACACTTCTGTGAAATCAAACTGTCCACTTAGGAAGCAACACTGATTGACAATAAATTTCACACATGGCTGTTTGCACAATGGAATAGACAAAAGGTGGAAATTATAGGCAATTAGCAAGACACCCAATAAAGGAGTGGTTCTGCAGGTGGTGACCACAGACCACTTCTCAGTTCCTATGCTTCCTGGCTGATGTTTTGGTCACTTTTGAATGCTGGCGGTGCTTCACTCTAGTGGTAGCATGAGATGGAGTCTACAACCCACCACAAGTGGCTCAGGTAGTGCAGCTCATCCAGGATGGCACATCAATGCGAGCTGTGGCAAGAAGGTTGCTGTGTCTGTCAGCGTAGTGTCCAGAGCATGGAGGCGCTACCAGGAGACAGGCCAGTACATCAGGAGACGTGGAGGAGGCCGTAGGAGGGAACAACCCAGCAGCAGGACCGCTACCTCCCGCCTTTGTGCAAGGAGGAGCAGGAGGAGCACTGCCAGAGCCCTGCAAAATGACCTCCAGCAGGCCAAATGTGCATGTGTCTGCTAAACGGTCAGAAACAGACTGAGGGTGGTATGAGGGTGGTATGAGGGCCCGACGTCCACAGGTGGGGGTTGTGCTTACAGCCCAACACCGTGCAGGACGTTTGGCATTTGCCAGAAACACCAAGATTGGCAAATTCGCCACTGGCGCCCTGTGCTTCTCAAGATGAAAGCAGGTTCACACTAAGCAAATGTGACAGACGTGACAAGTCTGGAGACGCCGTGGAGAACGTTTCTGCTGCCTGCAACATCCTCCAGCATGACCGGTTTGGCGGTGGGTCAGTCATGGTGTGGGGTGGCATTTCTTTGGGGGCCGCACAGCCCCTCCATGTACTCGCCAGAGGTAGCCTGACTGCCATTAGGTACCGAGATGAGATCCTCAGACCCCTTGTGAGACCATATGTTGGTGCGGTTGGCCCTGGGTTCCTCCTAATGCAAGACAATGCTAGACCTCATGTGGCTGGAGTGTCAGCAGTTCTGCAAGAAGGAAGGCATTGATGCTTATGGACTGGCCCGCCCCGTTCCCCAGACCTGAATCCAATTGAGCACATCTGGGACCATCATGTCTCGCTCCATCCACCAACGCCACGTTGCAACCCAGACTGTCCAGGAGTTTGGGCGATGCTTTAGTTCCAGGTCTGGGAGGAAGATCCCTCAGGAGACATCCCGCCATCTCATCAGGAGCATGCCCAGCGCGTTGTAGGGAGGTCATACGGCACGTGGAGGCCACACACAACTACTGAGCCTCATTTACTTGTTTTTAAGGACATTACATCAAAGTTGGATCAGCCTGTTAGTGTGTTTTCCACCTTTTTAATTTGAGTGTGACTCCAAATCCAGACCTCCATGGGTTTGATAAAATTGATTAACCAAATTGATAATTTTTGTGTGATTTTGTTGTCAGCACATTCAACTATGTAAAGAAAAAAGCTAATTTAATAAGATATTTCATTCATTCAGATCTAGAAATGTGTTATTTTAGTGTTTCCCTTTATTTTTTTTTGAGCAGTGTATTATGGCCTTTTTCTATGCATTTCAAAATTATCTTTTACCAGATCTAATGTGTTGTATTCTCCTACATTCATTTCACATTTCCACAAAGTTCAAAGTGTTTCCTTTCAATTGTTATTAAGAATATGTAAATACTTGCTTCAGGTCCTGAGCTACAGGCAGTTAGATTTGGGTATGTCATTTTAGGCAAAAATGTTAAAAAGGGGTGGATCCTTAGGTTTCAATGCTAACAATACTTGTTCCACCACACTTTCACCCTCACATCAAACTGTCCAAATGCCAGTTGTTTTTCGTTTACAGCTCATGAAGTACACTTCATCACCTTCTCACCCCAGTTTCAATGGTCAGGCTTCTCACCGACCTCTTCATTATCGTTCAYGGACGCGCTGCTGTAACTGCCAAACTGCCTTTGCACCCTACTGCTGTCTTTCCAGAGCGCGCGCTGATTCTGTAACTAGCAAATTGGTTGTCTCTTCTCTTCAGTCTCGTGCTGCATTCTGTTATGTGAATGATTGGCTGAGCCTTGGATACAGCCAGTAGTGCTCCAAACGCGCATCCTTTGTTCGCTTACAGCCAGTAGTGATCCAAAGCCCCCCCCCCCCAAACTTTTCTCATCGGATCTACACGATTCACCTATTTTGGATTCAAAACGGCAAATTTCGCCGAAAGGTGACTAGTTTGCATCCCTGAGAAATAATATTATGTTCGCTGTGCAACCAACCGACCAGTCAATCAATCAACAAACCAATCACTCACTCGATGGAGATCCTGTCCTCAGTTGGTAGATAGAACTGATAGATACACTATTGTCTTGATATGATTTTGTATATGGAGAAACAAAATGGCCTTGTTTTCCAGGGGACAGCGGCGAAGGCGGAGTTTTCCYTTGTAATCAAGTTGAAAAATATATATACACACAGTTTAAGTCGTAAGTTTACATACACCTTAGCCAAATACATTTAAACTCAGTTTTTCACAATTCCTGACATTCAATCCTAGTAAAAATTCCCTGTCTTAGGTTAGTTAGGATTACCACTTTATTTTAAGAATGTGAAATGTCAGAATAATAGTATAGAGAATGATTTATTTCAGCTTTTATTTCTTTCATCACATTCCCAGTGGGTCAGAAGTTTACATWCACTCAATTAGTATTTGGTAGCATTGCCTTTAAATTGTTTAACTTGGGTCAAARGTTTRGGGWWGCCTTCCACAWGCTTCCCACAATAAGTTGGGTGAATTTTGGCCCYTTCKTCCTGACAGAGCTGGTGTAACTGAGTCYGGTTTGTAGGCCTCCTTGCTCMCACARMCTTTTTCKGTTKTGCCCACAAATGTTCTATAGGATTMAGGTCAGGGCTTTGTGATGGCCACTCCAATACCTTGACTTTGTTGTCCTTAAGCCATTTTMCCACAACTTTGGAAGTATGCTTGGGGTCATTGTCCATTTGGAAGACCCATTTGCGACCAAGCTTTAACTTCCTGACTGATGTCTTGAGATGTTGCTTCAATATATCCACATAATTTAGGACATCTCTAGGAGACAGAATGCATCTCCTTCTTGAGCGGTATGACAGCTGCGTGGTCCCATGGTGTTTATACTGGCGTACTATTGTTTGTACAGATGAACGTGGTACCTTCAGGCGTTTGGAAACTGCTCCCAAGGATGAACCAGACTTGTGGAGGTCTACAATTMTCTTTCTGATTTCTTTTGATTTTCCCATGATGTCAAGCAAAGAGGCACTGAGTTTGAAGGTAGGCCTTGAAATACATTCACAAGTACACCTCCAACTGACTCAAATMATGTAAGTTAGCCTATCAGAAGCTTCTAAAGCCATCACATAATTTTCTGGAATTTTCCAAGCTGTTGAAAGGAACAGTCAACTTCGTGTTGTCACGCCRTGGCCGTAGAGAGGTTTTTATTCTCTATTTTGGTTAGGTCAGGGTGTGACTAGGGTGGGCATTCTAGTTTCCTTATTTCTATGTTGGTGTGGTTGATTCCCAATCAGGGACAACAATAGACAGCTGGATCATATAATAGTTGTCATTTTCCTTTTGGGTTTTGTGGGATGTTATATTCTGTTTAGTGTCTGTGCCTGACGGAACTGTTCGCTTTCGTTTTTTGATTTGTTATTTTTGTTTGAGTGTTTCTTGTAAATAAATATCATGAACACTTTCCACGCTGCGCTTTGGTCCACTCTTCCTTCCACCGACGACGAGCGTTACACGTGTATGTAAACTTCTAACATTTTTACATTTACATTACATTTTAGTCATTTAGCAGACGCTCTTATCCAGAGCGACTTACAGTAGAGTGCATACATTTTATTACATTTTTACATACTGAGACAAGGATATCCCTACCGGCCAAACCCTCCCTACCGGCCAAACCCTCCCTAACCCGGACGACGCTATGCCAATTGTGCGTCGCCCCACGGATCTCCCGGTTGCGGCCGGCTGCGACAGAGCCTGGGCGCGAACCCAGCCCAGCCTGGGCGCAAACCCAGCCCAGCCTGGGCGCGAACCCAGAGACTCTGGTGGCGCAGCTAGCACTGTGATGCAGTGCCCTAGACCACTGCGCCACCCGGGAGACATAACCCACTGGAATTGTGATACAGTGAAATAATCTGTCTGTAAACAATTTTGGGAAAAATTACTTGTGTCATGCACAAAGTAGATGTCCTWACCGACTTGCCAAAACTATAGTTTGTTCACAATAAATTTGTGGGGTGGTTGAAAAACGAGTTTTAATGTAAACTGACGACTTCAACTGTAATATCTATATATACAGTATATAAATGATTAACAAATATCAACAAACAAAGAAGAATAGTCACATGCAAACAAGCATACATACAAACTATTTACATTGCCAGGAATCCAAAACAAACAAATCATAMTCATTAATAATACAAGTTAATTGCCTTTTTGTTTTTCCTTTTAGTTATACTGCTATATTGTTTAATTTAATTTACAAAGTATAAATGTACCGAATATTATTAGCAGTTTAATAAAATATACTACCTCTTTATCAGTGTCAGAATATCTGAAATAAATAATTATATCAAAACCATTKAATTGTACAACCAGTCCTGTTTTCTTTGTAACAAAGCTCAGTATTATTTATTTTTTATATATCTACTATAGGTAAAAAACTAATAAAAAATGGTCTCCTCCATTTCATAGAAATCACAATTATAGTCAATATTCAGCTTGAATCTTTCCAAAACGTTTCACAGGATAAATCTATGTAACATTTTAAATTAAACTTCCTTTACCTTGTTGCCATGGAAACGTCCTTTACCTTGTTGCTGATACAATGTGTGTTAGCCATTGTCCATGCTTTCCCCCATTGTATATCACCATAGATATTCAACCCAAAACATCATGCTGAGGGAAGTGTAGTATCACAAATAGGGCTGCATGATAGATCGGTGAACATATCGGAATCGGACGATGTTAGCTAAAAATGCCAACATTGGTATCGGCCGATGTCTAGTTTAACGCTGATGTGCAAAGCCTATGTCAAAGCTTACTTGCATACTTAACGTAGGTAGATGACGTAATGACGCCACGTAAAATTTGCGCTATACGTGCAACACAGCATTCCTCAACTAGCCCACAATGTCTGCTGAGTGGATTGAGCAATCAACAAATCGAGCAGTCATTTGAAAGAGTAACAAAACTTCAGCGAGACAACTCAAAAGGTGAAATCCATTAAATCCAAGATAATGGAATTAATTGCCCTTGACAATAACTGTTCTCTGTCGTGGGTGATATTGGATTTCGCCGACTGATCGAGCACCGGTACACACTACCAAGGGCGCCATTTTTCAGATGTTGCCCTACCGGAGTTACACAGTAATAGTGTCACTACTATTAACTTCATGACAAACATACTACGGAATGCTGTTTGGGTCTTTGAGTGTCAAAAAAGATACAGTAGCACTGTCAAAGCTGTACAAAAAATGTCTGCAAACGAGCAAACACCGACCATGAATGATGTGTTTACAATACCGCGTTGGTAATAAAGCATCATTTGTTCGAACRGCAACTTCTAGGGTAGTTAGCTTTAGCTTGGTACCTAGCTAGCACCAATACAACCAGCCTGAAAACAATGACCAGTAGAAACTGCAGTCATTTTCACTATTCTTAGCAATGATTTAGGAATCCTTGTAAGTATTAGCTAGGTTGCCACATGTTGTTCGCCTATTGAAATTGAACTTCAGTTCATGAAAATAAATAGCTAGCCAGCTACTTAACCCTGTTGCCCAAAGCTAACGTTATACGCAGCCAGCTAGCTTCATCTGGCTAGTGAGGCTTGACCACACCGGGTTATGTGTTGTGAAGCTGGCCACAATAAGAATTAGGCACAATAGTGGAATATGCGGTTTGCCTTCAAAATAAAAGTATGGCAAGTCAGTTAAGAACAAATTCTTATTTACAATGACGGCCTACCTCGGCCAAACCCGGATGACGCTGGGCCAACTGTGCACTGCCCTATGGGACTCCCAATCACAGCCGGATGTGATACAGCCTGGAGTGATGCCTCTTGCACTGAGATGCAGTGCCTTAGACATCTGTGTCCATGTGTGTGTGTTAACTATTTAACTGTACTAGAATGCTTAAAAGGTCGCTAAGATTTTTAATATCGGTATTGTGTTTTTTGGCAAGGAAAATATTGGATATCTGTAACGATGTACGCTAAGTCAGGAAGCAAGTTCAGGGAGTGAATACATTTAATTAATAAATGAACAAAACAAAAAACACAAACAACGCACCGACATGAAACAGGAACAGATACAATGACGAATGGGGAAGGAAGCTAAATGGAGTGACAATTATAGGGCAGGTAATCAAGGAGGTGATGGAGTCCAGGTGAGTGTCATAATGCGCAATTACACGTTACGATGGTGACAGGTGTGCGCCATAACGAGCAGACTGGTGACCTAGAGGCMGAGAGGGAACATACATGACAACATCGGTATCGACAAAAATATCGGTGCATCACTAATCACAAACAATATTCCTAATCTGTTTATTACTACATTTATCTTTGAGGATGTTAATATTGCCAATGAATATGTTTTAATGTAAATTTATGTTACTTACATCAACCACAGAGGAATAACATAAAAAATAAAAATACAACCCCCTTTGAAATCGCATCAAAAACAATTGCATATTCTTTCGGGGTTATTGCAATTRTAAACTTATAAAGAAATTCCCCATATGAGAGTAGATATCCATCCTCATTCAGTAACTGACCAACCAAAATAATTGTATTCTCAAACCAGTTCCGAAAAAAAGARACTTATTTTTAAATCGCACATCTTTGTTGTTCCATATAAGTAAGTTATCTGTGAGGGGGGAAATTATGTTAATATGCTAACATCCAAGCTAAAAGTGCCTGCTTATGGAATTTGGCCAATTATACTGGGATTTTATCATCAAAATTACACAGAAGCAGAAATTCTAAACCACCAACAGAGTCAAATAAATACTTAGGGAAGACATTCCAAATACTGTTCTGGTTCTTAATATAGTTCAGAATCCAATTTATTTTAAAAGTATTATTTAGAGTACTAAAATCTAAAACCTCAAGACCTGCTTGTTCTTGGGTATAACTGAGAATATCTTTCCATAGATAGTGAGGCTTGTTCCTCCAAATAAAATTATAAAGAATCTTATCTAAGTCCTTTACAATTTTAGGGGGTAAGTCAAGTGATAACGAGACATAAACTGATCTGGATAACCCTTCAGCTTCGGACAATAAAACCTGACCATATAATGAAATATCTCTCAGTAGGTTCAATTTCTTCTTTGTTTTCTCAATAATGGGGTTAAAGTTTAATTCACTCCTTTGTTTTTCATCCTTGCATATAACACTTCCAAGATAAGTTACCTTATCTTTAATTGGGATACCATATACTTCCTGTAAAARACAGTCCTTGAGTGGAAATAAGACTGACTTAATGATAGGAATTTTCAAACCTGAAACTAAGGAAAAGTCTTCAATATAGGAAACTGTTTTAGAAACCTCATTCCTGTCTCTCAAAAATATGGTAGTATCATCAGCCAGTTGACATAGTTTAAGTTCCTTGCCAAGTTCTGAAACACCTTGAAAATTCCCTTTCTTGATATGAAGAGCCACAACTTGAGTAACCAATAAAACATGATTTTATTTACTAATTGGGCAGCCCTGCCTAATGCCACGCCCAATATAAAATKTTTGGGATGTCCTGTGAGCTAATTTTACAGAGCTAGTACAACCACTATATAAAGTTTGGACTGCTTTCAAAAAATAAAATAAAAAGTTTAATTCACCAAACCCCAAAAAACGTATTGCTTTGAACATAAATTAATGTTCTACAATGTCAAAAGCCTTGTAAAAATCAACAAACATAAGAAGACTATCATCAAGGATGAGGTCATTATAGTCAATCATATCTAAGATCAACCTGATTTTATTACTAATGTGTCGACCATGCATAAAACCAGATTGTTCTTCATCAATTATATGATGCAAGCCTTGTTTCAACCTCTTAGCAAATACAAGGGCAAATAATTTTCCATCATTATTCAACAGGCTAATTGGCCTCCAGTTGTCTATATAAAGACTAACCTTATTAGGTTTGGGAATCAAAGTAATTCCACCTTGCTTTAAGGAAGCAGGTAACTCCCCTTTTTCTATTGATTCTTGGAACAGTAAGAATGAAAGGAATCAATTGATCATTGAATGCTTTATAGAAATTGCTTATTAATCCATCATTTCTAGGGGACCTTTTGTCTTTAAGGCTTTTAATACAGCCTTTTATCTAAATTTCGGATAACTCATTACAAAAATCATTATCTATCTTGTTAGGAATGTTTGCTACATTGTCAAAGGAAAGGATCCGTATTGGAAGTTGACTGGGCTGATGTATACAGGTTCTGATAAAACTGGGCAACATGCTGAGAGATTTCTTTTGGATTTTTATTGGGAGTATTATTGATCATTTATTTACATATGTAAGTCATTTCGCCCTTTTTTTCTAAATTAAAGAAATACTTTGTATTTTTCTCTCCCTCTTCCATCCATTTTAGTCTTGATCTTACAAACGCTCCCCGGCCTTTTCCTCGTAGATACAGTCTAACTGCATTTGTAGTGATGATAATTCCAGTAACTCTTGATTAGTTATTCGTTTTTTTGGTATAATCCATTATTCCCTTTACGATGTCATATTCTCTCTCTTTGCACAAGCAATTTCTTTCCCCATTCAAATAGCCAAAAGCCTTATATCAAATTTCATTAGCTCCCAGTAACTTCCAAACGTGTTCATAACACAGGCACAATTCCAATTTTTAATCAACAATTCCTGTTACTTCGTTCTTAAATACTTAATTCTCTAGTAAAGTCTTATTCAATGTCCAGTAACCTGTAACTTGTTTTATTGACAAACCATGCATATTTATCTTTATTGAAATCCCTTTGTGGTCTGTTAAAATCGATYGTTCAATTGAGACTGTATCAACCTTGRCAGCCATATCTTCAGATATCAGCCKGAAAAAAAGTATGGGATTGTATAGATAAGTTTATGTTTACATGGAGTACCAAAGATTTATCTGGGTTCTTATGTCTACAAATATCTGGAACACCAAACCTTAGACATATATTCCCTATCTCACAAACATAATTGCTATCCTTAGGAAGCCATCTATCTAGATTATCATGTAATACTGTATTAAAATCTACACCTCATATTACTTTGGCCAATGGAAATGTAGACATAATTTTCCTTATTTTCCTCTCAATGTCTCTAAATAWCATACAGTTACTTGACATCTACCTATGGCATAATCCATCTCCCTGTATTATCTGCTTCATGACTCAGTACATTACTCTTAAAGTTGCCTTTTAAAWTAGCGACACCWGCTGACAGATTGGTACCAAATGAAAGCCATATATCATTGCCACTTCCAAAACGCAGTATCTGTGGAACAGSKATGAGTTTCTTGAATGAAGTAAAAGTCTCCACTCTTACCCTTACAATACAAAAATAAAGATTTCCTTTTAAAAATATTACGGATTCTCCTGACATTAATAGAAAAAACAGAAATTGACATTTGCTATCACAGTGACTATKTGAAGAATATTAAACTTGTATGCAMTCACATGAACCGGGGTCTCACAAAATGAAACGTTCTTACTAGTTGCAAATAAAGAGTCCTTTGCCCACGCAGGTGGTAGACTTAAAGTATATATATTTTTATGCAATTGTAAATAACATTGTACCATAGATTGGTAAAACGAATAGCCATCAAGCTAACATTAAGTGTCAGTGCGAATTTCCCTGCCATAAAAACATATATATAAAAAGCTTGACTCACWCAAATAATGCTCTTTCCTAAAGAAATACAACCTTTTACCAGTTGCAAATAAAAATCAGTCCTGTACCACTCACTTGGTAAATCCAGTAGTCATCAAGCTAGGCGCCAGCGCGAATTTCCCTTCCATTAACAAAAGCCTTGGCTCCCACAAAGTATGCACTTTTCCCCTCCATCCTTGCTCTCTCAATCATCTGCCACAGACGATTCCGAGCTTCTTTGTCAAATGCTGTCAGGTCCTCCTTGAACCTCAGGTTGTTGTTCTTTAAATAGTCATTTTTCTTTGCACTTTTCCATGTCAGATCCCTCGCTGTCCTGGAGATGAATCTCATGATCACTCATGATCAAGGTGGCTGGTTGTTTTCCCSWTCTCTCAGCCTACCCAGGCGGTGCACTACATCCYGAGAACCTGCAACAACATTTCGCTCCTCCTCCGGGACTATTGCCCTGCAAATGTCCTTCATTTTTGMTTTGATGTTCTCGTCAGATCTTTCTGCGATTCCATAAATTCGAAMATTTCATCTCCGACTATACCGGTCATTCTCTTTTACCTTTGACTCCATTTCAGTAAGRTTCTTCTCCTGCTTTGCAATCTTAGTTTTCAATGTTGCGTTCTGCTGCTTCAGAGTATTTACTTCATCAACATTGAAATCAATTGCTTGCTTCAGGTTATCGATGCTGACAGTGTTCTTTTTCACCAAATCCATGATGTCATCTGCGCTCTCTTTGATTTTAGCCGTGAGGATGCGGACGATGTTGTCCTGTAGCTGGCTCAGAGATGGTTCACTTCTCAGCTTCTTTGMAAGTTGATCCTTGGTTGGGGTATTCGGGTATGAATCACATTCACCCCCCGTTTTTACACTGCAAGCATATGCATGAGTTTCAGCAATGCCTCCTTTGAAGTTTCCACATCCATTATCTCAGCAACAGTTTGGTTATGTCCTGACTCCATGCTACTAGCTATGAAGATGTTAGCTAGCTAATGTTAGCTAACGTAAACTCGTACATCGCCTTGGTCCATACAATTGCCCTTATTTTAGCGCCCCAAAAACGTAATACTTCCAGATCAACTGTAATGTCAATACCATTGTAAAGCACAACTTCTCCCCTTTCCAACAAAATCAATTACATGACCTAAACACTGCCCATTTCTGCATAATTCAAGCAGGCAATGAACCCCGTCTTGTCTTTTTAAAAATGGCGGGTGGGGAAGCGAAACTAATACGTGATAGATAGTGAGAAGGACAGATGTTGTGTGGGAAAATTGCTTTTTTCACTCGATCTGTCCAACTTATCACCTTATCGCCTCTAAAATGTAAATATAACACTATAAAGAGTTTATATAATGTGTCATTACATACCTATTTGAAGGTTTGTGTCGAATTTGAAACAGGTTTTTAGGGCGGTGCTAAAGTGATCTTAGAAGTAAACAGCGGCTTTGAGAATGATGATCGCATGCAATGATAACGAAAAAAATGACTAGATATCCCCCCCTTAGCGCCGTCACTGTCCATTCATTATTTGTAAACGATGAGAGAAGTGCTACACCTGGTGGAGAGAGATTGTAAGACAGAAATAGTTGCTTTATGCGTGCTGTACTTTACGACATGACACTTCAAGATGTAACGGAGGGTCAGTTTTTTCAACCTTTCTCCAATACTATAGAGCCATTACCATGTCGATCAACGCTCCCTCCAGTAACCACGAGCACAACCGTTCCTTGATTTTAACTGGCGGCTTMATTCTGTAGTTTTTGCCCGTCAGTCACGTTTCACACTCCTCTTAAACAGACCGGACAGATCAGAGAGAGGGATGAACGAGGAAAACAGGGCTAGGAGTGAGAGAGGAAAAGAGGAAGGAGAAGAGGAAGGATGTAGTAGAATTAGGTGGTCCCCTAATGGTTCTCTTTCACTGTTAATGAGGGAGATAGATGGGAGAGAGAAGGAGGGAATAAATGCAGGGGGGAGAGAAATTATTATTTTTCAGAGAGAGAGAACCGGAGTACTCCAAAAGAACGTTTGCTACACTAATTAGAAACAGACACCTAGCTGCCATCCAGCACCTTTCACCAAATTTTCCAGGATATTCTCACCATGCACGGTCAAACTACAGCAAAGCAACACAAGGTGTGTTTCTGGTGGCTATYATTCTTATGCATCAGGTAAAGAGAGAGGAGAGGAGAGAGAAGGCAGTACACTCTTAGAATTCGTGTCTACTCAAGGAACCCCTGSAGTTCCTGAAGGAAACATTGCTAATCAATGGTTCATATTTGCACCTTCGGTTAGTTGAGGGCTTCTTGAGGAACCTTTAATGGTTCGATGTAGCAACGTGTTCCTGGAGGAACCCTGGAGGGGAGAGGTGGCTTAGTAGGGGCGTGGCTTTAAAATATGTTGTAATTTCTGTTAATTTGTTCTCTTGTTTTGTCATCACATGTTAAGGTCTGCCTCCAAGCCCAGRCTGTAATGAGAAGATCACAATAAAACTGCAGACTGGGAAACCTTAAAACTCACCATAACCACCCAGAGCCTTGATCTGCCCCCATGTAACCCAGAACCCCTATCCCAAAGGACTGTCCAGATGGGCCAAGTCCTCCTGAAAGCCAGACAGGGTCTCCATGAAGCCCAGGGGCAGKCCCAGGCACCTCCTCCTCCAGTACTCCACATCATACAGCAGAAGAGGAAGCTGAGGAGAGAGTACATGAAGACAAGGTCAGAGGTCACTAGTCACCCCTCATTACACCCGTCACCATTAAATAACTGCTGAGACACATCAAGAAGTTAAGTCAAGGCACCAGGGGAGGACACCAACTCAAAGCGGCCTCCCCTGAGTTCCACTCCCATCTCTGTGACCTCTACACCCTCTGCCTCCATGTTGGTCACTTTCCAAAGCCCTGGAAGTCAGCAGTAGTGACCATGATCCCCAAGCAAGGTAAAGACCCCCACCAGCCAGCCAACTATAGGCCCATCAGCCTTCTTAACAACTTGTGGAAGTTCCTGGAGAGGGTGCTGGCGCTCCGACTTCAGAGACACTGACAACATGGGGGTCCTCTGGGTGCACCAGGCCGGCTTGAGGAAGAAGATCCACCACCGATAACATCCTSAGGCTGGCCGATATCAAATCATCCAGCTTTATTTATATAGCACATTTCAGACATGAATGCAATGCCCTTCACAGAAAAAAAACATGAGAAAAAACCCCAGAAATATATACCACACAAACATAAGAGGGTTAAAAAAACGAAAGAATATAAAAAACTAAAAGAATAAGAATAGAACAAGAAAGAGGTCACAGTAGCGATGTTCTTTGACGTCGAGAAGGCCTTTGACAAGATGTGTCACAATGGACTCATCTACTGCCTGCAGGATACAAACATGAAACTCCCCACTCAGTTGGTCACTCTTAAACATTTTTGAATTAAAAATATATATAAAACGGGAGATAGTGGTGAGGGTGGGAGAAACCACATCGCCCAGGTTCTTTCCAGAGGCAGGATTAACCCAAGGCTCCACCCTCAGCCTTCTACTGTTTAATGTATATATGTGATATTAATTACTTCCATCCAAGAGAGAGAGACAGGTCTCCCAGTTTGCGGATGACCTCTGCTACTGGGCGGCCTCAAAGACCTTTGCACACGCTGGGAAGAAGTTACAGAACTGAATAACTGAAATAGAGACATGTGGCGGGTTAAACTCAACCCTCTCAAGACACAGTGCATCCTCTTCTCCAAGRACCTCAAGAAAAACAGGCAAGTGAACAGGAAGCTCCTGTGCTTGGAGAATGAGGGAAGGAAGTGACTGAACCACCTGAGGGTGCTMTGCAGAAAGAAAGGAGAAGCCACCCCCGGAACAGTCATCAATGTCTATCAGAGAGTTATATCAGACCCCTGTATGAATATGCCTGTCCAGCCTGGAGCAACGTGGGAATGCACACAAAAAAAGACCCTGGCAATCAGGATGGCATACAGACTCCCCACGTGTACAATACCCGCTATATCCACCAGATGTCAGGACTGAGAACAGTGCAGGAGAAGATGGCTGTTCTGGGGCGCAAGTTTAGCCTGACGTCGGTGGGGAACCCGTCACTGAAGACAATGATTCAAGAAGAACAAACAGACTCGCACAGATTTTTATCCAGCACCGGCCTCTCTGTGCTTCTTAAATAATTGTATCACTTTTAAAARCATTTTAGAGTGGATATCTGTTGCATTTTGATTGTGAATTTATCAACTTCTACTCCCGTATATATTTTAAAGCCTGGTTTTAAAACCTCTGGACCAATTTTTTTTTACCCCTTTTTAAACTCACCTGTCAAAGAGGGTGGAACACTGCAATAGAAGCTAACATTTTAACAAATCCAAACCCTTTTTTTTTTACAGCACTGCAAGCTGACATTTTAACACCACTCTTAATAACGCTGGAGGTTGACACAGACCAGMGTTTCCTAAACTCTGTCCTGGGGCCCCCGGGTGCACGTTTTGAAAGTTGCGTGAGTGAAAGAACGCTTACTTTTGCCGATTGAGCTGACGTTGATCTCAGGAATCCCCCGGTTTGTTTTGTCCCCCACATTCCCCCCAAAATCCAGAGAAAGGACTGAAGGACTGCTGGTTCACACTTCTAGAAAAAAGACGTAGACCGTCTACACCAGGGAGGGGAAACTTTTTTAGGCCTGCGGACCAATTTCACTAAATATATATTTTTTGGAACTCAGTCAGGGTCTCAACTTACTYTTGAGAGTTAGAATGACAAAATACATAAGGTGCAATTTCGAAATTAGGTTGTTCAATTAGCCCTTGTCAGCTACTTTTAGTCTAGCAACCAGCTATCTAAACTTGTAGTAAATAATTATCAACCGGGGTGGGGCACATTGATCATCAGTTATCATATTAAAACTGCTAACATTTCCCTCCCCCTATGGTAAAATGTGGAGAATTGCAGGAAATTAGCTGTCAAACTGCAATTTTTTTCTTTCTGCCCCATGGCAAACAGAGAGGAATTGTGTGAAATTAGTTTTATAAATTGCAAAATCCTCCTCTGCCCCATGGCAAAATGAGAGGAATTGTGTGAAATTAGTTATAAAATTGCAAAATCCTCTCTCTGCCCCATGGCAAAATGAGAGGAATTGTGTGAAATTAGTTATAAATGCAAAATCCTCTCTCTGCCCCATGGCAAAATGAGAGGAATTGTGTGAAATTAGTTTATAAAATTGCAAAATCCTCTTCTCTGCCCCATGGCAAAATGAGAGGTAATGTGTGAATTAGTTTTAAAATTGCAAAATCCTCTCTCTGCCCCATGGCAAAATGAGAGGATTGCAGGATTTTTTCTTTCTTTAGCTGATGGGGGTACGCAGACCGATGAGCCACTGTGGCCTCATGATGAGTTTGTTTTTGTTTTGGTGCCCATCAAAGTTGACCATCCCTTGTTAATAAAAACCTGCAGCGCTCAGCAAATGCACTGAACATCAACAGCAGGTCAAAAGGAGAACTTCCTGCCACTTTATATGCAGCCTTCATGTAGAACATGACGTCCTGAATGAGTATCATCTCGAGTGTAGACGATATGAAGGCCAGCCGATGACAGCAGACAGGATATCAGAAAGGAACTGTTGCCACATTTGAAGGTTTAAGGTTGCAGCAATACCGGAGGAGAGGGCATACAGTGGGGTATGTATGTGTACCTGATGCGGTCATTTGGGCCAGGAAGAGCAAGAAAATTGAGGTGGCATCCACCGGGCTACAGGTGACCCGACTCATCGTCTCCCACCACTGTAGCAGTCAGACTTGCACTTGCTGTATTTAAACTTCTCCACTTTGTTAATCTGAGAAAAAGGAACAAACACCTGGGGCCTCATTTATCAATATTGCATAGAAAATATAAATACTACTTATGAACCGAATTTATAATGTTCGTATCGCATAGAAAAAGTGTGATTTATCAAACAATCCTACAAGCGTCATACGCACACCGGTAGAAGATGTGTTGATAAATGTGTTCATGAACAACTTTCGCTATTTGCATTTTGAAACGTCCCTAATTAACCATACATGGCTAAAATCATTGCTTTAATGTCCATGAGGAATATACAAACGCCTTACCATTAAATATCCCACAATGGCGCAGCAACAAAAAAAAAAATACACAAAAATTAAAACAGCTACAAACAGGACCATTAGGACTACTCAAGTGGTTTAGCAAATATCCCCCAAATGGAGTAGGTAACGCTCACCAATAAGCCATCCATCCTCAACAGCTCCCTGCTGTAGACGTACAGGCAGGCCAACATTGCTGAAGTAGAGGGCGGTGTTTAAACAATGATTGAGTAGGTGAATTTATGGAGATTTAGAGAGTTCCTTAGTTTATGGTTCTTTAATGTTGATTGGAGATGAAAAAAAAGTTTGCAATTCTGTGCCATGTCACTTAGCCATGGCCGGCC
>NC_036844.1:32921501-33021175 GCF_002910315.2 Salvelinus sp. IW2-2015
GCTGCTGATTATACAGGTTCTGATAAACTGGGCAACATGCTGAGAGATTTCTTTTGGATTTTATTGGGAGTAGTTTATTAAGTCATTTATTTACCATATGTAGTCATTTCGCCCTTTTTTTCGAAATTAAAGAAATTACTTTGTATTTTTCTTCTCCCTCTGTCGATCCATTTTTAGTCTTTGATCTTACAACGCTCCCCGGCCTTTCCTCGTAGAATTACAGTCTAACTGCATTTGTAGTGATATAATTCCAGTAACTCTTGATTATTATTTCGTTTTTTTGTATAATCCATTTATCCCTTACAGATGTCATGATTCTCTCTCTTTTGCACAAGCAGATTCTTTCCCCATTTCAAAGTAGCCAAAAAGCCTTCATATCAGAATTTCATTAGCCCCAGTAACTTCCCAAACCGTGTTCATAACACAGGCACAATTCCAATTTTAATCAACAATTCTGTACTTCGTTCTTAAATTACTTAATTCTCTAGAAAGTCTTATTCCAAATGTCCAGTAACCTGTAACTTGTTTATTGACAAACCTGCAATTTATCTTTATTGAAATCCCTTTGTTGGTCGTTAACATGGTTTTCAATTGAAGACTGTATCAAACTGCCAGCCAATATCTTCAGATATCAGCCCGAAAAAAAGTATGGATTGTATAGATAGTTTATGTTTACATGGAAGTACCAAAGATTTACTGGGTTCTTATGTCTTACAAATATCTGGAACACCAAACCTTAGAACATAATTGCCCTATCTTCCAAACATAATTGCTTTCCTTAGGGAAGCCATCTATCTAGATTATCATTAATTACTGTATTTAAAATCTACACGCTCATAATTACTTTGGCCAATGGAAATGTAAGACATAATTTCCTTATTTTCTCTTCAATGTCTCTAAATATCATTACAGATACTTACATCACCTATGGCCATAATCCATCTCCCTGATATTATCGCCTTCATGACTCAGTTACATTACTCTTAAAAGTTGCCTTTAAATTAGAACGACACCAGGCTGACAGATTGGTCCAAATTGAAACCATATATCATTGCCACTCCAAAACGCAGTATCTGTGGAACACAATGAGTTTCTTGAATGAAGTTAAAAGTCTCCACTCTTACCCTTACAACTACCAAAAATAAAGATTCCTTTAAAAATATTACGGATTCTCCTGACATTATAGAAAAAACAGAAATTGACATTTGCTATCACAGTGACTATATGAAGAATATTAAACTTGTATGCATTCACATGAACCGGGTCTCACAAATATGAAACGGTTCCTTACTAGGGTTGCAAATTAAAGAGTCCTGTTGCCCACGCATAGGTGGTAGACTTTTAAGTTATATATATTTTATGCAAATTGTAAATAACATTGTACATAGATTGGTAAAAACGAATAGCCATCAGCTAACTTAAGTGTCAGTGCGAATTTCCCTGCCATAAAACAATAATTCATATAAAAAGCTTGACTCACTTCAAATAATGCTCTTTCCTAAGAAATACAACCTTTACCAGTTGCAAATAAAAATCAGTTCCCTGTACCACTTCACTTGGTAAATCTCCAGTCAGTCATCACTAAGGCGCCAGCGGCGAATTTCTCTTCCTCACAAAAGCCTTGCTCCCACAAAGTATGCACTTTTCCCTCCATCCTTGCTCTCTCAATCATCTTGCCACAGACGTTCCGAGCTTCTTTGTCAAATGCTGTAGGTCCTCTTGAACTCAGGTTGTTGTTCTTAATAGTCATTTTTCTTTGCACTTTTCCATGTTCGATCCCTCGCTGTCTCTGAGAATGAATATCATGATCACTCATGATTCAAGGTGGCTGGTTGTTTTCCCTTCTCTCAGCCTGACCCAGGCGGTGCACTACATCCGGAGAACCTGCAACACATTTCGCTCCTCTCCGGATCTATTGCCCTGCAAAGTCTTCATTTTTTTGTTTTGATGTTCTCGTCAGATCTTTTCTGCGATCCATAAATTCGAATATTGTCATCTCCGACTATTACCGGTCATTCTCTTTTACCTTTGACTCCATTTCAGTAAGTTTCTTCTCCTGCTTTGCAATCTTAGTTTTCAATGTTGCGTTCTGCTGCTTCAGAGTATTTACTCATCAACATTGAAATCAATTGCTTGCTTCTAGGTTAATCGATGCTGACAGTGTTCTTTTTCACCAAATCCATGATGTCATCTGCGTCTCTCTTGATTTTAGCCGTGAGGATGCGGACGATGTTGTCCTGTAGCTGGCTTCAGAGATGGTTCACTTCTCAGCTTCTTTGGAAGTTGATCCTTGTTGGGTATTCGGGTAATGAATCACATCTTCACCCCCCGTTTTTACACTGCAATCATATGCATGAGTTTCAGCAATGCCTCCTTTGAAGTTTCCACATCCATATCTCAGCAACAGTTTTGGTTATGTCCTGACTCCATGTACTACTTATGAAGTGTTAGCTAGCTAATGTTAGCTAACGTAAACTCGTACATCGCTTTTGTCCATACAATTGCCCTTATTTTCAGCGCCCAAAAACGTAATACTTCTCAGATCAACTGTAATGTTCAATACCATTGTAAGCACAACTTCTCCCCTTGTCCAACAAAATCAATTACCATGACCTAAACACTGCCCATTTCTGCATAATTCAAGCAGGCAATGAAACCCCGTCTTGTCTTTTTAAAAATGGCGCCGGGGGAAGCGAAACTACATGCGTTAGATAGTGGAGAAGGACAGATGTCGTGTGGGAAAATGCTTTTTCACTCGATCTGTCCAACTTTATCACCTTATCGCCTCTAAAATGTAAATAAAAAACACTATAAAGAGTTATATAATGTGTCATTACAATACCTATTTGAAGGTTTGTGTCGAAATTTTGAATCGGGTTTTTAGGCGGTGCTAAAGTGATCTTAGAAGTAACAGCGGCTTTGAGAATGATATGCATGCAATTGATAACGAAAAAAATGACTAGATATCCCCCCCTTAGCGCCGCCACTGTCCATTTATTATTTGTAAACAATGAGAGAAGTGCTACACCTGGTGGGAGAGAGGATAAACAGAAATAGTTGCTTTATGCGTGCTGTTACTTTACGACATGACACGTCAAGATGTAACGGAGGGTCAGTTTTTCAACTTTCTCCCAATACTATAGAGCCATTACCATGTCGATCAACGCTCCCTCCAGTAACCACGACCACAACCAGTCCTTGATTTTAACTGGCGGCTTTATTCTGTTAGTTTTTGCCCGTCAGTCACGTTTCACACTCCTTCTTAAACAGACCGGACAGATCAGAGAGGAGGGAATGAACGAGGAAACAGGGCTAGGAGTGAGAGAGGGAAAAGAGGAAGGAGAAGAGGAAGGATGTAGTAGTAGATATTAGTGGTCGCCCTAATGGTTCTTCTTCACTAATGAGGGAGATAGATGGGAGAGAGAAGGAGGGAATAAATGCAGGGGGGAGAGAAATTATTATTTTTCAGAGAGAGAGAACCGGAGTACTCCAAAAGAACGTTTGCTACACTAATTTATAAACAGACACCTAGCTGCCTGCCATCCAGCACCTTTCACCAAATTTCCAGGATATTCTCACCATGGCACGGTCAACTACAGCAAAAGCAACACAAGGTGTGTTTCTGGGGCTATAATTCTTATGCATCAGGTAAAGAGAGAGGAGAGGAGAGAGAAGGCAGTACACTCTTAGTTATTCGTGTCTACTCAAGGAACCCCTGGAGTTCCTTGAAGGAAACATTGCTAATCAATGGGTCATATTTGCACCTTCGTTAGCTTGAGGCTTCTGAGGAACCTTAATTGTTCGATGTAGCAACGTGTTTCCTGGAGGAACCCTGGAGGGAGAGGTGGCTTAGTAGTGGCCTGGCTTTAAATATGTTGTAATTTCTGTTAATTTGTTCTCTGTTTTGTCATCACATGTTAAGTCTGCCTCCAAGCCCAGCCTGTAATGAGAAGATCACAATATAAATAAACTGCGTGACTGGAGGAAACCTTAAAAACTCACCATTAACACCCAGAGCCTTGATTCTGCCCCCATGTAACCCAGAACCCCTATCCCAAAAGGACTGTCCAGATGGGCCAAGTCCTCCTGTAAAGCCAGACAGGTCTCCATGTGATAGCCCAGGGCAGCCCCAGGCACCTCCTCCTCCAGTACTCCACATCATACAGCAGAAGAGGAAGCTGAGGAGAGAGTACATGAAGACAAGGCAGAGGTCACTAGTCACCCCTCATTACACCCGTCACCATTAAATAAACTGCTGAGACACATCAAGACGTTAAAAGTCAAGGCACCAGGGAGGACACCAACTCAAAGCGGCCTCCCCTGAGTTTCCACTCCCATCTCTGTGACCTCATACACCCTCTGCCTCCATGTTGTTCACTTTTCCAATAGCCCTGGAAGTCAGCAGTAGTGACCATGATTCCCCAAGCAAGGTAAAGACCCCACCAGCCAGCCAACTATAGGCCCATCCAGCCTTCTTAACAACTTGTGGAAGTTTCCTGGAGAGGGTGCTGGCGCTCCGCGCTTCAGAGACACTGACAAACATTGGGGGTCCTCTGGTGCACCAGGCCGGCTTGAGGAAGAAGATCCACCACCGATAACAATCCTCAGGCTGGCCGATATCAACATCTCCAGCTTTATTTATATTACACATTTCAGACATGAATGCAATGCCCTTCACAGAAAAAAAACCTGAAGCAAAAAAAACCTTGAAATATATACCACTCAACAAACATAAGAGGGTTAAAAAAACCGAAAGAATATAAAAACTAAAGAACTAAGAACTAGAACAAGAAAGAGGTCACAGTAGCGATGTCTTTGACGTCGAGAAGGCCTTTGACATATGATGTGTCAACTAATGGGACTTCATCTACTGCCCTGCAGGATACAAACATGAAACTCCCCACTCAGTTGGTCACTCTTAAAATTTTTTGAATTAAAAATATATATAATAAACGGGAGATAGTGGTGAGGTGGAGAAACCACATCGCCCAGGTTCTTTCCAGGCAGGATTTAACCCAAGGCTTCCACCCTCAGCCTTCTATGTTTTAATTGTATAAGTTGATATTAATACTTCCATCCAAGAGAGAGAGACAGGTCTCCCAGTTTTGCGATGACCTCGCTACTGGGCGGCCCAAGACCTTTGCACACGCTGGAAGAAGTTACAGAACTGCAATAACTGAAATAGAGAACATGTGGCGGGTTAAAACTCAACCCTCTCAAGACACCAGTGCATCCTCTTCTCCAAGCACCTCAAGAAAGAAAACAGGCAAGTGAACAGGAAGTCCTGTGCTTGGAGAATGAGGGAAGGAAGTGTCTTGAACCACCTGAGGTGCTGTGCAGAAAGAAAGGAGAAGCCACCCCCGGAACAGTCATCAAAGTCTATCAGAGAGTTATATCAGACCCCTGTATGAATATTGCCTGTCCAGCCTGGAGGGCAACGTGGGAATGACACAAAAAAAGACCCTGGCAATCAGGATGGCATAACAGACTCCCCACGGTACAATACCCGCTATCCACCAGATGCAGGATGAAACAGTGCAGAGAAGATGGCTGTTCTGGGCGCAAGTTTAGCCTGACGTCGGTGGGGACCCGTCACTGAGACAATGATCAAGAAGAACAAAACAGACTTGCACAGATTTCTTATCCAGCAACGGCCTCTCTGTGCTTCTTAAATAATTGGTATCACTTTTAAAATCATTTTAGAGTGGATATCTGTTGCATCTTTGATTTGTGAATTTATCAACTTTACTCCCGTATATATTTAAGCCTGGTTTTAAACCTCTGGACCAATTTTTTTTACCCCTTTTAAACTCACCTGTCAAAGAGGGTGGAACACTGCAATAGAAGCTAACATTTTAACAAATCCAAACCCATTTTGTTTTTTACAGCACTGCAAGCTGACATTTTAACACCATTCTTTAATAACGCTGGAGGTTGACACAGACCAGGGTTTCCTAAACTCTGTCCTGGGGCCGGGTGCACGTTTTGAAAGTTGCGTGAGTGAAAGAACGCTTACTTTTCCGATTGAGCTGACGTTGATCTCAGGAATCCCCGTTTGTGTTGTCCCCCACATTCTCCCCAAAATCCAGAGAAAGGACTGAAGGACTGCTGGTTCACACTTCTAGAAAAAAGACGTAGACCGTCTACACCAGGAGGGGAAACTTTTTTAGGCCTGCGGACCATTTCACTAAATATATATTTTTTTGAACTCAGTCAGGGTCTCAACTTACTGTTGAGAGTTAGAATGACAAAATACATAAGGTGCAATTTCGAAATTATGTGTTTCAATTAGCCCTTGTCAGCTACTTTTAGTCTAGCAACCAGCATCTAAACTTGTAGTAAATAATTATCAACCGGGTGTGGGCACATTGATCATCAGTTATCATATTAAAACTGCTAACATTTCCTCCCCCTATGGTAAAATGGTGGAGAATTGCAGGAAATTAGCTGTCAAACTGCAATTTTTTCTTCTGCCCCATGGCAAACAGAGAGGAATTGTGTGAAATTAGTTAAAATTGCAAAATCCTCCTCTGCCCCATGGCAAAATGAGAGGAATTGTGTGAAATTAGTTATTAAAATTGCAAAATCCTCTCTCTGCCCCATGGCAAAATGAGAGGAATTGTGTGAAATTAGTTATAATGCAAAATCCTCTCTCTGCCCCATGGCAAAATGAAGGATTGTGTGAAATTAGTTTATAAATTGCAAAATCCTCTTCTCTGCCCCATGGCAAAATGAGAGGAATGTGTGAATAGTTTAAAATTCAAAATCCTCTCTCTTGCCCCATGGCAAAATAGAGGATTGCAGGATTTTTTCTTCTTTAGCTGATGGGGGTACGCAGACCGATGAGCCACTGTGGCCTCATGATGAGTTTGTTTTTGTTTTTGGTGCCCATCAAAGTTGACCATCCCTGTTAATAAAAACCTGCAGCGCTCAGCAAATGCACTGAACTCAACAGCAGGTCAAAAGGAGAACTTCCTGCCACTTTATATGCAGCCTCATGTAGAACATGACGTCCTGATGAGTATCATCTCGAGTGTAGACGATATGAAGGCCAGCCGATGACAGCAGACAGGATATCAGAAAGAACTGTTGCCACATTTGAAGGTTAAGGTGCAGCAATACCGGAGGAGGGGCATACAGTGGGGTATGTATGTGTACCTGATGCGGTCATTTGGGCCAGGAAGAGCAAGAAAATTGAGTGGCATCCACCGGGCTACAGGTGACCCGACTCATCGTCTCCCACCACTGTAGCAGTCAGACTTGCACTTGCGTATTTAAACTTCTCCACTTTGTTAATCTGAGAAAAAGGAACAAACACCTGGGGCCTCATTTATCAATATTGCATAGAAAATATAAATACTACTTATGAACCGAATTTATAATGTTCGTATCGCATAGAAAAAGTGTGATTTATCAAACAATCCTACAAGCGTCATACGCACACCGGTAGAAGATGTGTTGATAAATGTGTTCATGAACAACTTTCGCTATTTGCATTTTGAAACGTCCCTAATTAACCATACATGGCTAAAATCATTGCTTTAATGTCCATGAGGAATATACAAACGCCTTACCATTAAATATCCCACAATGGCGCAGCAACAAAAAAAAAAATACACAAAAATTAAAACAGCTACAAACAGGACCATTAGGACTACTCAAGTGGTTTAGCAAATATCCCCCAAATGGAGTAGGAACGCTCACCAATAAGCCATCCATCCTCAACAGCTCCCTGCTGTAGACGTACAGGCAGGCCAACATTGCTGAAGTAGAGGGCGGTGTTTAAACAATGATTGAGTAGGTGAATTTATG
Organism: Salvelinus sp. IW2-2015; assembly: GCF_002910315.2. Classification (NCBI taxonomy): domain Eukaryota; kingdom Metazoa; phylum Chordata; class Actinopteri; order Salmoniformes; family Salmonidae; genus Salvelinus; species Salvelinus sp. IW2-2015. The sequence goes on from NC_036844.1 coordinate 32,929,314, forward strand.
GAGATTTAGAGAGTTCCTTAGTTTATGGTTCTTTAATGTGATTTGGAGATGAAAAAAAAGTTTGCAATTCTGTGTGCCATGTCACTTAGCCATGGCCGGCCTGCTCATTTGGCAGCGCGCCTATTGCCGGCAAATTGACGAGGGCGGCATTTTCTGAAGCTAAACTGACCCCATTTTCTGCGGCATTTTCTGAGCTAAACTGACTACCTCCAACAACACATAAAACCTCATACATTTGCCCCAAAAATTACTCTCAACCAGTGTTATATGGGCTTTTTAGGTGAGCACGCTGATGCCGTCTTGTAATAAGCAGTGTCCATTTTGTCAAAGGCAGAGACGCAATATATTTATCTTGTCCATTCCCGGTGCAGCTCTCCATGGTGTTGTTAGAGAGACGCATTGCTGCYGCYTTCCATTTTTTWAACCTTTATTTAACTAYGCAAATCAGTTAGTTAAGAACAAATTCTTATTTTCAATGACAGCCTGTTCAGGGGCAGAACGACASATTTGTACCTTGTCAGSTCAGGGWTTTGAACTTTCAACCTTTSGGTTACTAGTCCAATGCTCTAACCACTAGGCTACCCTGCRGCTCCATCAACATGCCATKKATMTTTTTTACATAAATAATTTAGCAGATATAACATGGTAGAAAGAGTATGTGGCCTTTTCTSTAGCCTACAGGCTGGAMATAAAATGTATGACAATGTAATGAGATGGGAACTTTTTACATCATGCYGGTTTCTCCGATCAAATAGCTTAACCTACTTGGCGACCAATCAAATAAGAAAAATGCGCTCACATGTTAAAACAACATATCCTAAAAACAGGACAGGTCAAAGTAAAATGGACAATATGGAATGGACAATCAGGGCACTCACACAACTGCTGTCCAGGAGTTTCACRCCATAGGCTAAATTGTTATGATCAGCTGTTTCAAGTTTGTATACATTTTTTACATGCTGATCATAGCAAAAAATAAAATACTTCTGCATTTCTRGCTGTGTAAACACATTGCAAATAGGTTCAGGATAACTCCTACTGATAAAGTTGTGTAGCTGAAATTCAGAGCTTAAATGGCCAAATTGATTAGTCACAGAAATCAGGACTTGCCAATGCAACGGCATGTTTTACAAATGGTGGGACTACCATATGGATGGGCATTCATAAAATTCCATTGCAGGCCTACATGGTAGGCTACACCCCAGTAAGCACAGACCGACACCAACGTCTTTTGGATGTCTTTTTTTGGTGTTTTACGAAACAGTAGTCCTACCACGTAGATGGGCATTCCTAAAATGTKATTTCAGGCGACACTGTAGGCTGTACCCCAGTGAGCACGGACTGAGGCTGACCCCTTTTGGCTGTATTTTTGGTCCTGTCCGGACATCTTTTTTTGTTCAGATTTTGTCCGGTCTGGACCAGCCTTGATTTGGTCCAAACATAGACATCTATCATTGACGTCTTTTCACCTTTCATTCAGAACCTAACTTCAAAGTCTGGAAAACATGTATTTTAAACATCTTTTCAACGTCATTTTGCTTACTGGGACGGCAATTGTGGCAGAAATGCCAGGACCAGCRCTGCACTCAGCTGTGATTATCCAAWTAACTGTTCATTTATCCATACAAGATGTGGTGTGGAAATAATAAACATGAATACAATGGCATGCAGACTAAGACAAGGCACATTCATTTAACAATAACAAACCAAGATATACAGCTCCTCATCTGTTATAATAATGTAACCAAAATACAAGTAGATAGCAACATCAGACTAGCCAGTTAAACAATGACAGGCAAAAATATAGCTATTAATGTTAGCTAGCATAGCTAGCATAAAAAAAATAGATACATAATGCTTTAATAATTATGCAAATATTCTTAAACTATTGACAACTGTCAGTGAAATATGGGGAAAACAAATACCGTATTTACAGTTCTGGTATTTACACACAGTGATGAATAAATTAATTAGAAAGGAATAATGTCCAAAAACTGAGATTTGTGTTCACAGCAGGTGGCAAGCTGCACTTGGTAAAGAATTGATAGCTGTGATGTCATCACTGAATTATTTTTCTTCTTCTATGGTGGGGTTTAAAGGCGGTTGGCATCCAATGTTAATGGTGCGTTTCGGCCACCAGCTGGACAGGGTATTGAACTAGAAAATAAAAATCCATTGAGGAAAAACGGCATACAAAAAGTTACACGTCAACAAACAGAACCCATCTTAATTAAGCAATTAACATCCCATCATGCTTAGGGTCATGCATAACAATGCTGGGCAATTATTTTGTCTACCATGGCTAGGCCCAKATAGGATAACCATGCCCACATCCACAGGGGACGAGTGGTCACTGAATGGAAAAGCGCGTCTGCTAAATGACTTAAATGTAAATGTTGACTGATGCAAGAAATGTGACAGAAGGGGAGGTGCTGATATTAGCATTGTGTATATAAATTCCAACATAACCAGTGCACTTTAAAAATCAGACAAGAATCAACAATATTTGCCTTTCCAAAAAATGTAATTGTTTTTGGTATTAAGCAGGGCTAGACTAATCATAAATGTACATTAGATATAGGATACACAGCATGTCAAAGGTAGCCAGCCTATTGTCATGAATAGGCCCACAGTGCACTCACCAGTTGATGGAGTATAGTTTCCGTAACCATCTGTGCGTTATTGTGAGTTTCACCCCAGAGCACAGAGGGCAGAGTGAGTGACTGCAGGTTTTCGCTCCTCCCTTGGACTTGATTGATGAATTAAGGCCACTGATTAGTAAGGAACTCCCCTCACCTGGTTGTATAGGTCTTAACTGAAAGGAAAAAACAAAACATTTAAAAAAATGTGGACTGAAACCACAGGACGGTAGCTCTCCAGGAAGAGGGTTGGACTGAAAACCCACAGGACGGTTAGCTCTCCAGGAAGAGGGTTGGACTGAAAACCACAGGACAGTAGATCTCCAGAAGAGGGTTGGACTGAAAACCCACAGGACGGTAGCTCTCCAGGAAAGAGGTTGGGACTGAAAACCCACAGGACGTAGCTCTCCAGGAAGAGGGTTGGACTGAAAACCCACAGGACGTAGATCTCCAGGAAGAGGGTTGGACTGAAAACCCACAGGAGGTAGATCTCCAGGAAGAGGGTTGGACTGAAAACCCACAGGACGGTAGATCTCCAGGAAGAGGTTGGACTGAAACCCACAGGACGGTAGATCTCCAGGAAGAGGGTTTGGACTGAAAACCCACAGGACGGTAGATCTCCAGGAAGAGGGTTGACTGAAAACCCACAGGAGGTAGATCTCCAGGAAGAGGGTTGGACTGAAAACCCACAGGACGGTAGATCTCCAGGAAGAGGGTTGGACTGAAACCCACAGGACGGTAGATCTCAGGAAGAGGGTTGGACTGAAAACCCACAGGATGGTAGATCTCCAGGAAGAGGGTTGGACTGAAAACCCACAGGACGGTAGCTCTCCAGGAAGAGGGTTGGACTGAAAACCCACAGGACGGTAGATCTCCAGGAAGAGGGTTGGACTGAAAACCCACAGGACGGTAGATCTCCAGGAAGAGGGTTGGGCAGCCATGCTCTAGGCCCTCAGTGGAATGAGTTTGACACCCCTGCCTCAGACTCTACAGCTCCTCGTGATATTGATGGTTTTGTGTGAATTTCAGCCCTCAAACCTCGCTGACATTCTCTCCAATGTTTATTTGAAATTTGAACATTTGCAGGATGAAATCTCTTGAGATGCACCATCTCGTTTTCAGAAGTGTCCAAATGAAGAAAAAAAACAATGCTTCGTAACAATAATAATATGGCACCTACTGTCTAATAATAATAACAATGATAATAATACATAAATAAAACCCTATATTAACAGCCTAAAAAGTTGTGTACAACTACTAATGGGCCTACAACTAATATAAACTACTTCTACAACTACTAATGCAACTAATATAAACTACTGTTACAACTACTAATGCAACTAATTAAAAATACTGCTTCAACTACTAATACAAATAATACAACTTAGTACCTATAATATATACATACATAGGCCTACAGATTTACAAATATCTTCACACATCTTCACAACTACACATGTTTCTATTAGTTAAAAACAAAACTGTTTGATCTTAACATTTGAAAAAGCCTTTTTTTTWATTCACTGTGTGATTTTAATGCCCTGATTTCTATAGGTAAATGATTAAAGTCAAGCCTTTGTATCTGAAAGATGTTACTCTAACCTCATGATGTACCTTTGGAATGTGTAATGGCTGCTGTTGTCGAACGGAGTAGTGTGAGTTTCCTTAACCAATGTACTTGTCTGAATCGGCTTGTTATAAATTACATCTAAATCGCAAAGTGAGATCTTGGTTGTGTTTTGTTTTGATAGATGATGTCACCATAGTCTAGTATAGGAAGCAGCAGTTTGATTACTAAGGTCTTTGAAAATGGATACAGTAAAACAACTCTTACTACAACTTGTTATAGTTGCACCATCGGATGAGAACATGAAAGGGAAGCAAATGTCAGGGTTTAGGAAGGTGCGTTCTGGTCACTGTCTGTTACACTGCTTCTCTCAGACTAGTCAGTTTGTATTTTCTGTGTGCATTAGGRCTAGCCGCAGTGTATAATTGACTACAGCATCTTCAACCGAATAGTTGTCACAAACAATAAAATAAAGTTCAATATAAAGTTATGAAGTTATTCATAAAAATAAACCAAAAGGCTACAAAACGGTGAAATACCTGTGCTGTGTCATCAGTAAGATATGAGCAGTCAATGAATTAACAAGAACATCAAAATGATCAGAAATGTACTTTTATTTTTGCAACTTTAAGTGTGTCTTCTCTCGTTAAGTGTAGACAGGCACAGTACATTGATTCCTTTACAGTACGCTCTTATGCAAATATCTATGCACAAATCTTTGGTGTGTTACCTTTTTCAAATACATCTGACATTTTGCCTCTTCATTATACTATTTCTATAAAAATCACTACAAAGACTTTAGACATGAGTAAGCAAGAATCATTACAGTACAGTATTATACGGCACATGGATGAATGGTTCATATTCACTTTAGTACACACTTATCAGTTAACAGTGCATACTAAACATTTCAACTGAACACKGTTGTATAGGATGTCAGTCTTCATGTAGGACATTTACGGCAATGTTTAATGGTGATCATTGTGTGGACCCCAAGAAGAGTAGCTGCTGCTTTCGCAACAGCTAATGGGGATAAAATACAAAATAAAATAAAAATAGTTTCAACGCTCTTGAGTTGTAGTATTATACAGTACATACTTATAAATGGTAAGTTAAAGTGCTTTCAAGTACATGTGAGATCAATATACACCAAGTTGATAAAACCATTCCTCTAATTTCAAAATGTTTCATCTCTGGCCTACATTAAAAAAAACTGTTTGCAATCTGATAWGTTTCACCATGTCTGGGAAGATTCTTGACATGCTTGTTACGTAAATCAACTCCATTAAAACATTAGTCAATGTTCTCTGATTGGTGAGAAGAAACCTCTGGCTCCTCCACTTCTAGGAATGAACTGCCCCATTGAGGGCACAGTGGCCCCTTCTACACCAGGAGAGAAGTGACAGTTGATCAARTTAAATGGGAAAACAAAACAATCCTTGCTAATGTATAAAGCCAAGGCAGTTAACTATATCTTACCTGCAGATTTGGGTGGAGCACTCAAAATGGTCTCGGCAGTAGGCCCCAGTGGGCTTGGTACCCATGAACCTCCACAGAGGGGTCATGCGGGTTCTCCGTTCCAGTAGCTTGGTGCCCTGCTGCAGACTCAGCCTTGAATCATGGCTTCCTATTGGACTAGCACACACCTGCCATACAAAGTGTATATGTCAACAACATTTAGCATTACAGTTTCACTACTGGTTAAAGATGTTTAACAACACTACTCCAAAGAAAATGATAAAATAATGATAAAAAGTGCTTTACCTGATGCATAAGAATCAGAGCCACCAGACACACACCTTGCGTTGCTTTGCTGTGGTTTTGACCGTGCATGGTGAGATATACTCTGGAAAATTCGGTGAAAGGTGCTGGATGGCAGGCAGCTAGGTGTCTGTTTCTAACTAGCGTAGCAAACGTTATTTTGGAGAACTCTGCTTATATACCATCCCTCTCTCTCGCTCTCGCTCTCGCTCTCTCACTCTATGACTCTCTCTATCTCTCTCTCTCTCTCACACACACACACACACACACACACACACGCTCACACACAGACATATATACACACACTCACACACATACACACATGTCATGTCAAATATTTGACAATGGTAAAGATAAGATCTCCAGTGTGGACCAGTAACTCTCTGATTGTAAACTGTCCTAGCACTGGGAGCTATGGCCAGAATGACATCAACTCTGCTGATATCTTGGGCACCTCTAGGAAACTCCTTCTGTTGATAATGACAAGTCCATTAATAACCTCAATAGAGCGCACATAGAAAAAAATGCATGAACGTTACATGTGTGACAGCACTCGGTACCTAAGTAAACAAAAGATTGCATTTTGGCCTCTACGTGTTACCTTTGTACAGACAAATTATTTATGTTATGCATACTTCTTCTAATACTTACCTTTTGACATTTATGCCAAGATGTGTTGTGAGGGTAATGATGATGAAACCAAGTCGCTCTGAATAATCATTCAATCAGTCAAATGTTCTTATTCAAAGAAACATGTCTTACAAAGGGTCAACAGTCAAGCCGGGTCCGGAGGCATGCATTGCTTATTTTCAAATAGTATTATTATTATATCTTTATTTCAACAAGGAACACAGACTGAGATCAAGGTCTCTTTTACAGCTGGGCCCTGCGTATACATGTTTACACATACAGTTTAGGTACAATGATTAAGAAACTACACAAGACAAACAAAACGATCACAGATAACACAAACAAATACAGCAGAAGATTATTACATGTACACATAGATTATTCCCCTAACAGCACAAGYACTTGCATTACCCYAAACAGTTACAAGCAATACAAAAATAAAAATCCACTAATAAATATTTAAAKTGGGCAAGGGGAACAAGAGTCTCAAGTTGAAGTTTAGTCTGCAGGCTATTCCATATAATTGTCAACATACAGTTATAGCACCATATTAAGGTGTGGGATGTTCATTGTATTACAAGGAACAACTAGCAGGTCAATTTCGGTCCAGCAGCATAATCTGTCCATTCACAATTCACCTGTGGGAATGAAACTCGGGGCGAAAGTTRACCTTCCAACAGGACAACGAGCRTAAGCACACAGCCAAGACAATGCAGCGGTGGCTTCAGGACAAGTCTCTGAATGTCCTTGAGTGGCCCAGCCAGAGCCCGGACTTGAACCCGATCGAACAAAGGTGCTTCAGCAAAGTACTGAGTAAAGGGTCTGAATATTTATGTAAATGTGATATTTCCGTTTTTTTCTAAAAACTTGATTTTGCTTTGCCATTATGGGGTATTGTGTGTAGATTGATGGGGACAAAAAACMATTGAATCCATTTTAGAATAAGGCTGTAACGTAACAAAAAAGTGAAGGCGTCTGAATAATTTCCTGAATGCACTGTAACTATTTGGGCAGGAGAAGCTGGGTCCCATGCCGCTGATTAACATTGCGCACCGCACGGMTCCTCTCTGCAACGGATCCCGGTGCATGATTGTACGAATCTAKATTTTTGAAGTCAAAGAGCAAATTRTTCTCCTCGCAGCAGAATCGGAGGCTCTGACCTGTGCTAAGAAAACTATCAGCATCTACCCAGATCTGAGTGCCGAGCTTCTGAAACAGAGGGCGACCTACAACGAGGTGAGATCCCAGCAACGCAAGCTAACCCTGAGATGCGGCTTCATACACCCGGCAAAGCTCATCTTGAACTTCCAGAATACAACACATGTTTTCCACTGCCAAGGAGGCTTCTTCGAGAAACACATCAAGCCCAACACACAAGGGGAGGAGCCGACAGATCTAGGCTAACCCCAATTTGACTGGCTCAATATTCAGGTATGCTGTCCATMCACAATCACGAAGCCRATGGCTGTGATGCTGCTCTCAGCATAAGACAATGATGAGGACAACCCTTCAATGGGGTAAAAGGAACACAGTTATTACTATTATTGAACACTGGACTTTGTTATTATGTTATTATTATATTGCCTATGGTCCATGCCATTTAGACAATGATGACACCACGAATTCATGAACAATGGACACTTATGTTGAAGTGTCATACAGACTGGGGCTGCTTCCTCGTGGGGATACAATGCATTGCATCCCTATATGGCTTAAATATGGCAATATAAATTGGAAGCTATTCCCCTACAAATTCCTATTATACTACTGTTTAGGATAGATGGGCAGTCTCATATGGGCTATCACACAATTCAATTTTCTTTTTTAATAATGTATGGCGGTCCCCCTCTGTTATAGGACATGGCCTACAGGTCATGGTGAATTATTGTGAAGATTATAGACTGCATTTGTTGCACATACCCTCTTCTTTTTTCTTGTATTTAGTAATAGAGCACCTAAAAGCTTAATACAAATTGATGATACATTTATGTTTAAGGAATTTAAACTATATTGCTGATAATAATGAATGGTTTAAAAAGGACGCACATAGAATAGAGAACCATTTGTACAAACTGTCTGCTATTTCATCAGCCCCAAACAAAACTAWAGGTGTAAAGGKAAAGACCAAGAAGGCAGAATCACTTTCCTTAAATGTACAGTGCTTTCAATGTATTCTACATTTTTTGTGTTACAGCCTGAATTCAAWWTWMWTWTTTWTTTTAAATGTCTCACCCATCTACACACAATACCCCCATAATGACAAAGTGAAAACATGTTTTTAGACATTTTTGCTAATGTATTGGAAATGAAATACAGAAATATCTCAATACATATTAGAATCATATCATCTTTGGCAGTGATTACAGCTGCGGGTCTWTCTGGGTAAGTCTCTAAGAGCTTTGCACACCTGGATTGTACAATATTTGCACATTATTKTTTTTTTATTCTTCAAGCTGTCCAATTGGTTGTTGATCATTGCTAGACAGCCATTTTCAAGTCTTGCCATGGATTTTCAAGACAAAAGTCAAAACTGTAACTAGTCTACTCAGGAACATTCAATGGGATCTTGGTAAGCCACTCCAGTGTAGATTTGGCCTTGTGTTTTAGGTTATTGTGCTGCTGAAAAGAGAATTTCTCTCCCGGTGTCTGTTGGAAAGCAGACTGTACCAGTTTTGCATCTATGATCTTGCCTACGCTTAGTTCTATTCTGTTGATTTTTATCATAAAAAAACTCCCTAGTCCTTGCCGATGARAAGCATACCCATAACATGATGCAGCCACCACCATGCTTGAAAATATGAAGAGTGGTACTCAGTGATGTGTTGTGTTGAATTTGCCCCAAACATAARGCTTTGTATTTCTTTGCCACATTTTTGCAGTTTTACTTTAGTGCCTCATTGCAAARAGGATGKATGTTTTGGAATATTTGTATTATGTCTAGGCTTCCTTCTTTCACTCTGTCATTTAGACTAGTATTGTGGAGTAACTACAATGTTGTTGATCCATCCTCAGTTTTCTCCTATCACAGCCATTAAACTCTGTAATTGTTTTAAAGTCACCACTGGCCTCATGGTGAATTCCCTGAGCGGTTTCCTTTCTCTCCGGCAACTGAGTTAGGACGCCTGTATCTTTGTAGTGACTGGGTGTATTGATACACCATCCAAAGTGTAATTAATAACTTCACCATGCTCAAAGGGATATTCAATGTCTGCTTTATTTAAAACATTTTTTTACCCATCTACAAATTGGTGCCCTTCTTTGCGAGGCATTGGACAACTTCCTTGGTCTTTGTGGTTGAATCTGTGTTTGAAATTCACTGCACGACTGAGTGACCTTACAGATAATGGTATGTMTGGGGAGATGAGATGAGGTAGTCATTCAAAAATCARGTTAAACACTATTCTGTCCATGCAACTTTTTATGTGACTTGCACATTTTTACTCCTGAATGTATTTATGCTTGCCATAACAAAGGGGTTGGATACTAACTGACACAAGACACTTCAGCTTGTCATTTTTTATTCATTTGTAAAAATTCCCCAAAACATAATTTCACTTTGACATTATATGGGTGTAGGCCAGTYACACAAAATCCGGATTCAATACATTTTACATTCAGGCTTTAACACAACAAAATGTGGAAAAAGTCAAGGGGTGTGAATACTTTCTGAAGGTATTGTGTGTATATATACAGTGCCTTTGGAAAGTATTCAGACTGTTGATGTTTTCCACATTGTGTTACGTTACAGCCTTGTTCTAAAATMGATTCAATATTTGTTTGTCCTCATCAATCTACACACAATACCCCATAATGACAAAGCGAAAACAGGTTTTTAGAAATTGTTGCAAATTTCTTAAAAATTTTTTTTTTGAAATATCTTATTTACTTAAGTATTCAGATCCTTTTCTATGAGACCCAAAATTGAGCTCAGGTGCATCCTGTTTCCATTGATCATCCTTGAGATGTTGCTACAACTTGATTGGAGTCCACCTGTGGTAAATTAAATTGATTGGACATGATTTGGAAAGGCACACACCTCTCTCTAATGCTCTCTTTCTCTCTTTCTTTCTCTCTCTCAGAGGACCTGAGCCCTAGGACCATGCCCCAGGACTACCTGGCCTGATGACTCCTTGCTGTCCCCAGTCCACCTGGCCGTGCTGCTGCTCCAGTTTCAACTGTTCTGCCTGCGGCTATGGAACCCTGACCCTGTTCACCGGACGTGCTACCTGTCCCAGACCTGCTGTTTTCAACTCTCTTGAGACAGCAGGAGCGGTAGAGATACTCTGAATGATCGGCTATGAAAAACCAAATGACATTTACTCCTGAGGTGCTGACCTGTTGCACCCTCTACAACTACTGTGATTATTATTACTTGACCCTGGGGTCATCTATGAACATTTGAACATCTTGGCCATGCTCTGTTATAATCTCCACCCGGCACAGCCAGAAGAGGACTGGCCACCCCTCATAGCCTGGTTCCTCTCTAGGTTTCTTCCTAGGTTTTGGCCTTTCTAGGGAGTTTTTCTTAGCCACCGTGCTTCTACACCTGCATTGCTTGCTGTTTGGGGTTTTAGCTGGGCTTCAGTACAGCACTTTGAATATCAGCTGATGTAAGAAGGCTATAAATACATTTGATTTGATTTGATCTATATAAGGTCCCACAGTTACGGTGCGTGTCAGAGCAAAAACCAAGCTATGAGGTTCAAGAAATTGTCCGTAGAGCTCCGAGACAGGTTTGTGTCGAGGCACAGACTAGAAATCACTGGCCACTTTAAGGAATGGAACACTAGTCACTTTAATAATATTTACATATCTGGCGTTACTCATCTCATATGTATATACTGTATTCTATACTATTCTACAGTATCTTGGACACTTAATGTTTACATATCTGGATTACTCATCTCAATGTATATACTGTATTCTATACTATTCTACAGTATCTTGGACACCTAATGTTTACATATCTGGCATTACTCATCTCATATGTATATACTGTATTCTATACTATCTACAGTATCTTGGACACATTAATGTTTACATATCTGCATTACTCATCTCATATGTATATACTGTATTCTATACTATTCTACAGTATCTTGGACACTAATGTTTACATATCTTGCATTCCTCATCTCATATGTATATACTGTATTTGTATATACTGTATAATCTTCATACTATTCTACAGTATCTTGGACACTAATGGTTACATATCTGGCATTACTCACTCATAGTATATACTGTATTCTATACTATTCTATGTATTTCTCAGTTTCCCAACCTTCCAGTCCCTCTCGGACCATCGCTCGTCCATGTGTATATAGTCTTCATTCATTCCTACTTAGATTTGTGTGTATTGGGTATGTGTTGTGTAATTTGTTAGATATTACTGCACTGTCGGAGCTAGAAGCACAAGCATTTCACTACACCCTCAATAACATCTGCTAATCACGTGTATGTGACCAGTACAATTTGATGGGGAGGAGGACCACTTTTTTTTTTTTTTGAACTTCAACTCCGTATGTTATTTTCCCTTTGAGTGGCAGCCTTATATGTTGTATAAACGTATACGTTGAAATGAATAATGTACTTGCAACCCCCCCCCTGACAAAAATAACAAAACAAATAAAACATCATGATGTTCTCAGTGTCGGGACAAAATGTTCCTCTCTTTCATACATTTTAACAAGACACTAGTCATAAAAACAAGCTCCCACAAGGGGACTAACACACATTATTTTACTTGATATATTATAGAGTTTTAGAGTTTACAAACTCTGGACCTGGATATTGAACCTTCAAAATTCTGTTTGTTATTCATACAAAAATATTATTATCCTGGTCTTTGTTCTGCATTGGTGGGATAGTTTTGAAATGCATAGCTTCCTGTTACATTGAATGAGATAGTTGGAGATCACTTAACTGTCACGTGTCCATTATATGACAGCATGATCAAAAATCAGGTGTGGATTACACATACACACTGAGCTTGAAGTTTGCCCTCTGTGGATGATCTTTGGTTAGTTCTTTGCTCTGTATGCAACATCACACCCAAGTCATCCCACGGTCAGTATTTCGAAATAGTTCTCTCCCCAATTCTTATCTATCTAACCTGGAGAGTTTGCTATCTTCTATTCCAATATTGATTGGGTAAACTTTCACTGTAAATGTCTTCATTTTCACTGTAAATTACTCAATTTTCAGATGATGCAAGGCAGAGCAACAATCTTTTGGATCCTTTCAGTTTCATGTGGATAGCAGGGCAGAGTGACCATTCGGATGCTAAAGAAGTAGCAGTCTAGTCTGTCTAGCTCAGGTGTGTCAAACTCATTTCACGGAGGGCCGAGTTTGTGCAGGTTTTTCTTTTTTTCTTTCAATGAAGACCTAGATAACCAGGTGAGGGGAGTTCCTTACTAATTAGTGACCTTAATTCATCCATCAAGTATAAGGGTGGAGCAAAAAACCTGCAGACACTCTGCCCTCCGTGGAATGAGTTTGACACGTGGTCTAGTTGCATGCTAACTGCTCCTGTAGACTTCCAGTCATTACATTAACACTAGTTAGCGATGGCTCCAGAAACCACCTTCAACTTCCTTCATATTGCACACAGTTAATCCGCCTCTGGTGAGTAGAAGAAAGAGGGCTTCATTGGCAAAATCTTGAACTATCCCTTTAAAGGTTGATCCATCCTACAGTATAGSAGTCAAGGCCTCTGTCGTCTCTATGGGACCATGGGTGGTGACCTTTGCTAGCACTTCACTGTTTGTTTGCAAGTCTTGGCTGTCTGACATCAAATTGCAAGATAAAGACAGAAACCATTGAGGCTGACAAAGTGCACTGAAAAGTACATGCACATTGAGCCCTCACTTAAGCCAGGCCACGTGCCATGAGGGCATTTAACACACCAGAATGGCCCAAAGATATTTACAGTGTGATTCTTTTTTGGGATCTTCCTGAAATAAAGGGTAATTTTGGGGAAGGATGTTTGGCATACCTTACAAATCTGTATCCAAAACGATTATTTCAAAATAACTAATAACATTTGGGAAATGTGTGACATTTTGGCCTTACCCATGCCTTCATTAAAACCCATAAGAGTCTAAACCGGGGGGTACTACTAAGATAAATGAAATTGTTTTAAGGTCATACCAAGGATAATATAAAGACCCCTTGATGTATCAAAAAAATATAGTCCGTAGCTATCAGTAAAGTCGGTGCTTGAAGGGGGGGGGGTCAAGTGTTGATCCGATTATTGTTTTATAATWATTTTTTTGTTGGGGGGGTTGAGGTGAGGGATTATTTAAGACACTCTTTGAAGAGGTAGGGTTTCCTTGGCGTCCACATCACTACAGAGCCTTTCAAAAGTATTCATCCCCCTTGGCGTTTTTTCCTATTTTGTTGCATTACAACCTGCAATTTAAATTGATTTTTATTTGGATTTCATGTAATGGACATACACAAAATAGTCCAAATTGGTGAAGTGAAATGAAAAAAATAACATGTTTCAAAATAAATGTTAAATGGAAAAGTGGTGCGTGCATATGTCACGTTCGTTATAGCGATGAGACCAAAGCGCAGTGTGATTTGAATATATCCATTTTTTTTTTTGTTATTTAAAAAAAAAAAAAATCCCCCTTTTCGTGGTATCCAATTGCTAGTAATTACTATCTTGTCTCATCGCTACAACTCCCGTACGGGCTCGGGAGAGACGAAGGTCGAAAGCCATGCGTCCTCCGAAACACAACCCAACCAAGCCGCACTGCTTCTTAACACAGCGCACCTCCAACGCGGAAGCCAGCCGCACCAATGTGTCGGAGGCAACACCGTGCACCTGGCTCCCTTGGTTAGCGCACACTGCGCCCGGCCCGCCACAGGAGTCACTGTTGCACGATGAGACAAGGATATCCCTACCGGCCAAACCCTCCCTAACCCGGACGACGCTATAACAACTGTGCGTTGCCCCACGGACCTCCCGGTCGCGGCCGGTTGCGACAGAGCCTGGGCGCGAACCCAGAGTCTCTGGTGGCGCAGCTAGCGCTGCGATGCAGTGTCCTAGACCACTGAGCCACCCGGGAAGCCCTGAATACATCCTCTTTAATGAAGAAAGAAACACTGAACGAACTATACAAAAACAACAAAACGAACGTGAAGCTATAATAATAGTGCTGACACAGGCAACTAACCATAGACAATCACCCACGAAATACTCAAGGAATATGGCTGCCTAAATATGGTTSCCAATCAGAGACAACGATAAACAGCTGCCTCTAATTGAGAACCAATCTAGGCAACCATAGACATACAAAACACCTAGACTAGTAACAACCCCATAAACATACAAAAACCCTAGACAGGACAAAAACATATATCACCCTTGTCACACCTACAATAATAAAGAAAACAAAGAATACTAAGGTCAGGGCGTGACAGCATATGTATTTACCCCCTTTGCTATAAAGCCTCTAAATAAGATCTGGTGCAACCAATTACCTTCAGAAGTCACATCATTTGTTAAATAAAGTCCACCTGAGTGTCACATGATCTCAGTATATATACACCTGTTCTGAAAGGCCCCAGAGTCTGCAACACCACTAAACAAGGGGCACCACCAAGAAAGCGGCACCATGAAGACCAAGAAGCTCTCCAAACAGGTCAGGGACAAAGTTGTGGAGAAGTACAGATCAGGGTTAGGTTATAAAAAAAATATCTGAAACTTTGAACATCCCACAGAGCACCATTAAATCCATTATTAAAAAATAGAAAGAATTAGGGCCTCCCGGGTGGCGCAGTGGTCTAAGGCTGTGCCACCAGAGATTRTGGGTTCGAGCCCAGGCTCTGTCGCAGCTGGCCGCGACCGGGAGGCCCATGGGGCGGTGCACAATTGGCCCAGCGTCGTCCGGGTTAGGGAGGGTTTGGCCGGCAGGCATATCCTTGTCTCATCGCGCACTAGCGACTCCTGTGGCGGGCCGGGCGCACTGCACGCTGACCAAGTCGTCAGGTGTACGGTGTTTCCTCTGACACATTGGTGCGGCTGGCTTCCGGGTTGGATGTGCATTGTGTCAAGAAGCAGTGRTGCTTGGTTGGGTTGTGTTTCAGAGGATGCATGGCTCTCGACATTCGCCTCTCCCGAGTCCGTGCGGGAGTTGCAGCGATGGGACAAGACTGTAACTACTACCAATTGGGGAGAAAAAAAAGGGGTAAAAAAATAGAAAGAATACGGCACCACAACAAACCTGCCAAGAGAGGGCCGTCCACCAAAACTCACGGACCAGGCAAGGAGGGCATTAATCAGAGAGGCAACAAAGAGACCAAAGATAACTCTGAAGGAGCTGCAAAGCTCCACAGCGGAGATTGGAGTATCTGTCCATAGGACCACTTTAAGCTGTACACTCCACAGAGCTGGGCTTTAAAACAAAAATGTTTAACCTTTATTTAACTAGGKAAGTCAGTTAAGAACAAATTCTTATTTTCAATGACGGCCTAGGAACAGTGGGTTAACTGCCTTGTTCAGGGGCAGAACGACAGATTTTTACCTTGTCAGCTTTGGGATTTGATTTTGCAACTTTTCCTTTACTAGTCCAACACTCTAACCACTAGGCTCCCTGCTGCCCAGCTGGGCTTTATGGAAGAGTGGCCAGAAAAAGCCATTGCTTAAAGAAAAAAATCAGCAAATACGTTTAGTGTTCGCCAAAAGGCATGTGGGAGACTCCCCAAGCATATGGAAGAAGCTACTCAGGTCAAATGAGACTAAAATTTTGTTTTTATGCCATCAAAGAAAACGCTATGTTGGCGCAAACCCAACACCTCATCAACCCGAGAACACCATCCCCACAGTGAAGCATGGTGGTGGAAGCATCATGCTGTGGGGATGCTTTTCATCGGCAGGGACTGGGAAACTTGTCAGAACTGAAGGAATGATGGATGGCGCTAAATACAGGTAAATTCTTGAGGGTAACCAGAAATCTGAGACTGGGACGGATGTTCACCTTCCAGCAGGACAATGACCCCAAGCATACTGCTAAAGCAAGATTCGAGTGGTTTAAGGGGAAACATTTAAATGTCTTGGAATGGCCTAGTRAATATAATTGAGAATCTGTGGTGTGACTTAAAGATTGCTGTACACCAGTYGAACCCATCCAACTTGAAGGCGCTCTAGCAGTTTTGCCTTGAAYAATGGGCAAAAAATCCAGTGGCTAGATGTGCCAAGCTTATAGAGACATACCCCAAGAGACTTGCAGCTGTAATTACTGCAAAATGTGGCTCTACAAAGTATTGACTTTGGGGGGTGAATAGTTATGCACGCTCAAGCTCTGTTTTTTGTCTTATTTCTTGTTTGTTTCACAAAACATATTTTGCATCTTCAAAATGGTAGGCATGTTGTGTAAATCAAATGATACAACCACCCCAAAAATCTATTTTAATTCCAGGTTGTAAGGCAACAAAATAGGAAAAATGCCAAGGGGTGTGAATACTTTCGTAAGCCAGTCTAAAGACATAACATGAAGTCATGAAGAGATAACGAAAGATCCTCTTCCCCTTCAGGAGTCTGAAAAGATTTGGCATGGGTGGGCCCTCAGATCCTCAAAGTTATTCAGCTGCACTATCCAGAGCATCTTGACTAGCTACATCACCGCTTGTTATGGCAAATGCACAGCCCTCGAACACAAAGTGCTACAGAGGGTGGTGAGGATGACTCAGTACATCACTGGTGCTGTACTCCCTGTCATCCAGGACCTCTATATCAGAGGAAGTCCCAATAAATTACCAAGACTTCAGCCACCCAAGTCCAGTACCGAAGCATCGGCTCTTGGACTAACAGGCTCCTTGACAGCTTCTACCTCCAAGCAACAAGCCTGGTAATTAGCAATAAGACTACTAAATAGTAAATTAAATGGTTGCCTGGACTATCTGCATTGACCATATCTTGCACTGACTCTATGCACACTCACAAGACTATATTCAGTATATAAACACTATATAGGCCTACACACTCATCCACACACTATACTCACACTAGAGTACGTACATACATACAGTACATACATAACAGATTCACTACATGAAACAATAGATAGATAGCCCCCCAAACATTTTTTTTAAAGGAAGTTTGTTCTGAAGTGTCTATCCTATCTGAGAGATACAAGAAAGATCAGTAAATATATGTATATTTTTTTTACATCTATTTAACCCCTTATTTTTGTCATTAAACAGTCTCCATATACTTCCATATTAGTGTGTAGCCCAAACTGTTGGGATGCTACAGACAGAAGATCAAATATATTTTTATTCGTCACATGCGCCGAATACAACCGTGAAATGCTTTCTTAGAAACCCTTAATCAACAATGCAGTTCAATAAATAGAAACCTTTTTGGGCTAGGTGTGCCGCTAGCGTCCCACCACGACAACTTCCGGTGAAATTGCAGAGCGCGAAATTCAAAATACAAAAATCGTAATATTAAATATTGATGAAAATACAAGTGTTGTCACGTTCCTGACCTATTTTATGTTATTTTTGTATATGTTTAGAGGGTCAGGGCGTGAGTTGGGGTGGGCATTATATGTTTTGTGTTTCATTGTTTAGGTCACTTGTAATTAGCCTTATATGGTTCTCAATCAGAGACAGGTGTTTGACGTTTTCCTCTGATTGAYAACCATATATAGGTTGGCTGTTCACACTGTTTGTTTGTGGGTGATTGTCTTCCGTGTCTGTGTACCACACGGGGCTGTTTTCGGTTTGTTCGTTTTATGTAGTCTATTTCCTGTTCGTGAGTTCTTTCGTGTCTTTATGTAAGTTCCATGTTCAGGTTTCGTCTACGTCGTTTGTTATTTTGATTATTTCAAGTATAGTTCGTGTCAGTGTTTGTCGCTTGTAAATAAATTCAATATGTCATCATACCTCGCTGCGTATTGGTCCTCCGATCCTTCTCTCCTCTCCTCGTCCGAGGAAGAGGAAGACGACAGCCGTTACAAGTGTCTTACATCGTTTAAAAGCTTAACTTCTTGTTAATCCAACCGTGTTGTCAGATTTCAAAAAGACTTAAAGGCGAAAGCATACCATGCGATTATGTYAGGACAGCGCCCCACACCAAAATACTTTTCCAAACCAGCACAGGCTCACAAAATCCCAAATAGCGATTAAATAAATCACTTACCGTTGAAGAGCTTCCTCTGTTTGCAATCCCAACTGTCCCAGCTACACAATAAATGATTGTTTGTTCGATGAAGTCCTTCTTTATATCCCAAAAATATCAGTTTAGTTGGCGCGCTTGATTCAGTAATCCACTCGTTCAACATGTATACAAACGAATAAAAAAGTTACCAGTAAAGTTCGTCCAAACAAGTCAAACGAAGTTTCTAATTAATCCTCAGGTACTCTAATATCTAAATAAATTATCAAATTTAAGACTAAGAATAGTATTTTCAATAGGGAAGATAAATAATGAAGAGCGCGGACCTCAATCACGCGCGCAAAAAGACTACTTTTCTAATGGAGACACCTTGGAAAAACTACAACTATTCATTCGTTTTTCAAAAAACAAGCCTGAAACCCTTTCTAAAGACTGTTGACGTCTAGTGGAAGCCATAGGAACTGCAATCTGGGAGGAATTCTTTTGAATATCCCATAGGCTTGCAAAAAAAAGTTACGGATGGATTCTCCTCTGGTTTTCGCCTGCCATATCAGTTCTGTTATACTCACAGACATTATTTTAACAGTTTTAGAAACAGAGTGTTTTCTATCCAATGCTACCAATTATATGCATATCCTAGCTTCTGGGCCTGAGTAACAGGCAGGTTACTTTGGGCACGTCAGTAATCCGGAATTCAGGATACTGCCCCCTAGCCTTAAAAAGTTAAGAAAATATTTACTAAATAAACGAAAGTGAAACATTTTATAAAATCAAAAAGTAATAACGAGGCTGTACACAGGAGTTACCTTTACCGAGTCAATGTGCGGGGGTACAGGTTAGTCGAGGGGGGGTCAATGTAAATTGTCCAGGTGGCCATTTGATTAATTGTTCAGCAGTCTTATGGCTTGGGGTTAGAAGCTGTTAAGGAGCCTTTTGGTTCTAGACTTGGCGTCGTGCAGTAGCAGAGAGAACAGTCTATGACTTGGTTGACTGGAGTCTTTGACAATTTTTTGGGCCTTCCCCTGACACCACTTAGTATATAGGTCCTGGATGTCAGGAAGCTTGCCCCGAGTGATGTACTGGGCCATACGCACTACCCTCTGCAGCGCCTTACGGTCAGATGCCGAGCAGTTGCCATACCAGGCGGTGATGCAAATGGTCAGGATGCTCTCAATGGTGCAGCTGTAGAACTTTTTGAGGATCTGTTGGCAGATCGGCTGTACCAACTTCAGACGACGCTTGTTGGGGTCGTAGAGCAAAACACCATTGTGTTCGGACGCTACAGAAAATTGTGAGAAGACGAGAGAAGAGAGATTTTTAGGATGTCTCATGGTCTGACAAACACTGCTCTAGCTCTGTCACCATTCACTGCAGATGCGGAAGTGTGACATAGGCGGATGTGGTGGACCGAGACTCATCCAATGCAAAAAAAAACATATCTCTAGCTTAAACTGACGGATTTTTCCCTTCTGTAATAAGCAGCCAATGAGGTATTTTTCCTTTATTCATGTGTTTAATCTGATACTGTTATCTCAGGCTAAACTGTTTTTATGTTCTGTATGTAAGCACTTCAGAGTTATATCAAGCTAATAAGTCACTCATAAGACAAAGATGTAAGAGTGTGCTTAACTTTATTTTCATTTACTTTATAGTTCTCACGGAAAGTGATAATTCTGACTAAAACACTTACTGTGTGCTCTGAAATATGAGTAGTGTTTAGAATAAGAATACAAATTCTTTACATCAATCTTATGAATAATTACAAAAATTAACATAAATATCTAAAAAGTAGACTTTTTGCTTTTGTAATTTTAGCTTTTTTTTTTACATATTATTTTAAACAATATACTCTACATGTATATCACATTTCCAGAGGACATTTCTATGGTTTTTATTTCCAGAAGATCTAAAACATCATAAATATCTTTGGGCCATCCTGGCATGGTTTTGCCCACGAGTCCAAATCACTTGACTGTTCCTTTTTCTACTGGCCCCTGATAGGAAAAGCTCAATCAAAGGAGATCTTGTCTCAGCGGAATCCTGCATTCAACACAAAAATMAAAGATATAAACAGCAACCACATATTGTGTTCCTACATTTTGCTGTAAATCTTCACATAATCTTTTGGTGGAGCACTGGCGGGGGAGGGATTTACTTGAATAAAAAATCAAATCAAATTTTATTTGTCACATGCTTCGTAAACAACAGGT
Source organism: Salvelinus sp. IW2-2015 (assembly GCF_002910315.2). Classification (NCBI taxonomy): domain Eukaryota; kingdom Metazoa; phylum Chordata; class Actinopteri; order Salmoniformes; family Salmonidae; genus Salvelinus; species Salvelinus sp. IW2-2015. The sequence continues at coordinate 32,950,254 of NC_036844.1, forward strand.
GTAGACTAACAGTGAAATTATTACCTACGGGTCCTTTTCTAACAATGCAGAGTTAAATATAAAGATAAGCAGCTTACAGATCATTGCACCTGTACATAGCCCATCTGTAAATAGCCCACCCAACTACCTCATCCCCATATTACATTGCTATATACAGTACAGGGAGTACCAGTACCGAGTCAATGTGAASTAAGAATATGMGTTGTGTCATGCAGCTTCCACCCATTAAATAGTCATAAATATTCATAATAGCCTCAGGACCCAAAACAATGTAACCAAAGGGATTGAAAACTATCYACAGTGGGACTTATAAAGAGGATCTAATTCATGAACCGTGTTTTGTCTCACAAACTGGGTCCATTACATTTCGTGATGTTTTTAGGTCATCATGCTAACAATAGGCTTTCATAWCAGGCTTAATCATACACAGTACCCCAGACCAATTCTGTAGAACAGCCTATTTCAATTGACTTAGGTGGCTATCTCTCCATGTAGCTGTGAAAGTATTGAACTGATGAATTCACTTATCATATTGTTTTCACTTCATCCTTTGACCTCATTGGTTCAGATGAAACAGAGGTGCCAATGAGAGGTCACTAGAATACAGATGCACTGCTGACAAAGTCTGACTTGTTCTGCTGAGAAATAGGGTACACTAGGATTGTAACTCTCACCATTGTCTGTTCACTGTTTCTCTTTGAGCAAACAAGGACTCTAAAAATAGGTTGTTGGTTTTGAGGAGTCATTGAACCCTCTATGCTTGCTGAGAGTACATGTTTGAAGAAATAAAAAACTTACTGCCATTGCTGAACTTTTTTGGGAGTGTAGTTTGATACACTGTCATCTGCATACATGGACCCATTCCATTATAACCCAGTTTTAAACATACAGTTGAAGTCGGAAGTTTACATACACCTTKACCAAATACATTTAAACTCCGTTTTTCACAATACCTGACATTTAATCAGAGTGAAATTTCCCTGTCTTAGTGTAACGGATGTGAAATGGCTAGCTAGTTAGCGGGTACGCGCTACTAGCATTTCAATCAGTTACGTCACTTGCTCTGAGACTTAAGTAGGGTTTCCCCTTGCTCTGCAAGGGCCGTGGCCTTTGTGGAGCGATGGGTAACGATGCTTCGTGGGTGTCAGTTGTTGATGTGTGCAGAGGGTCCCTGGTTCGCGCCCGTGTCGGGGCGAGGGGACGGTTTAAAGTTATACTGTTACATTAGGTTAGTCAGGATCACCACTTTATTTTAAGAATGTGAAATGTCAGAATAATAGTAGAGAATTATTTATTTCATCACATTCCCAGTGGGTCAGAAGTTCACATACACTCAATTAGTATTTGGTAGCATTGCCTTTTAAATTGTTTAACTTGGGTCAAATGTTTCGGGTAGCCTTCCACAAGCTTCCCACAATAAGTTGGGTGAATTTTGGCCCATTCCTCCTGACAGAGCTGGTGTAACTGAGTCAGGATTGTAGGCCTCCTTGCTCGCACACGCTTTTTCAGTTCTGCCCACAAATATTCTATAGGATTTAGGTCAGGGCTTTGTGATGGCCACTCCAATACCTTGACTTTGTTGTCCTTATGCCATTTTGACAACTTTGGAAGTATGCTTGGGGTCATTGTCCATTTGGAAGACCCATTTGCGACCAAGCTTTAACTTCCTGACTGATGTCTTGAGATGTTGCTTCAATACATCCACATAATTTTCCCTTCCTCGRGATGCCATCTATTTTGTGAAGTGCACCAGTCCCTCCTGCAGCAAAGCACCCCACAACATGATGCTGCCACCTCCGTGCTTCATGGTTGGGATGGTGTTCTTTGGCTTGCAAGCKTCCCCCTTTTCCCTCCAAACATAACGATGGTCATTATGGCCAAACAGTTCTATTTTTGTTTCATCAGACCAGAGGACATTTCTCCAAAAAGTACGATCTTTGTCCCCATGTGCAGTTGCAAACCGTAGTCTGGCTTTTTTATGGCGGTTTTGGAGCAGTGGCGTCTTCCTTGCTAGCGGCCTTTCAGGTTATGTTGATATAGGACTCGTTTTACTGTGGATATAGATACTTTGTATCTGTTTCCTCCAGCATCTTCACAGGGTCCTTTGCTGTTGTTCTGGGATTGATTTGCACTTTTCGCACCAAAGTGCGTTCATCTCTAGGAGAGAGAACGGGTCTCCTTCCTGAGCGGTATGACGCTGCGTGGTCCCATGGTGTTTATACTTGCGTACTGTTGTTTGTACAGATGAACGTGGTACCTTTAGGTGTTTGGAAATTGCTCCCAAGGATGAACCAGACTTGTGGAGGTCTAAAAAAAATTCTGAGGTCTTGGCTGATTTCTTTTGATTTTCCCATGATGTCAAGCAAAGAGACACAGAGTTTGAAGGTCGGCCTTGACATACATCCACAGGTACAGCTCCAATTGACTCAAATTATGTCAATTAGCCTATCAGAAGCTTCTAAAGCCATGACATAATTTTCTGGAATTTTCCAAGCTGTTTAAAGGCACTGTCAACTTAGTTTATGTAAACTTCTAACCCACTGGAATTGTGATATAATGTGATATAATTGTGAAATAATCTGTCTGTAAACAATTGTTGGAAACATTACTTGTGTCATGCACAAAGTAGATGTCCTAACCGACTTGCCAAAACTATAGTTTGTTAACAAGAAATTTGTGGAGTAGTTGAAAAACGAGTTTTAATGACTCCAACCCAAGTGTATGTAAACTTCCGACTTCAACTGTACCTGTTTGGGGACGAGCAGTAGCATGTCATAGCCACCAGAGGGTAACCTTGTCTAATTTAGCTACACCTCTACATCTGTTGGAAACACAAAACAAATGTCAATATTTTAACATCCTTTTTTTAAACATCCTTGTTTGCTACACTGATGGGTTAAATAATTACTTTAAAACTATTATCTCCATTTCTTTGGGAAAATAAAGGAATAATCAATCACCAATTAACTGATCAGCATTACGCAGACCAGCTGGCAAGTGTCTTCACTGACATTTTCAATCTCTTCTTGTCCCAGTCTGTAATCCCAACATGTTTCAAGCTGACCGCCATTGTCCCTGTTCCAAAGAACTCCAAGGTAACCTGCCTAAAGGACTACCACCCTGTAGCACTCACATCTGTAATTATGAAGTGCTTTAAAAGGCTAATCATGACACACATCAACACCATCATCCCAGACATCCTGGACCCACTCCAATTCATATACTGCGCCAACAGATCTACAGGAGACACAATCTCAGTTCCACTTCACACTGCCCTCTCCCACCTGGACAAAAGCGGAAATAACTATGTGAGAATGATGTGCATAGACTACAGCTCAGCGTTCAACATCATAGTCCCTTCCAAGATCATCCCCAAGCTCGGGAGCCTTGGACTGAACACCTCCCTCTGAATCCTGGACTTGCTGACCGGCCGGCCTCTGGTGTTGAGGGGTTTAGTCCCTCGGGTGCATGCTTAGCCCCCATCTGTACTCCCTGATCAACCACGACTATTTGGCCACGCACGACTCCAACACCATCGTCAAGTTTGCTGATGACGGTGGTAGGCCTGATCACCGACGATGATGAGACCGCCTACACGGAGGAGATCAGAGACCTGGCAGTGTGGTGCCATGACAAAAACCTCTCCCTCAATGTCAGTAAGACAAAGAAGCTGATCGTGGACTACAGGAGAAAGAGAGCACAGCACGTCCCCATCCACATCGACAGGGCTGTAGACGAGTGGGTGATGGGTTTAAGTTCGTTACAAATTTAGTAATTTAGCAGACCCTCTTATCCAGAGCAACTTACAGTTTGTGGATTCATCTTTTGATGGCTAGGTGGGACAGTCACATTTCACAGGCACAGTAAGTACACTTCTCCTCAATAAAGTAGCTATCAGCAAAGTCAGAGCTAGAAGGGGGAGGGCAAGTGTTGGATCAGGATTTTATTTTTGTATTTTGTGTGAGGGGGATTATTTAAGACACTCTTTGAAGAGATAGGGTTTCCTTGGCGTCCACATCACTAAGGACTTAGCAAGAAGTTATGAAGAGGGAACGACAGCGCCTCTTRCCCCTCAAGAGGCTGAAAAGATTTGGCATGGGTAGGCCCTCGGATCCTCAAAGTTCTTCAGCTGCACCATCAAGAGCATCTTGACTAGCTGCATCATCGCTTGGTATGGCAAATGCACAGCCCTCAACCTCAAAGCGCTACAGAGGGTGGTGCGGACGACRCAGTACATCACTGGGCTGAGCTCCCTGTCATCCAGGACCTCTATATCAGGCGGTTTCAGTGGAAGGTCTGGAAACATTACCAAAGACTTCAGTCACCCAAGCCATGGACTGTTCATTCTGATACCATCCAGCAAACGGTACTGGAGATTCGATTTTCGGACAGCTTCTACCTCCAAGCAACTAGCCTGCAYATTAGCCATAAGACTACTAAATGGTCAATTAAATGGTTGCCTGGGCTATCTGCATTGACCTTATCTTGTACTAACTCTATGCAGTCACGAGACTATATATAAACACTGCATAGGCCTTCACACACACTACACTGACACACAGAATCACACATAATCACACATTCATCATGGTTGCTGCTGTTGCTACTCTGTTCTGTTCTCTTACTCTTATTAGTATCTATCTGATGCCTTGACACTTCATCTACCTTAATTACCTCACGCCCCTGCAAATTGGTACTGGTACTCCCGCTATGTAGATTAATTGTGTATATTATTCCTCTTTCTATTACTATTTTTGTTATCATTAATAGATTCTGCATTGTTGAGAGAGGCTGTATAAGCAAGCATTTCATAGTAAAAGTCGGCACTTGTTGTATTCTGCGCATGTGACAAATAAAACATTATTTTATTTGATTAGCATCTGGTTGGGGAGGGGGTGTGGAAGGGTTTTGTGGGATGGGGAGGGTTCGTTACAAGGTAGTAGTGCTCTTTAATTWATTTATTTTCGTGAAGAAGAAGATGATCACCTGGGATCAGCTCTCAATGTATGTCGCAACAGGAAGTTGTTGGCATTCGGGGCAGACAACAACAATAACATTAGCAGAACAGCAGAGTTCTCAGTCGAAGTCCATCCGACAAAGTAATAAAGACTTTTATATTAATATGATGTCAGTAATATGATCTTGCATATGAACGTCTCGGGTTTCTCTAGCTAATGTTAATCTTGCTTGCAAGTGTTATGTAAGTGTGGCTGCGCTTTGTGCTAACTTGTTAGTTAGCAAGTTAGCTAACGCGTTAGCTGCCTTGGTTGGAGACACTGTTGTCGATGTCAGTCGGTAGCTAACGTTAGCTAACCACAAAAGCCAGTCGATAATGATAACACATTTTAAAACAAACAGAGCTAGCTAACTAGTCAATGTTAGTCCGATTTATTAGCTAACTAACGTTAGCTCACATAGCTAGGGCCCCGAGAACATTAGTGTAGCTATCCAGTTAACTTTAGGTGGATGATTCCTTTGCTTTGAACTCTTTGCTTTTGGACCATGACCTCATTCTGTGTGTGTGTGTGTGTGTGTGTGTGTGTGTTCCTTCAGTATTATCGATGGATAACACCGGATATTGCAACGATAGCTTCAATAGCATACGAAGTAGTACAAGTGACGAGGACATGGTGGAAATAGCAGGGTCGACATTAGACTTCTCTAACACGGAGGATGTACCACCCTTGGACCGAGACTATGGTTCTGGTAAGACCAAGTTTACGCGCGCACACAAATCATGGATTTGTTAATGTGTGTCTTGTTTTGATAGGTGTGTTGTCTGCTCAAATGTCTATTAGTTATGAGTAAACGGTAACACATTCATCTAGGCCAGCCTACATTGCTGGGATATAATATAAGTGAGAACAAAGTCCTCTTTGCATTTCTTCCTTTGTTTTGATTTGGTTTCAATTTGACACCAATTGCATTTGGAATATGCTGTTATTAGGCCTAAACTATTCTGATCACATCCCAAACCTCACACTCAGTGAGGTGCCACTGTTTTTCATCAATATTTTCCAGCAATTTTATCTGTAACACATTGTTCCCTTTAGGTATGTGTTATTGATATGCAAGTAAAACCTTTGTTATTAGATACACACTAAGGGGTAGTTTCCCAGACACTGATTAAGCCTAGTCCTGGACCAATGGATATTCTCCATTAAAAAAAAATATATATATTATTAGTCGAAGACTAGGTTTAGCCTAATCTGTGTCTGGGGAAACTGCCCTTCAAGCAATGCCAGCTCTAGAATGTGTTTTCCCTCGGTCCTTTGAATCTCTTCAATTCCTCACATCTCTTCTTCCTCCCTTCTCCTCCAGGGGATAACCCAGGTATGGAGGAGGTGAACGGGGTTCCTAAACTGATGGACCTGCTTGATGAGCCTGTGCCTGGGGTGGGCACCTATGAGGACTTTAACACCATAGACTGGGTGCGGGAGAAGTCCAAAGACCGTGACCGGCACAGAGAGGTGACCCACATCCTATTTATCTCCTTGTCCTTTTAATTCTTAGTCTTAACCCACTTCCCAACCCATAACAAAATGTGTGTCTCAAACAGGCTTCAGATCAGTATCCATGTATACTTGTCATCATTATTAGGTGTAGTAGCAACACCTGTATAAGTTACATGGCATTACTGTCTGAATCAAAAGCATCATAGTATTATAACAACAATATTTATGTCACCTATCTGATGTGTAGATTACCAGTAAAAGCAAAGAGTCTACATGGGCACTGGTGAACAGTGTCTGTGATGCTTTCTCTGGATGGCTGCTCATGCTGCTGATTGGACTCATGTCAGGTCAGTCTAATTGTATACAGATTGATGATACATAAATGCTTTTTCATTTGATTCCCTCTACTAAGACCCACACAGCAATGCACCTGGGAGCCATTGGTAGTGTTAGTAATTTACCTTGTGGTCTATTCCAGGCGCGTTGGCAGGTGGGATTGACATATCAGCCCACTGGATGACCGACCTGAAGGAAGGGGTTTGTCTGAACGGGTTCTGGTTCAACCATGAACACTGCTGTTGGACCTCCAACGAGACCACCTTCCAAGAGAGGGACAAATGTCCACAGTGGAAAAGCTGGGCTGAGCTCATTATCGGCACAACAGAGGTGTGCTAAAATATTACTACTTGACCCATTGTGTTTATTGTATGTGATTATTTTGGTCACAGTCTGGTTGTGAAATGTCTGTCTGCAGGGTCCCTTTGCGTACATTATGAACTACCTAATGTACGTGTGCTGGGCTCTGCTATTCTCCTTCCTGGCCGTGACACTGGTCAGGGCCTTCGCCCCCTATGCCTGTGGTTCTGGAATCCCAGAGGTAAGATTACTTCATTTCTTTACCCTTATTTGATATGTCTTCTTTTGAATGAGGACAAAGGATGTGGTTTATTTTCCCATGCTATTTATTTTCTCTCCCAGATCAAAACCATATTGAGTGGTTTCATCATCCGAGGGTATCTGGGGAAGTGGACCCTGGTGATTAAGACCATCACCCTGGTCCTGGCTGTGTCGTCGGGGCTCAGCCTGGGGAAGGAGGGGCCCCTGGTCCACGTGGCCTGCTGCTGTGGCAACATCCTCTGCCACCTCTTCACCAAGTACCGCAAGAATGAGGCCAAGCGCAGAGAGGTGAGAAATGGGGCCTAAAATTWACTTTTTGGTCCACCAGCCACTGGCAGGTAGATGGAAAAATATACCAGCCACTCAGATTTTCTTTTACCAGCCAAAATATTTTTTGATTTTATTCCAGAATTACCTAAAAAAACAAGATGACCATGCTTACTGTTTCTAAAACAAGAAATGTATTAGTAAGAAGCATTGTGATATATATTGTGATCTATTGCTCAATTTCATTTCATTTTTTGTGACCTGAGTATTTTAACCAAAATATTAGATGAGACAAAATGTTAAGCTACCCTTTTAAGGGTGAGAGGTTACCGTGGTAATGGGGCCACTGAGTCGTGTGTCTGTGTGAGAGATTTTGGGATCTGACTTGTAGTAGACAGCATATCTTCGCTATCAGTTGAAGCAGCAGACTCTAACTATCATTGAAAAAAGACTGTCCTTTTGAACAAAACAATGTAAATAGCCAAGAAACACGAGGACAAAGTCKCACTTTGTAGACTTTCGCGTAAGTTAGACCGACTTTTATGCCTGTACACTTGGCATCCAAAAATGAATCTATCTGCACAAAGCTCCCCAGACAGCAGGCAGTGTTGCTGTGCGAGGTGGGATAGAGATTGGTATTTATTTGTGCTATAAGCAGCTATAAAACAAAATAGAAGAAAACAGCTACTGCAGCATTTTTCCCTACTTGACTTTTCACTGTTTTTATTTGCGAATGTAATGCTCGCATTGTAGAGCCTTGCAGATTGGCTACCCGCCAGCGTGGCTGGGGAAATAAACAGTTTTACCCGCTAATACCTAAATCTACCTGCATTTGGCGGGTGTTCATTTTATGCTGCACTGGGCTATTCACAAACGTCTGAACCATTTTTTAAATGGATGGATGCAATACTGGTTAACCTTTTAACTATTTTTTTAAGGAACTGGCACAAATTGCAAAAGCTAGGACCACTGATGTTGTTTTGACTCAAATCAAGCTGTATCAAGAGTGAGAGCCTCAAGTCAAATTCTGCAGGAAAACCCCATTCAACTATAAATAGCCTGTGGCTGGTTTCATGATTTCAACAAACACATACCCCAAGGTGATGTTTTTGCTCCTCTGCTACAGTGAGATGGTATTAATGGAAGTACAAAGCCACAAACATGCGGTGACTCTGTCTCCCTTCTGTAAACATTGTGCCTGAGATTTATTTTCCAACACAGAGATATTTTGCATTGAGTCATCGTGTTATATTATTTGTTATTTAGCCGTGTTGCTGAGCTGTGTTGTAAAGCATTAATGTACGGACACATTGATTTTAGCTGTGTTGTAAAGCATTAATGTACGGACACATTGATTTTAGCTGTGTTGTAAAAGCATTAATGTACTGGCACATTGATTTTAGCTGTGTTGTAAAGCATTAATGTACTGACACATTGATTTTGTTAGCTGTGTTGTAAATAGAGGTCGACCGATTATGATTTTTCAATGCCGATACCGATACCGATTATCGGAGGACAAAAAAAGCCGATACCGATTAATCGGCCGATTTATTAAAAAAAAAAATATATATATATATACACTGCTCAAAAAAATAAAGGGAACACTTAAACAACACAATGTAACTCCAAGTCATCACACTTCTGTGAAATCAAACTGTCCACTTAGGAAGCAACACTGATTGACAATACATTTCACATGCTGTTGTGCAAATGGAATAGACAAAAGGTGGAAATTATAGGCAATTAGCAAGACACCCCAATAAAGGAGTGGTTCTGCAGGTGGTGACCACAGACCACTTCTCAGTTCCTATGCTTCCTGGCTGATGTTTTGGTCACTTTTGAATGCTGGCGGTGCTTTCACTCTAGTGGTAGCATGAGACGGAGTCTACAACCCACACAAGTGGCTCAGGTAGTGCAGCTCATCCAGGATGGCACATCAATGCGAGCTGTGCAAGAAGGTTTGCTGTGTCTGTCAGCGTAGTGTCCAAGCATGGAGGCGCTACCAGGAGACAGGCCAGTACATCAGGAGACGTGGAGGAGGCCGTAGGAGGGCAACAACCCAGCAGCAGGACCGCTACCTCCGCCTTGTGCAAGGAGGAGCACTGCCAGAGCCCTGCAAAATGACCTCCAGCAGGCCACAAATAAGCAGTATCAAAACGTCGAGGCGGTTTAAGCCTGCACGAAACACAGACCTTATTTGAAGTAGATCAAGACATTCTCTAGGAAGACATGAACGGAAAAATAACGAAGGAACCCCTTTCAAATTCAGCCGCAAGTTATTACAGGAATTATAACGCGTCGACTATTTCTCTCTAAACCATATACCTTTGACTAATCCGGAAACTACCACCTCGAAAAACAAACGTTATTCCGTTCCGTATTTTATCTAACGGGTGCATCCATGAGTCTAAATATTCCTGTTACATTGCACAACCTTCAATGTTGTCATAATTACGTAAAGTTCTGGCAAATTAGTTCGCAAAGAGCCAGGCGGCCCAAACTGTTGCATATACCTGACTCTGCGTGCAATGAACGCAAGAGAAATGACACAATTTCACCTGGTTAATATTGCCTGCTAACCTGGATTTCTTTTAGATAAATATGCAGGTTTAAAAATATATACTTGTGTATTGATTTTAAGAAAGGCATTGATGTTTATGGTTAAGTACACATTGGAGCAATGACAGTCATTGATTGATTGTTTTTTATAAGATAAGTTTAATGCTAGCTAGCAACTTACCTTAGCTTACTGCATTCGCTAACAGGCAGGCTCCTCGTGGAGTGCAATGTAATCAATGCAAGATTGGATCCCCCGAGCTGACAAGGTTAAAAATCTGTCGTTCTGCCTTTCCTAGGCCGTCATTGAAAATAAGAATGTGTTCTTAACTGACTTGCCTAGTTAAATAAAGATTAAATAAAGGTGTAAAAAAAAAATATATATTTGGCAAGTCGGCGCCCAAAAATACCGATTTCCGATTGTTATGAAAACTTGAAATCGGCCCGATTAATCAGTCGACCTCTAGTTGTAAAGCATTAATGTACTGACACATGATTTTAGCTGTGTTGTAAAGCATTAATGTACGGACACATTGATTTTAGCTGTGTTGTAAAGCATTAATGTACGGACACATTGATTTTAGCTGTGTTGTAAAGCATTAATGTACGGACACTTGATTTTAGCTGTGTTGTAAAGCATTAATGTACGGACACATTGATTTTAGCTGTGTTGTAAAGCATTAATGTACGGACACATGATTTTAGCTGTGTTGTAAAGCATTAATGTACGGACACATTGATTTTAGCTGTGTTGTAAAGCATTAATGGACGACACATTGATTTTAGCTGTGTTGTAAATAATTATGTACGGACACATTGATTTTAGCTGTGTTGTAAAGCATTAATGTACGGACACATTGATTTTAGCTGTGTTGTAAAGCATTAATGTACGGACACATTGATTTTAGCTGTGTTGTAAATAATTAATGTACGGACACATTGATTTTAGCTGTGTTGTAAAGCATTAATGTACTGACACCGATCACCTTCTTCCTTCCTTTGCTTGGTGGTTTGTGTGGCAGGTTCTCTCTGCCGCTGCAGCAGTTGGTGTGTCTGTGGCTTTTGGGGCCCCCATAGGAGGAGTGCTCTTCAGTCTGGAGGAGGTAACGTGCCTTAGCTTCCTCCTTATTGTGTAAATCTATGGGCTCTATGACTGTCAAGTTGAAACACTCTTAAAGGTAACTATTAGTAAAGTTGACTATGATCACTGTGTAACTGTCCGTCTCCTCATGGCCCTGTCAGGTGAGCTACTACTTCCCTCTGAAGACCCTGTGGCGGTCGTTCTTCGCAGCCCTGGTGGCAGCCTTCACCCTGCGCTCCATCAACCCGTTTGGCAACAGCCGCCTGGTGCTGTTCTACGTGGAGTTCCACACCCCCTGGCACCTCCTGGAGCTTGTACCCTTCATCCTCCTGGGCATCTTCGGGGGCATCTGGGGCGCCTTCTTCATCCGCGCCAACATCGCGTGGTGCCGGAGGCGTAAGACCACGTGGCTGGGCCACTACCCGGTCCTGGAGGTGCTGGTTGTCACCGCGGTGACGGCGGTGGTGGCTTTCCCTAACAGCTACACCCGCACTAGCACCAGTGAGCTCATCTCTGAGCTCTTCAACGACTGTGGCCTGCTGGACTCCTCCAAGCTATGTAACTATGACAATGCCAACGTCACCAAGAGCAGCAACGAGCTGCCGGACCGCCCGGCTGGAAATGATGTTTACACGGCCATGTGGCAGCTGTCCCTGGCCCTGGTCTTTAAGATGCTCATCACCGTGGTTACCTTCGGCATGAAGGTACTGGAGAACCTCCGTCACATCTGTATGGCACATCTGTGATTTGAGCGTTAATATAAGGATGTCGTTCCTCCAGGTTCCCTCTGGTCTGTTCATACCCAGCATGGCGGTAGGGGCGATCGCAGGCAGGCTGCTGGGAATAGGCATGGAGCAGCTGGCCTACTACCACCATGACTGGGTGATCTTTAGGGGTTGGTGTTCTCCTGGTGCTGACTGCATCACCCCAGGCCTCTACGCCATGGTGGGGGCTGCTGCCTGCTTAGGTAAGGCCTGCGTGGCTACTGTATGTTGGCACCTTGCATGTTTAACAGCTTTTCCTTCACTTGTTTTGTCTTTATTCTAGGCTCCTTTTTCCTGGTTAAATGTTGTCTTGTGGTTAGAGGTCGACCGATTATGATTTTTCAACACCGATACCGATTTATTGGAGGACCAAAAAAGCTGATACCGATTAATAGGCCCTTTTTATTTTTTATTTTTTTAATAGTTTTTTATATACATATTTGTAATAATGACAATTACAACAATACTGAATGAACAATGAACACTTTTATTTTAACTTAATATAATACATAAAGAAAATCTATTTAGTCTCAAAAAAATTCTGAAACATGCTCAGTTTAGTTTAAATAATGCAAAAACACAGTGTTGGAGAAGAAAGTAAAAGTGCAATATGTGCCATGTAAAAAAGCTAATGTTTAAGTACCTTGCTCAGAACAGCTGGTGGTTCAATATTCCCAGTTCTTCAATATTCCCAGTTAAGAAGTTTTAGGTTGTAGTTATTATAGGAATTATGACGCGTCGACTATTTCTCTTTACCATTTGTATTTCATATACCTTTGACTATTGGATGTTCTAATAGGCACTTTAGTATTGCCAGCCTAATCTCYGGAGTTGATAAGCTTGAAGTCATAAACAGCGCTGTGAATCAAGCATTGCTAAGAGCTGCTGGCAAACGCAGTAAAGTTTGAATGAGTGCTTACGAGCGTGCTGCTGCCTACCACCGCTCAGTCAGACTGCTCTATCAAATATCAAATCATAGACCTAATTATAATAAACACAGAAACACAAGCCTTTGGTCATTAATATGGTCATTTCGAAAACAATTTCGAAGACAAAACGTTTATTCTATCAGTGAAATACAGAACAGTTCCGTATTTTATCGAACAGGTGGCAACCCTAAGTCTAAATATTGCTGTTACATTGCACAACCTTTAATGTTATGTCATAATTATGTAAAATTCTGGCAAATTAGTTCGTAACGAGCCAGGCGGCCCAAACTGTTGCATATACCTTGACTCTGCGTGCAATGAACGCAAGAGAAGTGACACAATTTCCCTAATTAATATTGCCTGCTAACATGAATTTCTTAACTAAATATGCAGTTTAAAAAAAATATATACTTCTGTGTATTGATTTTAAGAAAGGCATTGATGTTTATGGTTAGGTACATTCGTGCAACGATTGTGCTTTTTTCACAAATGCGCTTTTGTTAAAATCACCCGTTTGGCGAAGTTAGGCTGTGATTGATGATAAATTTAACAGGCACCGCATTGATTATTTGCAACGCGGACACGACTAGCTTAACGCTAGTAATTATCATCGATCATGTGTAGTTTAACTAGTGAAATTATGTTTAAGATAAGTGTAACTATGCTTAGCTGAAGCTTACCTTGGTTCCCTTGCTGCACTCGGTGTAACAGGTGGTCGCTGCCACGCAGGTTCCTCGTGGGAATGCAATGTAATCGCCCTAATTGCCAGGCAGCGATAGTTAATTCAGTCGAGCGCCGTCTACTTGTAGCTGGTTGCCTATGATGTTTTCTGCCCCTTCTCACCTCTTCTCTCTGTGCCACCCCACTCCTCCCCACTAGGCTTGTGCCCACAAGGTTGGGTCGACCCGAGATGATGTCCCTGTGGTCCACTTGTGTGTGTCACTTCATTGTGTTTTCGAGTCTGGCCCAGGAGGGCAGGAAAAGCATTCGTTCGCCTCCTGTAATCGAGCTGCAGCCGCCAGATCCAGATAGAGGCGGAGGATGGTTGGAGATGCAGTGATACCGCACATCGGGCGCGAGGGGGAGCTACAGGGACTCGAACAAGCCGGGCCGGCAAGCGGTTGACGCCCTGTACGCTTGGAAGGCCAGAGGAGGTAGCAGTACAAAATACCACGGGAGACGGATTGGACGTTATGCTCGAGTTGCTCCGTCGTCGGCAGGGGAGCCCGCCGCTCAGACTGACGGACTGACCCAGGACCGGGAAGTGTTCCGTGAAGAATGTGTTACGCGGCGTGTAACTTAGTGACGCTACCGACACACAATACTTCATCGGGTGCCCGGGATGGCCGCCGCAGGCAATAGGTGCCCAAGACAGTCCCTGGAACGGGTGTAGTGTTTAAGAACAGGGATGGCGCTGGCAACGCGTAACTTCCCTTTTCTTAAGACGTTGGAACGGGACCTCACCATCGCCAATGGAGGAAGGGGAAATCACAGGTCGCATGCTACGCAGTGGCCCTGAGACATAACGTGGGACGGACTGGTATCACAACAGGCAGACTCTTGCGGTATACCCTCTAATGCCAAAAGCAGACTCTAGGGTCGTTGCGCTTAACTTCTAACCGAAATTACGATTCCCCTGAGTGTGTAGAAGGTTGGAGCCTGTGTGAAGCGCGTGAGTGCACTAGGGATCCAAAGAGGGGGCTGCTTGAGTCGTTCTTGAGGAGAGCCCAACCTAGCGCACCGCCTTCAGCAGCCAGGGGGAACCCCCCGCCGATGACGCCTCTTGCGGGAATGGCCATCTGAGCTGCTCTCTCTAGGCGGCCTGGTCCTATGCGGATCCCAGACGGCATCCGCGTCACAGCTGGACAGGTAGGGTGCCTCCTTACCCACACTAATGGATCCGAGGCAGCGTATGCGAGCATAAAACAAAAGAGTTTTCCAACGCTTTTGTCCGTCTCATCGCTCACCGTAGCGCCAAAGGCAACTGCTTCACCGATCCGCCGGTAATGCGCAGTAACAAAGGTTCATATGAGGTCACCTTGGATGGCCACCTTAACTAACTGCGGCACAGAACCTCCGCCACGAGTTCCGGCGCTTAAGCGGTGAAGTCTAACGTTTGGAAAAAGAATATTGTTACATAGTGCTGTCACATGAGACAAGAACTTCAACATGCTCCTCGAAACAACTCATAATGGAGATTCTTTGACATCAAGCTGTCAAAAGTGCGTAGACCAGCATAGACCAACAGCCAGAACGGCCTTCAATACATTCACCACCAGTCTACTTGGAAATCTTTAAGAAGACATGTGCGAGGTGCATACAGCACGGCGTCTTACTGACATACCAGCGATACAGTCATTAGAGTTGGGGGCGAGCAAAGAGACAAGGTTGTATTAGTCAGCCACCAATTGGTTGCAATTGTTCTAACACCACTAAAGGATGAGAGATGCCTGTTATATGTCGTTCGACTCTATAGGTTACAGCTTCAAGCTTATTTACACCGAACAAAAATTTTAGGTGAAAAGAAAATATTTCCGACGCTAGAGATTATCACATATTTTCTGAGTGCTATATATCTCTTATTCTATATTCTATTTTATTTATCGTTATTAGTATATTTCATTCATATGTACCGCTTTCACCTCATGTTCAATTGTGAAAAAATCATTGAAATCATATCTGTTTTTTTTTAGATTTTTAATGAATTTATTTGCAAATTATGGTGGAGAAATAAGTATTTGGTCCATAACAAAAGTTTATCTCAATACTTTGTTATATACCCTTTGTTGTCAATGACAGAGGTCAAACGTTTCTGTGTAAGTCTTCACAAGTTTTCACACACTGTTGCTGGTTATTTGGCCCATTCCCCATGCAGATCTCCTCTAGAGCAGTATGTTTGGGGCTGTTGCTGGGCAACATGGACTTTCAACTCCCTCCAAAGATTTTCTATGGGTTGAGATCTGGAGACTGGCTAGGCCACTCCAGGACCTTGAAAAACTTCTTACGAAGCCACTCCTTCGTTGCCCGGGCGGTGTGTTTGGGATCATTGTCATGCTGAAAGACCCAGCCACGTTTCATCTTCAATGCCCTTGCTGATGGAAGGAGGTTTTCCCCTCAATCTCACGATACAGCCCCATTCATTCTTTCCTTTACACGGATCAGTCGTCCTGCGCCCTTTGCAGAAAAACAGCCCCAAAGCATGATGTTTCCACCCCCATTCTTCACAGTAGGTATGGTGTTCTTTGGATGCAACTCAGCATTCTTTGTCCTCAAACACGACGAGTTGAGTTTTACCAAAAAGGTCTATTTTGGTTTCATCTGAACCATATGACATTCTCCCAACTCTTCTTCTGGATCATCCAAATGCTCTCTAGCAAACTTCAGACGGGCCTGGACATGTACTGGCTTAAGCAGGGGACACGTCTGGCACTGCAGGATTTGGTCCCTGGCGGCGTAGTGTTTTACTGATGTAGGCTTGTTACTTTGGTCCCGCAGCTCTGCAGGTCATTCACTAGGTCCCCCGTGTGGTTCTGGATTTTTGCTCACCGTTCTTGTGATCATTTTGACCCCACGTGGTGATATCTTGCGTGGACCCCAGATCGAGGAGATTATCATGGTCTTGTATGTCTTCCTTTCCTAATAATTGCTCCCACAGTTGATTTCTTCAAACCAAGCTGCTTACCATTTGCAAGTTCAGTCTTCCCAACCTGGTCAGGTCTACAATTTGTTTCTGGTGTCCTTTGACAGCTCTTTGGTCTTGGCCATAGTGGAGTTTGAGATGTGACTGTTTGAGGTTGTGGACAGGTGTCTTTTATAATGATAACAAGTTCAAACAGGGCCATTAATACAGTAACAGTGGAGGGACAGAGAGCCTTTTAAAGAAGAAGTTACAGGTCTGTGAGAGCCAGAAATCTTTCTTGTTTGTAGGTGACCAAATACTTATTTTCCACCATAATTTGCAAATAAATTCATTAAAAATCCTACAATGTGATTTCTTGATTTTTTTCCTAATTTGTCTGCTCATAGTTGAAGTGTACCTATGATGAAAATTACAGGCCTCTCTCATCTTTTTAAGTGGGAGAACTTGCACAATTGGTGGCTGACTAAATACTTTTTTGCCCCACTGTATGTAATTAGGGACCTGTACTTACATCTATCATCTATAGTGGACTGATTTCATAAGTAGAATAGAGCAGCCCCCCCCAAGACGGACACAAAAAATGACTTGAAATTGATAACATGTTTTATTAAAAAATGCCACTGAATTGGCTTATACATTTTTCTTTTTTTTATCCTTCCTAAAGTTTTGTTGTATTATGGTAAGAAGTCCAGACCTCTTTGACATTTTGTCCCTCTTTTTTATAGCCGCTTGCTGGGTATTATCACAAAGAAGGACATTCTGAAGCACGTGGCTCAGATAGCCAATCGGGACCCAGACTCGATCCTCTTCAACTGATGGTATAGTACCAGCTGCAGCACCGTGGGCCAGACATCACTGTGGAACCACTGCTTTCGCCCAGGCCTCTCTACACTGCACTATGTTCATGTCTAGTGGACTCCTCCCTGCTGTGACAACTGGCCATTCCATTAGAACTCTAGTGGATTCCTCCCTGCTGTGACAACTGGCCATTCCATTAGAACTGGAAAGGTAGAGGATTCGTTGTTCTTCAACAGCAAGCTGGCTTTCCAGGATTGGCCCAAAAGATGAGTTGGATTTAGAAAAGATGTATGACTTCTTAAATGAGCGTCAGTAACTGGGAGAATATTTTTTCTTGGCTCTGTTGGCAGGAGTGGTCTTCCTTTTCAGTTGACAGATGAGAGCAGGCATGCTGGGTAGGGCATGTGTCTCTGGAGAGACCAAGGATTGTAAATGAGCGCAGACCAAGTCTGGAGTCTGAGATATAAACCACACCACTGCCAAGACATACTCTACCCTCCCTCCTCCACATAGACATCTTAACCCATACAACCACTAAGCTAGGAGTGAAAATTATCAGCTTCTACCTATCAAAGTATCATGAAGAAATGCACCGTTTAAATTGTGATGTCTGCCTGAAATATTTGTCATGAATGAGCACTTGCATATGGCTGTCAAGACTAAATGTATTTTCTCTGGTGTTTCTTTCCTTGGAAATGTCATATTCCTCATCGTTTTTTTCATGTAATTGGTTGTGGTTTAACACAGACCTGGAGATGATGTCCTCTTCGTACAGGGACACTGTAAGGCAGCATGATAAAATAAGCTCCGTAAATAACCCTCCTCTGAAACCTGCATGCTCTGGTTCTCTTTCACCACAGGGAGGTGCTACTGTGCACCACCCAGCTGTGGATACAGTCACATTACTATACTTTATTACCAGGTCATCAGTAACAAACACTCAAAGGATGAATTGTATTACTCATTTAGAATATGCATCTCTATATATTTCTGGTTTGTATGACCTTTTCTGTGAATATTATGTATTGTATAAGTTTATGGATCACTTTATCCAGCTGAATCCTCAGTGATGAACAGCCTAACAGACTGCCTGCCTGAGTACAAGGTCAAAGAGAAGAGTAGTGTTGGATGAGGTGATGGGATGATTAAGGGAGAGGACTCCAGTGTGTCACATCTCTTTTCATTTCCAGCTATTACCTCTCCTCTCGCAATGTCTATGGATCTGCATGGCCTTACCTGCTGGCCAGGGCAGGGGATCTAGAGACAYGACTGGCCTGTCAACAGTCTAGTAAAGAACTCTGGATCTCTTCTCCCTTTTACCTCATGCTCTTGCTGTCTCACGAGACCCTCATGCTCTACAACAAAGTCTACACTAAGAATGAGCAATTGAAATGTAGCATATAATGTCTCTTTATACATGAACAAAGCCAAGGAACCTCAAATCTCACTTTTATCTAGAGCAGATACCCTTGGAGGTTGAAGGTGGACATTCTTAAACTAGATTCATGTATTCCTGTCAATCATGTCTTATCCTTTAAGGACAAGTGTGACTTCAACCAAGTTCTAACCATTTTTTTTGTGTTGTATACAGTAGTTCATTACATCAGTAAAAGGTTTGACTTTGGGGTCTCAAAGGTAAACACATTATCACTTAAAAAGCACTCCATTTCAAAATAACATGCTTATCGGTTGTTTTTGGAGATGCAGCTACAGTTAAGATCAACAAACCATGTCTATTTGGATTTCTGCTAACTGCAATGGGTTTGTATCACTACCGTCTTATGTTAACATGCAACTGAGATTCAAAAACATTGAAATATCAATTTATTCCCCATCATTTCATATTTGCCTTGAATTAAAACAACGTTGACTTTCACATGAGTAAATTTGTGCTCATTGTGCCCAGTTACTCACCAATAAGTATTATACATACACGTTTGGAGTCATTCTCACTCCAACATCATGAACCCATTGAATCCCTCCCTGAGGATCTAACCATTATGACTCACTGCTGTGGGCTGAGGGCTGTGTGTGGGTGGCCCTGTCATGCCTTTCATGAGAAAGTGACAGGAAGATGTCTAGACAGTAAATGTTTATAGTTTCAAACAATAGTCAAATACACAGTCAGAGTCACTCTTTTTAGACATTGCAAACAGTTTTACATCAAACCCAAACAAACCAATAATACATTGTCCATTAGGATGTGGCCCTGAACAGTGCTTAACAGGAAGTTCAAAATCGMCTCTGACAATACTTAATATCCTTTGCATTTTTTTCCCACAGGTATGTTGCCTGTAAAATTAAAACGGGCAAAATGTTTTTTAAAACCCAATTCATACAATCTCATTTTTACCACATTCTTGCCGAGATAGGCCTTTTTTTATTTTATAAATCGCCTGTGCACATGCCGGCAAGTTCAGGAGTGGGAGTAGATGTGGGTGGGCATCTACAGTATTTTAATAAATCCATTGAATATAGACTACACCGTCACAAAGAAATCCATTATTAATTCGTTTTTATGCAAATCCTAAAAAACAAGACTAATAAAATGTATTTTCAAAAGAATAGAATGGCATATATTGGGTTTAATTATGTGACTGGTCTGTGCAGTCTATGGGCTACATCATGCACATGAAATCCATAGTTATTTTGTTCGTTAAACAGACCAGACACATGTAGGCTACCCTGATCACAATCAACATACATATTTTATAGTAGGCTAAGAATATAATGAAATACAACAGAATAGAATACAAATAATATTTTTGCCACACAACATGTGGAACCGCTGTCATGAAACAAGTGATATTTTGAAAACAAACCAAGGCAAGATCATGCTTTTTACATTTTTTATCCATGTTTCAGCTTACCATCACTCTGCTTTGTTAGGGAGCAGACTTAGGGTCTTACATGGAGTATCTTGGCTAACATTACAACAGTTTAATTGTAGAGGCTTTGTCGCATACATGGTCTCAGAGCAATTTGTATTATTCTGTATTTAGTATGATATGTTATGTTTCGTATGGTGTGTTAATTAGTGGGATGTCCATCATCCATTTCGTATGACATGTTAGGAATTGCAATTTTTTGTTGCGGCTAACGTTAGCGAGGTGGCTAGTTGGCTTCCGCTAATGTTAGCTAGTTGGCTAACATTAGCTCTAGGGATTATTAGGTTATTGGGTTAAGGGTAGGGGAAAGGTTAGCTAAACGGGTTAGGGTTAGAGTTAGCCAACATGCTAAGTAGTTGCAAAGTTGCAAAAAAAAAGTAAGTAGTTGCAAAGTTGCTAATTAGCTAAAATGCTAAAGTTGTCAGAGATGAGATTCAAACAAGCAACCTTTGGGTTGCTAGATGTTTGCGTTATACTTATTATTATAGTATTATTAGCTAGTCGTCTACAGTAGTACTAAGTTACTGTCCAGTGCTGAACCTCTGTTCCACTGGGCACACACTGTTTGAATCAAACAGACGTTAAATTGATGCATATGTCCAGTGGAGTATGACTGAAGACTAGTACTGGTATCTGGTTAACTGCAGTAATCAGTAATACCTCCACCCACAGCAAACAATKAAAAGTTGTTGCTGAAAAAAGCAGTTCATTGCTATTTTATTTATTTTATTTAACTAGGCACGTCAGTTAAGAACAAATTCTTATTTACAATGATGGACTACTTGTAAAGCCCCCCCAGCCAAACCCTCCCCTATCTCGGGCGACGCTGGGCCAATTGTGCGCCGCTCTATGCTAAACGGAATAAATAGCAGAATTATCAGTATGATGAAGGAATTCCAAGAGGGCCATTACCAAAATCCCMTCGAGCCTTACCGACGCCCATTAAATAAGGTTTTGTACAAATTAGAAGATTATGCCAGGATCAAGCAGAACTTTCACCATTCCTTGTTTTTACCCCTCGAGCCCATTGTTTGTTAATCATCCATAATTAGCTATATTTATGAAACCACAGCCACTCAGAGCTTGTAATGATATTCTCAATAGGTACATTCAACACTAAAATAACGCCCTGATGCAAGAGTGCTTGTTTAAGTCAAAAACAAATGTTAAAATTTTAATCAAATTTAGTGCAAGTTACAGGTCACATCAGAGCTAGTCTTGGAAATCCCAGACCTAGGGCAACAAGTACATTGTGGGAAGCAACCGGTATGTCTAGAGAGATCAGGGCTGAAGAGTGGTTCCATATGGACACCAGAGCTATAGTTATCGTTGGTAGTTGGTAGTGCTGCATGCCATACTGTATATCGAAGAATTCACACATTACTTAGTCTTATGCTTTTCCACTATCCCTCTCAGTGCTGAAGATTCTTATTTGTGATTGTGCTACAGTACCAAAGCGGGATGCCAATTAGTCCGCACCACTCTATTCAAATATATAGTTCTAATGTAGCCATCTGTGAGCCAGTTTTATTAATGGCCTGTGCACCAGTCTGTGGCTGGCTATGTCAGAACCATGGTGATTTGTAGTCTATGTACAGTACATGTTTAGTATTCTCTTGTGTGAGAGAGCTTTTTCCCTCCTTAACCTCCATGCTCATGGGTCAAATCGGAATGCCCCAAAATAGCTGGATGAGTCCTCTGCGTGCACGGCTGTAGGCGACGACACAGAAACAAAGATCTCATCCCCGGCCCTCAGCTCAAACAGGCCTCCCTGGTAGACAGAGTGGAGGGCATACTCTGTGTCAGGCGACCAGCACTTGGTGCCCACCCCCTTCAGCAACTGAAGGGGCTTGGCGTATGACGTCTTCTTGTAAACACACTGGACCAGCTGGTAGCTGGAGGTGCCCCCATGGTGGTTACCCCCCTCGTGGGTGAGGGAGGGATAGCGGAAGTACACCTGGGCATACAAGTAATAACGTCCGGACCGGGGGATGCGTAGGCGTCCATGAGACAGGGTCATGTTGTGGAGATGGGAGCCGAAACTCTGGTTGCCCCAGGACCGGACCGGGTGGCGGCAGGACTGATGCAGGTCTTTCTGAGGGGCCAGGGATATAGGGCCTATAAGGAGGACAAAGGAAGATATTTCACTACAGACAGTCCATTCAAAGCATTACTACTGTAGATGTAAGATGAGAGATGAGATGAGTCGAAGATGAGTCGGCCTATACAGTGGCTTGCGAAAGTATTCACACCCCTTGGCATTTCTCCTATTTTGTTGCCTTACAACCTGGAACTAAAATAGATTTTTMGGGGGTTTGTATCATTTTAAGGGGGTTTGTATCATTTAATTTACACAACATGCCTACCACTTTGAAGATGCAAAATATTTTATCTTCTGAAACAAACAATAAGACAAAGAAACTGAACACTTGAGCGTYCATAACTATTCAKCCCCCAAAGTCAATACTTTGTAYAGCCACCTTTTGCAGCAATTACAGCTGCAAGTCTCTTGGGGTATGTCTCTATAAGCTTGGCACATCTAGCCACTGGGATTTTTTCCCATTCTTCAAGGCAAAACTGATCCAGCTCCTTCAAGTTGGATGGGTTCCGCTGGTGTACAGCAATCTTTAAGTCATATCACAGATTCTCAATTGGATTTATGTGTGGGCTTTGACTAGCCCATTCCAAGACATTTAAATGTTTCCCCTTAAACCACTCGAATGTTGCTTTAGCAGTATGCTTAGGGTCGTTGTCCTGCTGGAAGGTGAAACKGGTTTCCCTCAAGAATTTCCCTGTATTTAGCCCCATCCATCATTCCTTCAATTCTGACCAGTTTCCCAGTRCCTGCCGATGAAAAACATCCCCACAGCATGATGCTGCCTCCACCATGCTTTACTGTGGGGATGGTGTTATCGGGGTGATGAGGTGTTGGGTTTGCGCCAGACAAAGCGTTTTCCTTGATGGCAAAAAAAATCAATTTTAGTCTCATCTGACCAGAGTTGCTTCTTCCATATGTTTGGGGAGTCTCCCACATGCCTTTTGGTGAACACCAAACAGTTTTTTCTTTAAGCAATGGCTTTTTTTCTGGCCACTCTTCTGTAAAGCCCAGCTCTGTGGAGTGTACAACTTAATGTGGTCCTATGGACAGATACTCCAATCTCTGCTGTGGCGCTTTGCAGCTCCTTCAGGGTTATCTTTGTTGCCTCTCTGATTAATGTCCTCCTTGCCTGGTCTGTAAATTTTGGTGGGTGGCCCTCTCTTGGCAGGTTTGTTGTGGTACCATATTTTTTCAATTTTTTTATTTTATTTTTACCCCTTTTTCTCCCCAATTTTCGTGGTATCCAATCGCTAGTAATTACTATCTTGTCTCATCGCTACAACTCCCGTACGGGCTCGGGAGAGACGAAGGTCGAAAGCCATGCGTCCTCCGAAGCACAACCCAACCAAGCCGCACTGCTTAACACAGCGCGCCTCCAACCCGGAAGCCAGCCGCACCAATGTGTCGGAGGAAACACCGTGCACCTGGCCCCCTTGGTTAGCGCACACTGCGCCCGGCCCGCCACAGGAGTCGCTGGAGCGCGATGAGACAAGGATATCCCTACCGGCCAAACCCTCCCTAACCCGGACGACGCTAGGCCAATTGTGCGTCGCCCCACGGACCTCCCGGTTGCGGCCGGCTGCGACAGAGCCTGAGCGCGAACCCATTCTTTCCATTTTTTAATAATGAATTTAATGGTGCTCTGTGGGATGTTAAAAGTTTCTGATATTTTTCATAACTTAACTCTGATCTGTACTTCTCCACAACTTTGTCCCTGACCTGTTTGGAGAGCTCCTTGGTCTTCGTGGTGCTGCTTGCTTGGTGGTGCCCCTTGCTTAGTGGTGTTGCAGACTCTGGGGTCTTTCAGAACAGGTATATACATTGAGATCATGTGACAGATCATGTGACACTTAGATTGCACACCGGTGGACTTTATTTAACTAATTATGTGACTTCTGAAGGTAATTGGTTGCTTCCAGATCTTATTTCGGGACTTGATAGCAAAGGGGATGAATACATATGCACGCACCACTTTTCCGGGTTTTTTTTTTCGTTTTTTATTTTTAAACAAGTTCTTTTTTTCATTTCACTTCACCAATTTGGACTATTTTGTGTATGTCCATTAAATGAAATCCAAATAAAAATACATTTAAATTACAGGTTGTAATGCAAAAAAAATTGGAAAAACGCCAAGGGGGGATGAATACTTTTGCAAGGCACTGTAGGTAATTGGATTCCTTTAACTTTGGCGAAATCTGTGCAGTAGGGAAACAGCATTAAGGTGGATGGATAGGAGAAAGAGAAAGCAGCAAGCAAAAATTCAGTCAAGAAACAAATAAGTATCGCTATTCTGACGTATTTGTTAATGAGGACAACATTACTGCGTTCCTGGATACATGATCAGAGATTTRTGGTGATCTGAATATGAAAACAGCGCCCTGTATGTGAAGTCTGAGGTTTATGTGAAATCATGACATAGTTTCAGTGAATTGGTTTCAGAGATGAGCGATGCAACGCCTTTATTTGCTCAGATAGTCTTTGAAGATGTTCAGGTTCGGTTCCAGGCATAAGCGGTCGCTTCGGACCCCCGGACGTTAAAATAAATATTTWAAAGAAATTAGTCAGGGTCTCAACTTACAATTGAGAGTAAGAATAGTATGTAATTTTTTTWAAATTTGGATGTGCATCAGCAGTTTTTCTCTTGTTATGTCAGTCACTGACAGTCACTCAATTGGCC
The DNA here is from genome assembly GCF_002910315.2 of Salvelinus sp. IW2-2015. NCBI lineage: Eukaryota > Metazoa > Chordata > Actinopteri > Salmoniformes > Salmonidae > Salvelinus > Salvelinus sp. IW2-2015. The sequence goes on from NC_036844.1 coordinate 32,975,304, forward strand.
ATGTCAGCTAACAACGTTAGACTGGTAGTTAGTCTAGCCAGCTATCTAAACTTGTAGTAATCGGCCAGATACCGACCGGGCCCACATTGATTTTCTAAGTCATTCTCACACATTAATCATATTAACATGGTATAAGTCATTAAAGAATGTGTAGAATTGCAGGAAATTTGCAATAAAATTGCAAGGTTTTCATTCCGATCCATGGCAAAATGTGTAGAATTGCAGAAAACGTACTTAAAACTGCAATATTTTCTCTACGTTCCATGGAAAAATTTGTAGATTTGCATGAAATTAACTAAAACTTAAATATTTCACTACACCGTCAAGAGGGGTGCCACCAAAATATTTGCTGTGAGTTGGGGTGCGACCCAATCAAATTGCTTAGGGCCCCCAAAAGGATAGAGCTGGCCCTGCAGATGTTTGATATTAGTAGAGTGTTTTTAAAGCTATACTGTTGAAATTGACTGACATTCTGCAATTTTATCCCAGCATAAAAACATTAGATTACATTAGATTAAACAAAATCAAAACAACTGAATGTCCCACCAAAAGAACAAGCAAGCACAAACATACTAGTCTCCCATACCTTGTAAGCTACTGTCTCGGAGTGTGAGGTGAGCAGAGGGCTTCTGATGCCCTGCAGAACTGACGGGCTTGGTTCTGGGCTGGGCACTGGGCTCTGAAAAGGAGCATAGCAGTGAGAGAACAGTAGCACCAGGAGTGGATATTAGATAGATAAGATATGCTATAATGATGATGATGACTGATGGATGGATGGATGATTACCTGGAACGGCGTGTTTTGAAATAATATTTTCTGTCACCTGAAAGACAAAAACCCTTTTTAAGATGTGGCYTAGAGCTCAATAGTGAACACACAGCATAGGATTAAGTATAGTACAGCCTATGACATGCAGTGCAGCATTCTTCTTGAGCAGTTGCAGCATTCCAATTTCATGCMGAACACAATTCTTTTTTTTACAAGCTCTTTTGACAAAGTCGAGAGGGTACARATTTTATTGGGACCTGGACACATCCCAGTAAATTATCTCACTCCCTATATTTCATGGAAAAACACAATGAGGAAACAGACCAGATGTGCGACTGCCTCAATTCYTTTTTCAACTGAAATAATGAAAAACAGCTGTGCTCTTTGAAGATGAATCACCATGCACTCTCAAATGCTACTCCCACTCACCCCTTGATCAGGATCTACACTACCGTTCAAAAGTTTGGGGTCACTAAGAAATGTCCTTGTTTTCCATGAAAACATACATGAAATGAGTTGCAAAATGAATAAGAAATATAGTCAAGACGTTGACAAGGTTATAAATAATGATTTTTTATTGAAATAATAAGTGTCCTTCAAACTTTGCTTTCGTCAAAGAAACCTRGATTTGCAGAAATGACAGCCCTGRAGACCTTTGGCATTCTAGTTYTCAATTTGTTGAGGTAATCTGAAGAGATTTKACCCCATGCTTCCTGAAGCACCTCCCACAAGTTGGATTGGCTTGATGGGCACTTCTTACGTACCATACGGTCAAGCTGCTCCCACAACAGCTCAATAGGGTTGAGATCCGGTGACCGTGCTGGCCACTCCATTATAGACAGAATACCAGCTGACTGCTTCTTCCCTGAATAGTTCTTGCATAGTTTGGAGCTGTGCTTTGGGTCATTGTCCTGTTGTAGGAGGAAATTGGCTCCAATTAAGGGCCGTCCACAGGGTATAGCATGGCATTGCGAAACGGAGTGATAGCCTTCCTTCTTCAAGATCCCTTTTACCCTGTACAAATCTCCCACATTACCACCACCAAAGCACCCATAGACCATCACATTAGCTCCACCATGCTTGACAGATGGCGTCAAGGACTCCACCAGCATCTTTAKATTTTTTCTGCGTCTCATGAATATTCTTCTTCCTGATCCGAACACCTCAAACTTAATTAGTCTGTCCATAACACTTTTTTCCAATCTTACTCTGTCCAGTGTCTGTGTTCTTTTGCCCATCTTAATCTTTTCTTTTTATTGGCCAGTCTGAGCTATGGCTTTTTCTTTGSAACCCTACCTAGAAGGCCAGCATCCCGGAGTCGACCCTTCACTGTTGARGTTGAGACTGGTGTTTTGAGGGTACTATTTAATGAAGCTGCCAGTTGAGGACTTGTGAGGCATCTGTTTCTCAAACTAGACAATCAATTGTACTTGTCCTATTGCTCAGTTCTGCACCGGGGCCTCCCCCTCCTCTTTCTATTCTGGTTAGGGACAGTTTGCGCTGTTCTGTGAAGGGAGTAGTACACAGCATTGTACGAGATCTTCAGTTTCTTGGCAATTTCTCGCATGGAATAGCCTTCATTTCTCAGAACAAGAATAGACTGACGAGTTTCAGAAGAAAGTTATTTTGTTTCTGTCCATTTTGAGCCTGTAATCGAACCCACAAGTGCTGATGCTCCAGATACTCAACTAGTCATAAAGAAGGCCAGTTGTATTGCTTCTTTAATCAGAACATCAGTTTTCAGCTGTGCTAACATAATTGCAAAAGGGTTTTCTAATGATCAATTAGCCTTTTAAAATTATAAAGTTTGATTAGCTAACAGAACGTGCCATGGAACACAGGAGTGATGGTTGCTGATAATGGGCCTCTGTACGCCTATGTAGATATTCCATGAAAAATCTGCCGTTTACAGCTACAATAGTCATTTACAACATTAACAATGTCTCCATCTACTGTATTTCTGATCAATTTGATGTTACTTTAATGGACAATTGTTTTTATTTTCTTTCAAAAACACAGACATTTCTAAGTGACCCCAAACTTTTGAACGGTAGCTTCCTGCCATCCAGGACCTATATAATAGGCGGTGTCAGAGGAAAGCCCAAAAAATTGTCAGAGACTCCAGTCACCCAAGTTATAGACTGTTTTCTCTGCTACCGCACGGCAAGCGGTGGCAAGCGGTACCAGAGCGCCAAGTCTAGGACCAAAAGGCTCCTCAACAGCTTCTACCCCCAAGCCATAAGACTGCTGAACAATTCAWAAAATCGCCACCGGACAATTTACATTGACTGACTCCCCTCCCTTTTGTACACTCCTGRGACTCGCTGTTTGTTTGTTATCTATGCATAGCCAGTCGCCCCCACCTACATGTACAGATTACCTCAACTAGCCTGTACCCCCGCACACTGATTTGGTACCGGTGCCTCCTGTATATAGCCTCATTATTGTTATTCTTATTGTGTTACTTTTTATTTTAGTCTACTTGGTAAATCTTTTCTTAACTCTTCTTGAACTGCACTATTGGTTAAGGGCTTGTAAGTAAGCATTTCACGGTAAAGTCTACACTTGTTGTATTCGGCACATGTGTGTCACGTTCCTGACCTGTTTTCCTTTTTCTTGTATTTATTTAGTTGGTCAGGGCGTGAGTTGGGTGGGTTTGTCTATGTGGTATTTTCTATGTTGGGATGTTTGTGTCCGGCCGGGTATGATTCTCAATCAGAGACAGCTGTCAATCGTTGTCCCTGATTGAGAATCATACTTAGGCAGCCTGGGTTTCACTTGTGTTTTGTGGGTGTTTGTCTTCCGTGTAGTCGTTGTGCCACACGGGACTGTTTGTCGGTTTTCTATTTGTTATTTTGTTTCATTATAGTGTTCAGTTCGATGCTAATAAATTATGGACACTAACCACTCCGCATATTGGTCCGATCCTTCTCGCCTCTCCTCGTCCGAGGAGGAGGAATTAGAAAGCCGTGACAATGTGACAAATAAAGTTTGATTTGATAAAAAAAAAAATTATGTGTATGACAGAAAAAGACCATAACGGATGATTCTTACAGCTTTACCTAATTAGTGCTGCAATAATTTGTTCTTAACTGACTTGCCTAGAAAAGTTAAATAAATAAAACCTTTTTTTTTTTTTTTAAGATCACGTGAAATTCATGTGGTTTTTRGTAAGAGTAAACTAGAGAATTGAGTATGATGCAATGTGGACCATTGCTTTGTCTGATATTTGGGTTTAAGCTGAGGTTAGACCTCCATAAACAACCATGCTGATGAGGGTGATGCATCAGAGAGGAAGCTGATGTACTTAAGGTTCTGAAGAATTCCATCACTGGACTAAGCTCTGAGATCAGAAAAGTCAATACAGCATGTTACGAGTAAGGCAAAAGTGAATGCTATAATAACTCTCTCCCTTGTTAAGAATTCCATAACCATGTGTATGTAGTACTTCTACAAACATCGTCGGTATTTCAATAGTTTGTAATGAACAAACGTTCATGTAAAAAACGATGACTGTGTAAATGAGACATTGACAGTTAAGCTCCTGCAGCCCTCCCACTCAAACACATTATGGATGACGGAGTGGGTGCTCCCCTCCTCATCCAAGAATTAGATTGCCCACTGGGCACACACTGGTTGAATCCATGTTTCCTCGTCATTTCAATGGAATTACGCTGAACCAACGTGGAACAGACGTTGAATTGACGTCTGGCCCAGTGGGCGGGCTTTAACGGCAACTCAGATTAATTCAAACCTGTCGTTGAACAAAGACATACATCATGGCGGCATCAAACAGCAGGTGGTACCCACCTTGGTGACATAGGCCCTTATTCCCTGGGCCAGTTTGATGCAGGGCTCCCCAAACAGTTGAACCAGAGACTCCGGTATCTCCTGGTCTTTCTCCAGGGCATTAAGGAGCCCCAGGCAACGTAACTCCTCAGCCACCCCTTGACTCCTCACCTGCACAGCACAACCCACACAGGACAGGGATAAGTAGGTATCTTTGTCTGTATCTGTATTAGAGGACAAGGATGCAACTACTTTGTTTTGTGTTTCCCCCATAAAAATATAGACCTAGTATCGCCATAACATCTGTGATGTAATTCTTTGAAATATTATTGTTCTATTTTCAAAGGATTAACTAACAGGCTTGATGGCACAGACCAGAAAGAGCGTGCTGCTTTTCATAAATACTATATACAAAAAAATATATAAATATTTATATATACTATTTAAATACTATATATACTATATATTATATATATCCTTCCTGTTTGGAAGGACAGGTTATATCCTTCCTGTTTGGCCCTGTCCGGGGGTTTCTTCTGATGGGGCCACAGTGTCTCCTGACCCCTCCTGTCTCAGSCTCCAMTATTTATGCTGCAGTAGTTTATGTGTCGGGGGGCTAGGGTCAGTTGGTTATACCTGGAGTACTTCTCCTATCTTATCCAGTGTCCTGTGTGAATTTAAGTATGCTCTCTCTAATTCTCTCGTTCTCTCTTTCTTTCTCTCTCTCGGAGAACCTGAGCCCTAGGACCATACGTCACGGCAAACCGGGCATGATGACTCCTTGCTGTCCTCCAGTATCCACCTGGCCTTGCTGCTAATCCAGTTTCAGCTGTTCTGCCTGCGGTTATGGAACCTACCTGTCCACCGACTGCTGTTTTCAACTCTTAATGATCGGCTATGAAAAGCCAACTGATATTTATTCCTGATTATTATTTGACCATGCTTGTAAATTTATGAACATTTTGAAAATCTTGGCTCTCCTCAATTCTCTCCTTTCTTTTCTTTCTCTTCTCGGACGGACCTGAGCCCTAGGACATACGTCAGGACTACCGGGCAATGATGACTCCTTGCTGTTCCCATCCACCTGGCCTTGCTGCTATTCCAGTTTCATACCTGTTCTGCCTCGTGTATGGAACCGCCACCTGTCCCAGACCTGCTATTTTCAAACTCTTAACTGATCGGCTATGAAATCAGCCAACTGAAAATAATTTCATGATTTATTATTTGACCATGCTTGTCACTTATGAATATTTTGAACATCTTGGCATAGTTCTGTTAATATTCTATTCCACCGGCACAAGCAGACAGAGACGGCACTCCCTCAAGCCTGGTTCCTCTCTAGGTTTCTTCCTAGGTTTTGGCCTTTCTAGGAGTTTTTCCTTAGCCACGTCGTGCTCTACACGCATTGCTTGCTGTTTGGGTTTTAGGCTGGGTTTCTGTACAAGCACTTCGAGATATATAGCTGATGTACGAAGGGCTATATAAAAATAAACTTGATTTGATATAAATACTCCCTGACTGATGTCTTGTTGCTTCAAATATATCACATAATTTTCCTTCTCATGACGCCATCTATTTTGTGAAGTGCACCAGTCCCTCTGCAGCAAACACCCCCGACATGATGATGCTGCCACCCCCCCGTGCTTCACGGTATGGGTGGTGTTCTTTCGCTTACAAGTCCCCCTTTTTCCTCCAAACATAATGATGGTCATTATGGCCAAACAGTTCTATTTTTGTTTCATCAGACCCAGATGACATTTCCCCAAAAAGTACAATCTTTGTGCATGTGTTGCAAACCGTAGTCTGGATTTTTTATGGTGGTTTGGAGCAGTGGCTTCTTCCTTGCTGAGCGGGCCTTTCAGGTTATGTCGATATAGGACTCGTTTTACTGTGGATATAGATACTTTTGTACCGTTTCCTCCAGCATCTTCACAGGTTCCTTTGCTGTTGTTCCTGGGATTGATTTGCACTTTTCGCACCAAAGTACGTTCATCCTTAGGAGACACTACGCGTCACCTTCCTGAGCGGTATGACGGCTGCGTGGTCCCATGGTGTTTATACTCGTTACTATTGTTTGTACAGATGAACGTGGTGCTTCAGGCGTTTGGAAATCCTCCAAGGATGAACCAGACTTGTGGAGGTCTACTATTTTTTTTTCTGAGGTATTGGCTGATTTCTTTTGATTTTCCTGTGATGTCAAGCAAAGAGGCACTGAGTTTGAAGGTAGGCCTTGAAATACAACCATAGGTACACCTCCAATTGACTCAAATTATGTCAATTAGCCTATCAGAAGCTTCTAAAGCCATGAAATAATTTTCTGGAATTTTCCAAGCTGTTTAAAGGCACAGTCAACTTAGTGTATGTAAACTTTCTGACCCATCTGGAATTGTGATACAGTGAATTATCTGATATAAGTTAAATAATCTGTCTGTAAACAATTTTTGGAGAAATTACCCGTGTCATGCACAAAGTAGATGTCCTAACCGACTTGCCAAAACGATAGTTTGTTAACAAGACATTTGTGGAGTGGTTGAAAAACGAGTTTTAATGACTCCAACCTAAGTGAATGTAAACCCTCCGACTTCAACTGTATTGACGTATGCTGTGCTGTTAGTCACACTGCTGCAGTTGTACTTTTTCCAACACGATAACAACAAATGGCAAACATTCCCAGAAACTTGTTTTTGTTTTTATAAGTAATGCAGTACAAGATCAGTCATGTACATGATTTGATCGCTCTGCTTGGGTGCAAGTGAAACAACACCTTTCCATGCCCCCATTGCCAACACCTCTACAGAACTTTGCTGACTCTAAACTTGGCAGCTTTTGTAACTTTGTACAATACTTAATGCATTGTTAGTCAGGCCTTATGATAAAGTTTGACATAGCATTGAGTTGCAGTGAACTACAAATCCCTTCCCTCTCAACTAGTATTTGCCTGGTGACTAGCAGTTTCATAAACTTTAATTGTTACTTCCAATGTGAGTGTTTTATTTCCTGAGGGATGTGGTTACTTTGGGTTTGTTTCTTCGACCCCAGACTCATATTAGTGACTCACTGGCTCTTTATTTGTGCTGCTAACAGGCTCTGCCATCATTGTAACACACAATCCCATGCCAGACTATAGAAAGAGGAGAATTTGACCCATGTAATTAGTACACTGATTAGACCTGACAGCTCCAGACTACATTGATTATTACAGTCATATTAATCTACATCCAATTACAACGTCTTCAGTGTATGCTGATACTTTATGTAGACAGATTCCACTTTTAATCAGCAGATATCATACAATCTAAATGGGAAAGTGTACTGTCTTTATAAGTACGCATTATAGTTCTGATTAGGAGGTGAAGAATAATGTAGCCTACTGTATATGTATTTATTATCTGTAGCTAGAATACTGCTTTTTAGAGTATTTGTAACAGGTTTATATAGGGTAGTTAGTTCATATACTCTTAATTATTAGATACGTGTTATTTTATTGGCAGACTGATTTGCATCACCTCAAGAAGACTATATAGGCAACTACATACTTAGTAAATGTTTTTATGCATGTACTCTGAATGTGTTGGCATAACTTTCCTGACTGGAGAACCAACTGTGAGCTGGAAAAAGAGAGCCTAAACAGAAGTTTTCTGGTTGTCATGCGAACATCAGCTGTTTTGTAAAAGAAAACACCTTACCTGAGCAACTGACATGTTCAAGAAGACGAGGAGTCCAGTTGTCGAAGCTATTTGTAGTACAACCACGACAATAACGATCATTGGGACCCATAACTTTGACTGGACGTCTCGTCGGCTGTTTGATGCGGCCATGATATGTCTTTGTTCAACGTCAGGTCTGAATTGATCTCGAGTTGCCATAACACTGTCAATATTTTCTATGTTGAGTGGGAGGGCTGCAAGGGTGTCATTGTTTTGCCGAACACAAAGGCGCTTTTTTCCCTGAGCGTTTTTATACTAATCTCCCGTGGAAGATTCWGTATCCTAAAGCCTGCTACAAGTACTCGGTTTTCTAATTTGAACAGTCAACCTCACTATTTTAGTTGGCTCTAATGCTATATATTTGGATKTGCTTTTTGCAAATAGGTAGGCTAAGTTTGACATGGTTGGTTAATTGATGCTTGATTTGTGTTAATCTAAAATGTAGCCTGTTTTTGTGATCCTACGTGTTCAGTAGGTTATTGATATTGAGCTTTATTTGTAACACTTAAAGGCTCACATTCCCTCAGATAGAGTGAGAAGAAGACATTTTGTCTGTCCACAAACCAAACTGGCAGCCCCCAGTTTCCTCACTGGTCCAGTAGACTCTAGCTGCAGACCTCATATTTCAGGACCGTCATCTGTCAGGCCCCTCTCTATACTGACACCTACTGGTTACCTCATCTCTCAGGCCCTTCCCCTCATCTCTCAGGCCCCTCTGATGAACCGCCCAGGGAAAACGAACCCCCTCTTTCAATTGGCTCCTGAATGCTTATAATTTCATTGGCTCCTGACTACTTCCTCATTCTACAGGTCACAGTAGCAGCCGTTTTTTCAACTTCATTTTGATTTGTCTACCTGAATAGAAATAGCCTATTGTTGCTGCTTTATAATCATTATTTATGTATTTTAGTTCATGGAATGCTGCTCGTGTCACTATCCCAATTTGTTTAATTTACTTGTTTATTTCATTCTATTTGGGAGACAATGAATTGAGTTCAGTCCTATGGCAATCCTGTCTGACAGAGAGTTCAGTCCTATGGCAATCCTGTGACAGAGAGTTCAGTCCTATGGCAATCCTGTGACAGAGAGTTCAGTCCTATGGCAATCCTGTGACAGAGAGTTCAGTCCTATGGCAATCCTGGAAGATGAAGATGTGTTCTAGATGACTCCTGCCGGGAATTATATATTTTAACTAAGCCTACCTTTCTCTTTAAGACTGTAGGTTCTATGTCAACATTTCTGACTGACTGCCGAAAGAATCTCTCCTCTCGTGCACATGACATGGTTCTGGTCGTAGAGGCTGGTGCGTAGCATAGTTTGGAAATATGAAAAGGCTGACAGCTCCCCTCACCCAGTTCATATTGGACATAGACGGCTCAGATTTTATTATACTGTGTATCCATAGGCCTACCTCTGCAGTGTTTTAACCTGATGTTTGGATGTACTGATCCTGTGCAGGTGTTGTTACACGTGGTCTGCCACTGCGAGGAGGATCAGCTGTCCGTCCTGTCTCCCTGTAGCGCTGTCTTAGTACGAACATGGCAATTTATTGCCCTGGCCACATCTGCAGTCCTCATGCCTCCTTGCAGCATGCCTAAGGCACGTTCACGCAGATGAGCAGGGACCCTGGGCATCTTTATTTTGGTGTTTTTCAGAGTCAGTAGAGTTAGCTTTGCGACAGTATCAAAAATACATTTTGGATTGTTCTTATTTTCCTCAATTAAGTTGGAAAAATAGGATGATCGAGCAGCAGTGAGGGCTCTTTGATACTGCACGGTACTGTCTTTCCAAGCTAGTCGGAAGACTTCCAGTTTGGTGTAGTGCCATTTACATTCCAATTTTCTGGAAGCTTGCTTCAGAGCTCAGGTATTTTCTGTATACCAGAGAGCTAGTTTCTTATGACAATTATTTTTTGTTTTTAGGGTTGCGACTGCATCTAGGGTATTACGCAAGGTTAAATTGAGTTCCTCYGTTAGGTGGTTAACTGATTTTGGTATTCTGACGTCCTTGGGTAGGTGGAGGGAGTCTGGAACGGCATCTAGGAATCTTTGGGTTGTCCGAAAATTTATAGCACGGCTTTTGATGATCCTTGGTTGGGGTCTGAGCAGATTATTTATTGCGATTGCAAACGTAATAAAATGGTGGTCCGATAGTCCAGGATTGTGAGGAAAAACATTAAGATCCACAACATTTATTCCACAGGACAAAACTAGGTCCAGAGTGTGACTGTGGCAGTGAGTAGGTCCGGAGACATATTGGACAAAACCCACTGAGTCGATGATGGCTCCGAAAGCCTTTTGGAGTGGGTCTGTGGACTTTTCCATGTAAATATTAAAGTCACCAAAAATTGGAATATTATCTGCCATGACTACAAGGTCCAATAGGAATTCAGGGAACTCAGWGAGGAACGCTGTATATGGCCCCGGAGGCCTGTAAACAGTAGCTATTAAAAATGATTGAGTAGGRTGCATAGATTTCATGACTACAAGCTCAAAATACYAAAACAGTAATTTTTGGGGGAATTGACATTTTCTATCGTAAATGTTAGCAACACCTCCGCCTTTGCGGGATGCGTGGGGGATATGGTCACTAGTGTAACCAGGAGGAGAGGCCTCATTTAACACAGTAAATTCATCAGGCTTAAGCCATGTTTCAGTCAGGCCAATCACATCAAGATTATGATCAGTGATTAGTTCATTGACTATAACTGCCTTGAAAGTGAGGGATCTAACATTAAGTAGTACCCTATTTTGAGATGTGAGATATCACAATCTCTTTCAATAATGGCAYGAATGGAGGAGGTCTTTATTCCAGTGAGATTGCTAAGGCAAACACCGCCATGTTTAGTTTTGCCCAACCTAGATTGAGGCACAGACACGGTCTCAATGGGGATAGCTGAGCTGACTACACTGACCGTGCTAGTGGCAGACTCCACTAAGCTGGCAGGCTGGCTAACAGCCTGCTGACTGGCCTGCACCCTATCTCATTGTGGAGTTAGGGGAGTTAGAGCCCTGTCTATGTTCGTAGATAAGATGAGATCACCCCTTAAGCTAGGATGGAGTCCGTCACTCCTCAGCAGGCCAGGCTTGGTCCTGTTTGTGGGTGAGTCCCATAAAGAGGGGCAATTATCTACAAATTCTATCTTTTGGGAGGGGCAGAAAACAGTTTCAACCAGCGATTGAGTTGTGAGACCCTGCTGTAGAGCTCATCACTCCCCCTAACTGGGAGGGGGCCAGAGACAGTTACTCAAATGCTGACACATTTTACATGCTGATTTACACACTGAAGCTATGTTGCGCTTGGTGACCTCTGACTGTTTCATCCTAACATCGTTGGTGCCGACGTGGATAACAATATCCCTATACTCTCTACGCTCGCCAGTTTTAGCCTTAGCCAGCACCATCTTCAGATTAGCCTTAATGTTGGTAGCCCTGCCCCCTGGTAAACAGTGTACGATCGCTGAATGATTCATTTTAAGTCTGCGGGTAATTACTGCGGGTAATGGATTTGCCAATGACTAGAGTTTTCAATTTGTCAGAGCTAATGGTGGGAGGCTTCGGCGTCTCAGACCCCGTAACCGGAGGAGTAGAGACCAGAGAAGGCTCGGCCTCTGACTCCGACTTGCTGCTTAATGGGGAAAACCGGTTGAAAGTTTCTGTCGACTGAATGAGCGACACCGGTTGAGCATTCCTACAGCATTTCCCTCCAGAAGCCATGAGAAAGTTGTCCGGCTGCAGGGACCGTGCGAGGGGATTTATACTAACGTTACTATCTGTACTTACTGGTGGCACAGACGCTGTTTCATCCTTTCCTACACTGAAATGACCCTTGCCTAACGATTGTGTCTTCTTCTGGGCTTGCAGCACAGCTATCCTCGCCATAAGGCGATCGTTCTTCTGTATATTATGAGTATAGCGACTGCAATTAGAAGGCATCATGTTAATGCTACTACTTAGCTTCGGCTGGTGGAGGTCCTGACGAACCACATCCAGATAAAGCATCCGGGGTGAAAAAGTTGAATGAAAAAAGTGGGAAAAAAATAAAAATATAAAACGGTAATTCAAAAGTAAAAACCGTAAAGTTGGCAACAAACCATACAGCAGCGCATAAACAAGTCTACAAGTTGTGACCTGAAAATGACGGATAAAATCTGCAAATCTGTGTATGAGACCAATACACTTTGATTTGATTTACACTCACACAAGCTGGGCAGAGAAGGCACACAGGCCCTCTCTCCCTGTCAACTAATTCAATATAAGTCATACTGACCCAGACTCACTCTTAAGCACAATAACAGGATGCATTTTCATTCACAATCATAACAGTAGGCCCTTGCATAGTAAAACAGTATCCCACAGCAGCCTCAGGAGTGTGCTATTGAAAATAGGAGTGAGGCCATCACACAGGTCCCAACTGAAACATTTGAAGAAGCGAGAGAGAGAGAGAGAGTGAAAGAGAGAGAGAGAGACGGACAGAGAGAGAGAGAGAGAGACGGACAGAGAGAGAAACACACACACACACATAAGAAAATGGGTGGTTGGAGTTGCAAAGAAAGAACATCCAGAGATGGACGGTATAGTGTTGTGCAGTCATTGTCAGACTGAAATCCCACACACTTCCCCAGACTCTCTGGCTTGATTAGGATGTTGCAGTAGGTCTTTTTCAGAACGTGGTTAACACACCGGGCTCGGCTGTGAGAGCCCACTATCAGGTTCAACAGCAACTAACACAAAGACAGAGATGGGTTGGCAGGTCATCAGCTTTAGGGTAGCCTGGAGTTAAGGTAGAGTTGTTGGAATGCAGAAATGGTTTATATACTGTAGACTGGGGTTGTATGTATGGGAAGAATGAGCGCAGGAGCGCTGTATGTAAATGTGTGCAATGTGTATGTGCGTGTAAATACTGTAAGTGAATGTATGTGTGTGTGTGTGTGCGTGCGTGCGTGTGTGTGTATGCGTGTGTATGCTTGTGTGTGTGTGTGAGAGACTCACAGGCAGTTGGTGGTTGAAACCATTACAATACACACTTTCTGTTGTCTTAGTTGTAGCCAAGCAGCTAGCTAACACAGCTAACATTACGTTAGCTAGATAACTAGCTAACATTAGCTAGATAACGTTAGCTAGCTAACTCTTAGTAKAAGTTAGATAGATAGATATGAAACACTAACTTAAAAGAAAAATCCACCCGAAAACTATCTTTTGGTATTTGTTTCATTAGTCCATTGTTGATATTGTCCCAAAATGTTTTGCATGTTAGCAATGAAGTTTTCAAGATATATAACTTTCAAAATACAGAAATACAGCTGGTATGATGGATTTTGCATCACATGGACTAATGAAACAAACAAAAGATAGTTTGTCGGTGGAGTTTTCCTTTGAACAGAAAGAAGTCTTCCTCTACCATCTCATGTGCCATGCCTGAAAGTTAAGTTTACTCTGGCGTTGGAGAGGGGGAGAGGGGCCTGAGAGATGAGAGGGGCCTGAGAGATGAGGGGCCTGAGAGATGAGGGGCCTGAGAGATGAGAGGGGCCTGAGAGATGAGGTGTCTAGTGGGTGACAATATAGACAGGGGACCTGAAAGATGAGGTCTTCAGTAGGTGGCAGTATAGAGAGGGGGCCTGAGAGATGAGGTCTGCAGCTGGACCCAATGGTCTGGTCACAGCTGAGATGTGGGGGTGAAATGGCTTAACAGTAATCAGAGCTATGTGTCCCTAGACATCATATAGGCCTACTCAAACTTGTGCTGGCTGTTGAGTGGGGACTTTTCAACATAATCTGCATTTTCACTGCATTCTCAGTCCCCCCTGTGTCCTCACTGCCTTCTTTGGCAATGTCTATTCCAACACAGCTGGATTGTGTGAATGCYGAGGCCTTATGGACCTTGCAGCTGTGCATCAGACTGCAAATTTAATACACACACACACACATTCCTGGTGTTAAGTAATTTGAGGGATTTAGGCCTATTTTTCCAGATATAATGTTTCAAGCGGGCTTCCATGTCTCAAGCAGTCAATGGCATAAGGTTTGAAATGCACAGAGTGTCCTCTACTGTCAGAAACTCTCATTACATAGCCTACTACAGCAGCATAATGCTGCCGCTGGCTGGGGTGTTGGTCACCAGCGATYGTAACGTGATGCTACGGTTCATAAGCCCTTTATATGGTTCGTCGGCCCTTTATAATGCCTACATAAACACTTCACAAATCATGTAAGTAAAGTAATGACACATTTGGCAAAGCATAGGTGAATTACTGGTGTTGCACAGGCCTAGGCAATGTGACAGTACCAGAACCATAGAAATATAATCTCATTCTAGTTGTGACCAGCACTCTGTGGCCATCATTCTGGAGCATCGTAATTGGATTTCTCAGTCACTTCCACTGAACACTTGATGATGAGCAAAACACAAACCTATCAGCAACCTATTGGCCTGAGTGACACCCAAGTCTAGATGCTGGACCTCATCAGTGGGAAATGTATAGACATTTCATTTCTTTCCTTTTTTTCCCCACCGACCTGAAAACCCAGAGAGAGAACAACAGATGATCCTTGTGCTCTGAAAAATAATCTGTAGCCTAATTTWAAAAAAAAGTTTAGTCATTTTATCAGATTCTCTTATCCGCAGCGACTTACAATAGTGAATCCATACATTTTCATACTTTTWATTTTATTTTTCGTGCTAATCAAGTGGCCCATGTGTGGGTTATTTTCTTAAACAATCTGGCTAACTGTTATAAAATTATACAATGTCCCCTCTGTTAGCAAGTGTGATTAAATCTGACTAGATCTGTTTTACTGTTAGTCAATAACGGGGATTAATTTTAACTGCCTAGACTAGACTAGACTGAAGTGGACTAGACTGGGCTAGACTGGACTAGACTAGACTGGACTAGACTACACTAAACTGGTCTGGGCTGAAATTCATATAAAAGAATAGAATAGCAACCGGCAGCATGTGTTTGTGTCTCTCACAAACAGAGATTAATTGGTTGGGTTAATTGACTGACTGATTGGTTGGTTGGGTTGAATAGTTTGACTMATTGATTGCCTCATTGATTCATAAATATATATACTTTTTTTTGTTGGCTTTCCCAGTATCTAACACACCCAACCTCAGTACTGTGCTCCTGGAACAGTGTATGGGTTCAGTGTGGACAACAGCAGGTGGTGCCGTCTGCCAGCAACCCTGGTGAGCAGATCACATTTCACTAGATGTCTTTTCTCTCCCAGCCAGCTCCTCAGATGGAGAGAGAGAGAGCGGGCTGGAGGAGAGAAATGGACAGGGAGATAGAGAGTAAAGGAGAGTGTAGATGCAGAAATGCATGAAGACACTGTGTATATTCTCTATAAACTGCTGGAGAAAATACAAAAGGAGGGAGAGATGGTGAAAATAAAGGAGAAGGGTGATGAGAGCGCAAAGGAAGAAATTAAGACAAGGATGGAGGAGGTAGAGAGGAAGGAGAAGGAGGTGGCAATGCAGGGAGATGAGATCCAGAGGGTGAGGAAGGAAGACAAAGAAGTGAAGAAGAGGGAGGAGGTAGAGATGAAACATGAGAGTCTGGATAGGTGCAACTCCACATGATTCAAGGTTGCTGCATTTATGTTAGGGGAACATAGCAGGGGTGAAACTTAGGTGCAACTCCATACAATATGATATGTGGCTCTGTTCACGCCAGAGGAGATGAGCAGGAGTTAACGACTTGAGTTAAACTCCACATGATTATTGCATTTCACTTGCTTTCAGCAGCATCTATGAGTCACGTGATTATCAACCAATGACACAGATGGTTCCTGATGTTGTGAGATTCTCTCTGGTGTTTACAGAACAATTGGTGCTGTGAGATTAGGATATCAGGATTCAAGAATGTTGTCAGAGTTAGGATATCAGGATTCAAGAATGCTGTCAGAATTAGGATTTTATAATTCAAGAATGCTGTCAGTGTTAGATTATCAGTATTCAAGAATGCTGTCAGGATTAGGATATCAGGACCTGCTTCGACAAAACAACTGTAACACTAGTAGCAAAGGATGCAATATATGGGATATTATAAACTGGGTGGTTCGAGCCCTGAATGCTGATTGGCTGAAAGCCGTGGTATATCAGACCGTATACCACAGGTATGACAAAACATGTATTTTTACTGCTGTAATTACGTTGGTAACCAGTTTATAATAGTAATAAGGCACCCCCTCGGGCCTTACGGCTTAAATGTATGACTGCTACATAATGCATGGGATGTTAAGGCATAAATGTGTTAAAGCGTGTATTCTTATTTGACATGTATGTAGTTCTGTCCTTGCCCTGTTCTTGTCCATTAATGTTATGTATTATGTCATGTTTTAATATTTTGTGTGGACCCAGGAAGAGTAGCTGCTGCTTTGGTAGTAGCTAATGGGGATCTGWATAAACTACCAAATACTAAGACAGGCAGAAAGAGAAACTGGAGAAAAAGAGTAAGAAGCTAGAAGCGTTGGAGAAAGTTGGAAAAGGAGAAAGAGAAGTTGGAGAGGAAGAATAAGATAGTGGAACAGTTGAAAGTGGAGGTATGGAGAGAGAGAGAGTGTGGAGAGAGGAAGAGTGAGTGTGTGAGAGAGAGAGTGTGAGAGAGCGAGAGAGAGAGAGTGAGAGAGAGTCAGGGAGACAGAGAGAGAGATAATGGAAGGCGAGAAGGAAAGGATGAAGGAGGAGAACGAGAAAGAGAAGACCATATTGGAGAAAAAAAAGCGATGGAGTTGGAGAAACACCGAAAGGTAAGACAGATCCTGTTGGACCTGAGACTGAACATAGAAAAGACTAGAGATGCCCTCATAAAGAGCAACGAAAGAAAGAACAGCTATGAGATGAAGATCAGAGCAATGGAGAATGAGAGGAGGGAGTTGATCTGCGGACTTATCAAGAACAACACGGGTGGCAGGTAGCATTGAGGTTAGAGCGTTGGGCCAGTAAACAAAAGGTTGCTAGTTCGAATACTGGAGCTGAAAAGGTGAGAAATCTGTCGCTATGCCCTTGAGCGAGGCATGACCTTCTGTGAAGTTTCCTTTAATACCTTGATAGTAGTCTGAGATCCACACCCTGGTGTATACTGCACATAGGCAGAGCCTTAGGATACGAATATTATACAGGTACTGTACCTCTATGGCCACCGCCATCAATCCCTAATATTACCTTGTATATAGCCAGAGACACTATTCAGCTGAGATGAAATGGATCCCAGGTAGCATGCTCTTGTTTGCATGAATTAGATCAAAGTAATGATGCTGGAACTGCAAAATGCAAACCCCTGTTAGGCCCAATGATGTATATAAACCCAGGATTGCTGATGCTGTGTGAGACTATGAAGCCGGCGGTCGGCCATTTCGGCCATATTGGTAGGAGCAGTCCTCCATAGGAATGAATGATATTCTACAGAAGTTCAATTAAATGTTTCAAGGATGAAATTGTATGTACAGTGCATTCGGAAAGTACTCAGACCCCTTCACTTTTCCACATTCTGTTACATTACAGCCTTGTTCTAAAATTGATTCAATTAATGTTTTTCCTCACCAATCTCCACACAATACCTCATGAAGACAAAGTGAACACTGGTTTATAGACATTTTTGCAAATTTATTAAAATAAAAAACTGAAATACCTTATTTACATAAGTATTCAGACCCTTCGCTATGAGACTCGAAATTGAGCTCAGGTGCATCCTGTTTCCATTGATCATCCTTGAGATGTTTCTACAACTTGATTGGAGTCCACCTGTGGTAAACTAAATTGATTGGACATGACTTGGAAAGGCACACACCTGTCTATATAAGGTCCCACAGTTGACAGTTTATGTCAGAGCAAAAACAATCCATGAGGTCGAAGGAATTGTCCATAGAGCTCCAAGACAGGATTGTGTCGAGGCACAGATCTTGGAAAGGGTACCAACACATTTCTGGAGCATTGAAGGTCCCCAAGAACACAGAAGTTAGGAACCACCAAGACTCTTCCTAGAGCTGGCCACCTGGCTAAACTGAGCAAATATGGGAGAAGGGCCTTGGTCAGGGAGGTGACCAAGAACCTGATGGTCACTCTGACAGAGCTCCAGAGTTCCTCTGTGGTGATGAGAGAACCTTCCAGAAGGACAACCATCTCTGCAGAACTCCACCAATCAGGCCTTTACCCTAGAGTGCCTAGAAAGAAAGCACATAAGGGACTCTCAGACCACGAGAAGATTCCCTGGTTTAATGAAACCAAGATTGAACTCTTTGGCCTGAATGCCAAGCATCACGTCTGGAGGAAACCAGGCACCGCTCATCACCTGGCCAATATCATCACTACTGTGAAGCATGATGGTGGCAGCATCATGCTGTGGGGATGTTTTTCAGCCGCAGGGAGTGGGAGACTAGTCAGGATCGAGGGAAAGGTGAACGGAGCAAAGTACAGACAGATCTGTCAGGACCCGGTGCGAGAAACAGTCACTAATAATGGGCAGAACCCAGAAGATGAGGCAGACACAGCAGTACTAGAGATGGTGGTTTAATAAAAAATAGATATCTTCCAAAATACAAAGAAAATCCACAAAGTGGTAAAAACAGCAAGGGAAAAAACAAACCTCAAAAGACCAATCCAAAAATACACGAGAACAAAACCAGAGAACCTCTGGAAAATCCAACAAGAGAAAAATGATCACAAAGGCTGGGGCTGGGTGCTAACATACAAACACTGAGCAAGGAACTGAGGAACACACAGGGTTTAAATACTAACAAGGGAATGACTTACAGGTGCAAACAATAATTAGGGCAAGAAAAACAAAAGGTACAAAAAAGGTGCAAGGGGGACATCTAGTGAACAAAACCTGAACAGTCCTGGCCAAAACCTGACACAGATCCTTGATGGAAAAACTGCTCCAGAGCGCTCAGGACCTCAGACTGGGMCAAAAGTTCACCTTCCAACAGGACAACGACCCTAAGCACACAGCCAAGACATTGCAGGAGTGGCTTCGGAACAAGTCTCTGAATGTCCTAGAGTGGCCCAGCCAGAGCCCGCACTTGAACCCGATCGAATATCTCTGGAGAGACCTGAAAATAGCTGTGCAGCAACGCCCCCCCATCCAACCTGACAGAGCTTGAGAGGATCTGCAGATAAGAATGGGGGAAACTCCCCAAATACAGGTGTGCCAAGCTTGTAGCATCATACCCAAGATGACTCGAGGCTGTAATCGCTGCCAAAGGTGCTTCAACAAAGTACTGAGTAATGGGTCTGAATACTTATGTAAATGTGATATTTCAGTTTTTAATACATTTGCAACAATTTCTGCTTTGTCATTATGGGATATTGTGTGTAGATTGATGAGGGGATAAAAAAATATATATATATTTTAAATAAGGCTGTAACGTAACAAAATGTGGAAAAAGTCAAGGGGTCTGAATACTTTCCGAATGCACAGTATTTCAGTACTGTGTTGTTGTAGTGGGGACAGTAACATTAGTAATCTCTAAAAATGATACTATAAGGAAAAGGTTTTTAAGTATATTTAGCTCACATAATATAATTAAAAAGTATTAATTGTGGCTGTAATATCATAAATATGGCAAAAACAAAATGTAGACATTAATAAATTGATTTCTATAGCTTCCAAAATATTTGTTTGCCAAGATGGAGTCACAGTGACTTCAACACAGTGACCCCTGTCAGTCATCTAGTGTATCCATAAATCACTGGTTAGGATTTACCAAATATTATTATTTTTATATATATTTTAATATTTAACCCTTATTTTACCAGGTCAGGTGACTGAGAACACATTCCCATTTACAGCAACGACCTGGTGAAGGGGGTTACAGGGGAGAGGAGGGGGGTTGAATGAGACTGGGGATGATCATGTGACCATGAGGTATGAGAGCCAGATTGGGAATTTAGCCAGGACACCGGGGTCATGGGATCTTTTAGTGACAACAGAGAGTCAGGACTGTAATGTAGCAATTTTTACAGAAAATTGTATAGCTCTACGTACTGTCAGGAATCCACAGATATCACTGAATAATGTTCACTCTATCAGTGATATAGAATCTAAACAGTGTGATGAACCCATCAAAGTTGAAGAGATTATAGAGTCTATCAAACATCTAAAGAACAATAAATCACCAGGTGTTGATGGAATTACATCAGAATTTTACAAATTATTTTCTGAACAAGTAGATCCCTTCCTATTTGAAGTCTTTTTAGAGAGTATTAAAAACAATGTTCTCCCTCCTACAATGAGTCAGGGGTTAATAACACTGATACCTAAGCCTAAAAAAGAAGTGCTGCTCATCGATAACTGGCGTCCAATTTGTCTTCTTAATAATGACTATAAGATATTAGCCTTACTACTTGCAAAAATAATTAGTCCTGGATGCAATCATTGATGAAACACAGTCTGGCTTCATGAGGAACAGACATATTTCTAACAATGTCAGACTAGTATTAGACATACTTGACTACTCAGACCTAATAACTGAGGATAGCTTCATATTATTTTTAGATTTTTATAAAGCATTTGACACAGTAGAGCATCAGTTRCTCTTCCACTCCCTTGAGAYACTTMGCTTTGGGGATTTTTTTATGTAAGGCTATTAAGACTCTCTATYCAAATGGTAACAGCTCTATCAAATTGAAATATGGCACCTCACCTAGATTTGAGTTAAAGAGAGGAATTAGGCAAGGTTGTCCTATCTCGCCGTACCTGTTTTTATTAATCACCCAACTTCTTGCAAGTTCTTTAAATAATAGTCCTGTACAAGGTATTTCCATAGCTGGTAAATAAATTATTATAAGCCAGCTGGCTGATGATACTACACTTTTTCTGAAAGACGCTAACCAAATTCCCATATCGARCAATGTGATASAATCCTTTTCCAAAGCGTCTGGTCTATACCTTAACATTAATAAATGTGAACTCATAGCTGTCAAAGATTGTGTGACACCTTCATATTATAGGTATTGCAGTAAAATAAGAACTTACATATTTAGGCATAACCATTACAAAGGATCGGAAGTCTAGAGGCTTACTAAATTTTAACCCTCTTATTAAAAATACCCAGAAGAAGCTAAATCAATGGCTACAGAGGGACTTATCTTTAAAAGGTAGAGTCCTAATAACCAAGGCCGAAGGTATCTCTAGACTAACATATGGCGCTCTATCTTTATATCTTGARGGGAAAATAAGCAAGGAGATAGACCAGATGCTTTTCAACTTTCTGTGGAGAAACCGTACCTATTACATTAGGACAACTGTTGTATTGAACACTTATGAGTATGGTGGGCTYAATTTTCTGGACTTTACTACCTTAAATAATACTTTTAAGATCAATTAGATAAAACAATTCCTAAGAAGACCCACTTCTATCTGGAATTTTATTCCTCATCATGTCTTCTCTACTTTTGGTGGCCTTAACRTCATGTTGTTTTGCAATTATAATATTGACAAAATTCCAGTGAAACTTTCTGCTTTTCATCGGCAGGTTTTCTTGTCATGGTCCTTAATTTATAAACYCAATTTTTCTCCACACAGATATTATATATGGAATAATCCGGATATATTGTATAAAAATACTTCTTTGTTTTTAGAATATTGTTTCTGAAATAATATCCTATTGATGAGCCAACTGGTAAATGCAGAGGGTCTTTTACTCAGTTATAAGGAATTCTTATCATTACAAGGTCCCTGTAACACCTAAAGATTTGCAATTGTTTTAGACGCCATTCCCTCAGGTGTTGCTCTTTTATTCAGGAACGTGTCAAGACCTGACCCTTAGAGCCTACCTTCTATTGACCCTGTTGACTCATCAGTAGGAAAGATTTGTTTATCTTTTGGTCCATTCAACAACAGAGCGATACGAACCTTGTTTCAGCAGGATGTTGTATCTATACCTTATGTCATGCGTTATTGGAATGGATTTATTGATAATATCTGTTGGGGAAAAGTTTGGATGTTGCCACACACATACCTACTTGTTAACAAAATTAAGGAAGTTTCCTTTAAAAMTATTCATAAATARTATCCTGCCAACCACTATATGAAGAAGTTTAAGGAAAACATCAACTCAAATTGCTCCTTTTGTAATGACCACCCAGAAACAGTGTTGCATCTTTTTTGGCATTGTATTCATGTAAGAAAACTGTAGCAAGACATCAGTAGGTTTATAATTGAACACATTTATGAAGATTTTACACTATTGTGGAGAGATGTACTGCTTGGATTCTTTACATACGATAGAAATAGGCTGAAACATTTTTATGTAATTAATTTCATTATTCTTTTGGCCAAATTTCATATACACAAATGTAAATTTACAAACAAAAAAACACATTTTCTTACCCTACAAAAAGAAATTGAACTGTATTTTAAGACAGTTAAATACTCTACTAACAAAAAAGCTATTAGAATTGTAAGTGTATGTATGTCCCTTAAGGTCCTTGTGTAATTGTAATGTGATATTGTACCCCCTAGCTCGATTGTCCATTGTATATAATATATACATACTTGTGTTCCCTTATGTACTTTTTGTATTGATTTGTTGTTAATAAAAATATATATATATTAAAAAAAAAATGTGCAAACAGAGTCAATAAATACCTTGATTACTTTTTGATTACTTTTTTTTTTTTAAAGAGTCAGGACACCCGTTTAACGTCACATCCGAAAGACGGGACCCTACACTGGGCAATGTCCTGGGGGCATTGGGATATTTTTTTAGACCAGAGGAAAGGGTGCCGCCTACTGGCCCTCCAACATCAACACTCCAACACCATAATGGATATACTGACAAGGTACATGTCTTTCCACCCTAACAATGGGAGTCGTTGTCCACATAGCCTACTCTTTCTTTGCATTGGTGGATACATCTCATTATTGTAATACTTTTTTCAATATTCGATGAGTATTACTGAAGTCAACTGCCTGTATTCAATGGAGAGAGATGCTATGCTACTAGC
Source organism: Salvelinus sp. IW2-2015 (assembly GCF_002910315.2). Classification (NCBI taxonomy): domain Eukaryota; kingdom Metazoa; phylum Chordata; class Actinopteri; order Salmoniformes; family Salmonidae; genus Salvelinus; species Salvelinus sp. IW2-2015. Next base: position 32,998,517 of record NC_036844.1, read on the forward strand.
CTCACGTTATTAATATCCATAGCCATCTCGAGACAACTCAGATATACAGTATTTTTCTCAAAGTTGCCGGGATGTCACCTGTCCTACATATATCAGTACAATTTTAGCAATAAAAATATTACAACTTCTATTCGATKAAATAAGCCTCGCATAGCAAATAAACCATTCATTTTTTTGGTTGACCAAATTCTACACTCATTGATCTCCATACAAAAATGCCTTGCTTGGTGGACGACGAAACGAAAAACGACGAAAAAGACGCTATCTGCTCGAGGGAGACAGATTTTCTACGGAAAATCTAACTGTGTAGTGTTTAATTCCTAGATTGATATCCCTTGCAAGTAACTGAAGCGAATGCGTTAGTATTGTAATGAAACAGGCAGGGAGCAGGTCTCGAACCCTCGACCTCCTAGCCCGAGGTCCGGCGCGCTATCGACTGTGCCGCAAAAGCATGCTCAAGCGGCAGAGTCGATTTCCGCGCTTATAAACCCAGGGTCGTTACACTACTCCCTCCTTTCAAAGAGCGCGTCCTCGCGCTAGCTTGCGACTTTACGTCTTACAGGAACGCGCTCACCGGCCAAGCACACGCACTGTCGTGGATGCGAGGTCCGATCACTTCTGACACCAGTGTAATGAAACAGGCAGGGAGCAGGTCTCGAACCCTCGACCTCCTAGCCCGAGGTCCGGCGCGCTATCGACTGTGCCGCAAAAGCATGCTCAAGCGGCAGAGTCGATTTCCGCGCTTATAAACCCAGGGTCGTTACACTATAAATAAAAATACTATTCATCTCTGGTGTATGCAGCTTGTAGGTTACTAATGTATCCAAAATGTATCTCAATTCAATTCAAGGGGCTTTATTGGCATAGGAAACAAATGTTAACATTGCCAAAGCAAGTGAAGTAGAGAATATACAAAAGTGAAATAAACAATAAAAGTGAACATTACACTCACGGAAGTTCCAAAAGAATAAAGACATTACAAATGTCATATTATGTATATATATATATATATATATATATATACAGTGTATATATAACGATGTGCAAATAGTTAAAGTACAAAAGGGAAAATAAATAAACGTAAATAAGGACATGGTTTTGTTCATGAAACAAGGAGGATAACAGACCCCGCCTCTTAACAACCATTAGCCAACGATGTTAAAGATTGTCTTGTGACGCATGATCACGCGTGATTGGGTAGAACTTTGTGAGAGTGGACCAATCCATGCGGCGGAAATTTGTAATCAAACTTTCAAATCCCCAGTCCAAGCTTTCTTTCACTGAGAGCAATTTCTTATTTAGCGAGCTAAACATTCGTGTGTTCTCTTTATTTTCAACACAAGCATAGGATGAGTCATTGAGGCCAACAGTTGGAAATCTGCTGTACAGAAGGTAAATAGCTAGTTAAGTTACTTTGTTCCGTCACTGGTAATTGTCTGATATAATACTAGCAAGCTAGCTAATGTTGTTATAGCTAGCTAGCTTCAGTAAAGCAACGGTAGTCTGCTGTCCCCAGCGTCTAGATTGCCATGCCTTGCTAGTGCCAACTACTTTAGCAAACTAGCTAATGACATGGCTTTTCCCACAGAAACGACTGTTAGCCACAAAACAAAGTATAACGTTACCGGTGGAGCAGAGAGATGCCTTTCTCAAGGGGAAAGAACCCCTCTTCCATCAAAGTTCCTGGAAAAGGATCAATAGGGGTGATGGAGAATCAGGTAACTAGCTAGAAGTTAACGTTATTAAACTCACATCTGCTGTCTGAAATCCTGCCTTTTTGAAAAAGTGTTACAATGATTGAACATGAAGCACTATTTTCTGATCAGGCCAAAGTGTAGTAGCTAGCTATAACAAGGTCTAGCTAATTGATTTTTGTTCTCTGCAAAATAAAACATGACCCTGTCTTTGTCTTCCTCAGGAGGGTGTTCACAGTAAGAGGTCTTCTCCACAGGGTGGCGTAAAGAAAAGGTCTGCCTTTGTTGACATCACTAATGTAAGCTGACCAAGGTTTTTCATCAGTGATGTTTGTGAATGTATGTGTAAAGTGATACTGAGAATAACCTCTTTGGTTAAACCGTTGCCAATATTTCTCTTTCATCAGGGGAACTTTTCAAATAAATATTACATATCTCAAAATATTCCATTTGTAACTACAGTATCCACAGCGTTTTTGTAACTCATACTTGGACAAGCAATATTAGATAAATATTTCAGAAATGATCTCCGTTATACCAGTTGACGAGGCGATTGAAGTGTCATCACGTATAAGCACTGCACATGCGACACTGTTTCAAAGCAGTTTACGGACTCATTGAGGGGATTAGATTAATCTGGCCTGGGTAGGCCAGAGATATGTTGTATGTGTCTGGACAACGCACCATGCTGCCTTGTTGACAACATGGCAGAGCACTGCAGACTACTGTTAGATTTGAGAAGAACGCTCCTACCTTGCTGCATTTGCCCGTTCACGTCACGGGCCATAGACCGGTTCCCCGCGGCTTATCATAATCGATCCCATTATTAGAGTTTACAATAAACCGCTGATTTCTGTGAAGGAGCCCAAAGCCGTTGTAAGAGGGTGTTGGTCAATACTAAGCGCTGCGTCACAATAATATGTTAGAGTGGTACATTTTTRCATAGATGTTTGTTTTTGTCTTGATCCCCACCCTTCCTAATATTGACRTGGATTTGAACCAGGGTGTCTGTAGTGACGCCTCAAGCACTGAGATGCAGTGRCTTAGACCACTGTGCCATTATTGTGTAATAAGAAGCTTTGATCCTGTAAATGTTGCCATTATGTGTAATGAATGGTGTAGCACTGCCTGGTTGGTACCCTATTTGGCCCTTTAAAATGTAAACGTGTCTTCTGAGGAAATTTCACAATCTGAATGGTCATAAAGATTTACTTTTGTCTCTCGCATTTTACCCCTTTTGAATAGGCCACCAAGATTCAAATTAACAACCAGACCAAGATTGGGAAGCCTGCCAAGGAGGCACTTAGGAGCAAAGAAGCTGCCAAGAATGAAGCTAATCTGAAAGAGTAATGTTCCTCAGAGCCATTTCTTCGCCACACTGATCATCATTTACTAAAAGCTTAAGATCTAGATTGGATAGAATGGGTTAGACACGGTCACTGATGAGGTGACACAAAATGCCCTTGGCCTGAGTAATAAAGAGCATTTCTGTTCATCTCATTATGGAGCAGGTGACTTGGGCAGCTCGGATATCTTGCAGTCAGAACACACTGAAAATGACCGGAGGTCTATCCGATAGGGTTAGAATTAGATCAGTCTAATGGGATAATTATCTGACTAATTAGCATTTGTGACGTTTCCATCAACTACGATGTCCATTAATGTATTCAGTTCATAACAGCCTAAACTATTGTAGCTACAGTGCATTCCGAATATATTCAGAACCCTTGACTTTTTRCACATTTTGTTACGTTACAGCCTTATTCTAAAATTGATTAAATCGTTTTCCCCCCTCAATCTACACACAATACCAATGACAAAGCAAAAACAGCTTTGTAGAAGCTTGGCACACCTGTATTTGGGGAGTTTCTACCATTCTCCTCTGCAGATCCTCTCAAGCTGTCAGGTTGAATCGGGAGCGTCGCTGCACAGCTATTTCCAGGTCTCTCCAGACATGTTTGATCGGGTTCAAATCCGGGCTTTCGCTGGGCCACTCAAGGATGTTAAAGCCCCGCCTTATCACAGCTCACTGGTCACCATAGCAACACCCACCTGTGGCACGTGCTCCAGCAGGTATATTTCACTGGTCATCCCCAAAGCCAACACTTACTTTGGCCGCCTTTCCTTCCAGTTCTCTACTGCAAATGACTGGAACGAATTGCAAAAATCACTGAAGTTGGAGTCTTATATCTCCCTCTAACTTTAAGCATCAGCTGTCAGAGCAGCTTACCGATCACTACCTGTACACAGCCAATCTGTAAATAGCACACCCAACTACCTCATCCCCATATTGTTATTTATCCTCTTGCTCTTTTGCACCCGAGTATCTCTATTTGCACATCATCATCTGCACATCTATCACTCCAGTGTTAATGCTAAATTGTAATTATTTCACCTCTATGGCCTATTTATTGCCTTACTTCCTTGCTCTTCTACATTTGCACACACTGTACATATGTTTTTCTATTGTGTTATTGACTGTACGTTTGTTTGTGTAACTCTGTGTTGTTTTTGTCGCACTGCTTTGCTTTATCTTGGCCAGGTCGCCGTTGTAAATGAGAACTTGTTCTCAACTGGCCTACCTGGTGAAAATTTAAAAAAGGACATCCAGAGACTTGTCCCGAATGCTTCACCGTAGGGATGGTGCCAGAATTTCTCCAGATGTGACGCTTGGTATTCAGGCCAAAGAGTTCAATCTTGGTTTCATCCGACCAGAGAATCTTCTTTCTCATGGCCTGAGAGTCCTTCAGGTGCCTTTTGGCAAACTCCAAGTGTGCTGTTGTGTGCCTTTTACACAAGGTTGTGGCCAGGCTTCCGTCTGGCCACTCTACCATAAAGACCAGATTGGTGGAGTTCTGCAGAGATGGTTGTCTACAGTGGAGCTCTGGATCTCTGAATGACCATCGGGTTCTTGGTCACCTCCCTAACCAAGGCCTTTCTCCCCCGATTGCTCAGTTTGGCCGGGCGGCCAGCTCTAGGAAGAGTCTTGGTGGTTCCAAACTTCTTCCATTTAAGAATGATGGAAGCTATTGTGTTCTTTGGGACCTTCAATGCTGCAGACATTTTTMGGTACCCTTCTCCAGATCTGTGCTTCGACACAATCCTGTCTCGGGGCTCTATGGGCAATCCCTTTGACGTCATGGCTTGGTTTTTGCTCTGACATGCATTGTCAACTGTGGGACCTTTATATAGACCGGTGTGTGCCTTTCCAAATCATGTCTAATCAATTGAATTTACCACAGGTGAACTCTAATCAAGTTGTCTCAAGGAGGATTAATGGAAATAGGATGCACCTGAGCTTAATTTTGAGTCTCAAAGCAAAGGGTCTAAATACTTATGTAAATAACGTTATTGTTTAAATTTATTCTAAAAACCAGTTTTCGCTTTGTCATTATGGGCTATTGTGTGTAGATTGAGGGGAAAATGTTAGAATAAGGCTGTAATGTAACAAAATGTGGACAAAGGGAAGGGGTCTGAATACTTTCCGAATGCACTGTATATCAGATGTGTCCATTTTGTGTTCGTATATGTTCTCTCTCTTCCCAAAACAGCTGAAACATAATATATATATATATATTTTAAAAACTTTTTTTTTTAAACAATTGTAGACCTAAAGCTGTGTGCTCTAATGGGCAATCTATGAAGTTGGAGGTGGGTCTATCCCCAAAGAAAGACCTGGTGGTATGGCCACAGGAGAAGACCACTCTTTGCCCAGGGAGACAGGTGAGAGACAGACACATTCATGCTATCAGCCCTCTGGGTTCAACAAGTTAGTCATTCTCCTCTGCCTGTGTCCTATTCCCAGGTGGTGCCTGACGAGTTTGACATTGACATGGAATTCTATGGTGACGTTTCCATGAGCGCCGAGTATGCCAAGGAAATATTTGACTACCTGAGGGAGAGAGAGGTAAGGTGTTGTCTTGGGGCGTTTTCATATAGGAGTTCATATGGTGGATGATATAACATCCTCTGAATGAAATGTTATCATTTTCTGCAGGAGAAGTTTGTTTTAAAGGATTACATGAACAGTCAGCCGGACTTGAACAAAGACATGAGAGGGATTCTGGTGGACTGGATGGTTGAACTTCAGGTGACTTTTGGTTACAGATAGCTTTGTTTGGTTGGCCTATTGATTCTCTTTACACCAACATGTGTTTTGGGTATAGCTGCCCTAACACATTCCAGATCTGAACGTCTACCTCTGCTCCATCTTCAGGAAAACTTTGAGCTTAACCACGAGACCCTGTACCTGGCGGTAAAGCTGACGGACCACTACCTGGCCTGCAGCGTCATCATGAGGGAGAGCCTGCAGCTCATTGGCTCCACAGCCATGCTCATCGCCTCCAAGTTCGAGGTGAGGCCCTGAGGGGTACGGGACTGGTCAGAGATCTGAACAGTTGAACATTATCCTTCAATTAGTAAGTATTGAGTATTGTCTTCCTCCCTTAGGAACGCACTCCGCCATGTATCGATGATTTCCTGTACATCTGTGATGACGCCTACAAGAGGGAAGAGATTATTGCCATGGAGATAAACATCTTGCAGGCACTGCAGTTTGATATCAACATTCCAGTCCCTTACCGCTTTCTCCGACGCTATGCCAAGGTGAGACCCTCCTTGTCCTTGGGCAGTACTCAGGAATGTATTTTGAAACAAGGATCCACAGGAGGAAAACAACCTGCTTCAGAGGTCACCCATATTTTTAAGGAGATGTATTTGTTGATATGCTGCGTTAGTAAATAGATGGACAAATGATTGCTTCTGCGTCCTCTCCCCAGTGTGTGAGCGCCAGCATGGAGACCCTGACGTTGGCTCGCTATGTGTGTGAGCTGAGCCTTCTGGAGCTGCAGCAGGTTCCTGAGAGAGGCTCTCGCCTGGCTGCTGCCTGCCTGCTCCTGGCCCTCATCACTAAAGGCCTGGGAGGATGGGTGAGTGGGTGTACAATAATCAAATCAAATTTTATTAGTCACATGCGCCGAATACAACAGTTGTAGACCTTACAGTGAAACGCTTACTTACGAGCCCCTAACCAACAATGCAGTTAAAAATATTAAAAAAGACGGATAAGAAATAAAAGTAACAAGTAATTAAAGAGCAGCAGTAAAAAAAAACAATAGCGAGACTATATACAGGGGAAGACTGGTACAGAGTCAGTGTGCGGTGGGCACCGGTTAGTTGAGGTAATATGTACATATGGGTAGTTATTAAAGTGAATATGCATAGATGATAACAACAGAGAGTAGCAGTGGTGTAAATAAGGGGGGGGGGGACAATGAAAATAGTCTGGGTAGCCATTTGATTAGGTGTTCAGGAGTATTTATGGCTTGGGGGTAGAAGCTGTTTAGAAGCCTCTTGGACCTAGACTTAGCTCTCCGGTACCACTTGCCGTGCGGTAGCAGAGAGAACAGTCTATGACTAGGGTGGCTGGAGTCTTTGACAATTTTTAGGGCCTTCCTCTGACACCGCCTGGTATAGAGGTCCTGGGTGGCAGGAAGCTTGGCCCCAGTGARMTACTGGMCCGTTCGCACTACCCTCTGTAGTGCGTTGTGGTRGGAGGCCGAGCAGTTGCCATACCAGGCAGTGATGCAACCAGTCAGGATGCTCTCGATGGTGCAGCTGTAGAACCTCAGTCTCCTGAGGGGGAATAGGTTTTGTTGGTCCCTCTTCACGACTGTCTTGGTGTGCTTGGACCATGTTAGTTTGGTGATGTGGACACCAAGGAACTTCAAGCTCTCAACCTGCTCCATTGCAGCCCTGTCGATGAGAATGAGGGTGTGCTCGGTCCTCTTTTTCCTGTAGTCCACAATCATCTCCTTTGTCTTGATCACACTGAGGGATAGGTTGTTGTCCTGGCACCACACAGCCAGGTCTCTGACCTCCTCCCTATAGGCTGTCTTGTTGTTGTCGGTGATCAGGCCTACCACTGTTGTGTCATCGGGAAACTTAATGATGGTGTTGGAGTCGTGCCTGGCCGTGCAGTCATGAGTGAACAGGGAGTACAGGAGGGGACTGAGCACGCACCCCTGAGGGGACGCTGTGTTGAGAATCAGCATGGCGGATGTGTTGTTACCTACCCTTACCACCTGGGGGCGGCCCGTCAGGAAGTCCAGGATCCAGTTTCAGAGGGAGGTGTTTAGTCCCAGGGTCCTTAGCTTATTGATGAGTTTCGAGGGTACTATGGTGTTGAAAGCTGAGGTGTAGTCAATGAATAGCATTCTCACATAGGTGTTCCTTTTGTCCATGAGGGAAAGTGTGGAGTGCCATAGAGATTACATCATCTGTTGGAGCGGTATGCAAATTGGAGTGGGTCTAGTGTTTCTGGGATAATGGTGTTGTGAGCCATGACCAGCCTTTCAAAGCACTTCATGGCTACAGACGTGAGTGCTATGGTTCGGTAGTAATTTAGGCAGGTTACCTTAGTGTTCTTGGGCACAGGCACTATGGTTGTCTGCTTAAAACATGTTGGTATTACAGACTCGGACAGGGAGAGCTTGAAAATATCAGTGAAGACACTTGCCAGTTGGTCAGCGCATGCTCGCAGTACACGTCCTGGTAATCCGTCTGGCCCCGAGGCCTTGTAAATGTTGACCTGTTTAAAGGTCTTACTCACATCGGCTGCGGAGAGTGTGATCACATAGTCTTCTGGAACAGCTGACGCTCTCATGCATGTTTTAGTGTTATTTGCCTCGAAGCGAGCATAGAAATAGTTTAGCTCGTCTGATAGGCTCGTGTCGCTGGGCAGCTCTCGGCTGTGCTTACCTTTGTAGTCTGTAATTGTTTGCAAGCCCTGCCACATCCGACGAGCGTCAGAGCCGGTGTAGTATGATTCGATCTTAGTCCTGTATTGATGCTTTGCCTGTTTGATGGTTTGTCAGAGGGCGTAGTGTGATTTCTTATAAGCTTCCGCTCCTTGAAAGCGGCAGCTCTAGCCTTTAGCTCAGTGCGGATGTTGCCTGTAATCCATGGCTTCTGGTTGGGGTATGTACGTACTGTCACTGTGGGGATGACATCGTCGATGCCCTTATTGATGAAGCCAAAGACTGATGTGGTGTACTCCTCAATGCCATCGGAGGAATCCCGGAACATATTCCAGTCTGTGCTAGAAAACAGTCCTATAGCTTAGCATCTGCTTCATCTGACCACTTTTTTTATTGATCTAGTCACTGGTGCTTCCTGCTTTAATTTTTGCTTGTAAGCGGGAATCAGGAGGATGAATTATGGTCAGATTTGCCAAATGGAGGGCGAGGGAGAGCTTTGTATGCGTCTCTGTGTGTYGAGTAAAGGTGGTCCAGAGTTGTTGTTTTTTCCCTCTGGTTGCACATTTTACATACTGATAGAAATTTGGTAAAACTGATTTATGTTTCCCTGCATTAAAGTCCCCAGCTATTAGAAGCGCCGACTCTGGGTCAGCATTTTCTTGTTTGCTTATGGCAGAATACAGCTCATTCAATGCTATCTTAGTCCCAGCCTCTGACTGTGGTGGTATGTAAACAGCTATGAAAAATACAGATAGTGTGGTCTACTATCTACAGATAGTGTGGTCTACCTCAGGTGAGCAAAAGCTCAAGACTTCCTTAGATATTGTGCACCAGCTGTTATTTACAAAAATACATAGTCCGCCGCCCCTTGTTTTACCAGACGCTGCTGTTCTATTCTGCCGGTACAGCGTATAACCAGCCAGTTGTATGTTGATAATGTCGTCGTTCATCCACGACTCTGTGAAGCATAAGATATTGCAGTTTTGAATGTCCTGTTGGTAGTTTAATCTTGCGTGTAGGTCATCGATTTTATTCTCCAAAGATTGCACGTTTGCTAGCAGAATCGAAGGAAGTGYGGGTTTATTCGATCGCCTAAAAATTCTCAGAAGGCAGCCCGCCCTCCTGCCCCTTTTTCTCCGCCTCCTCTTCCTACAAATCACGGGGATCTGGGCCTGTTCCCGAGAAAGCAGTATATTGTTCGTGTCAGGCTCGTCAGACTTGTTAAAGGAAAAAAAATAATTCTGCCAGTCTGTGGTGAGTAATCTCAGTTCTGATGTCCAGAAGTTATTTTCAGTCATAAGAGATGGTAGCGGCAACATTATGTACAAAATCATTTAAAAAAGAAGTTACAAAAAACGCTGATTAACTAACAAAAAAACAATCGGTTGGGGACACGTAAAACGTCTGCCTTCGCCGGCTCCATTTTCTTAAGCTGCTATAGTCACGTCAACTCTTCCTTTTGTAAACACCAATCCCATACCGCATGGCTCCCATTTACTCTGATTGTCATATCTCAATTTGTTTCACTGCAATCAAGAGGTTTTCACAACAGACTGATCAGCACAGACACACATGATAGTTTTAAATGGAAGAAACATGGAAGAATGCCAGATGGAAGCTACATTGGATATCTCTCTGTGGATTCAAGCTACACTGAACTACAATATAAATGCAACATATTGTAAAGTCCAATGTTTCATGAGCTGAAATAAAAGATTCCAGAAATGTTCCATAAGCACAAAGTTTTTTTTCTATCAAATTTTGTGCAGAAATGTGTTTACATTCCTCCTTTGCTAAGATAATCCATCCACCTGACAGGTGRGGCATATCAAGAAGCTGATTAAACAGCATGATCATTACACAGCTGCACCTTGTGCTGGGACAATAAAAGCCATTTTAAAGTAGTTTTGTCAACACAATGAGGGGGGYAAAAAGGAAAAAAACACAGTGCTCTTGTTAGTATCACTGCTCTTTAATAAGCTTTACGTGTCGGCCTCAAGGCTTATAGTGATGCTAGCAAGAGCAGTGTGTGGGTTTCAATCTTATTCAACTGTTACCTTGCACCTGCAACAACGATAGCTCAGATGTGCGAGTGCCTTTTCAATTTTGAGTTACACAATACAATGCCACAGATGCCTCAAGTTTTGAGGGAGCGTTCAATTGGCATGCTGACTGCAGGAATGTCAACCAGAACTGTTGCCAGATAATTTAATGTTAATTTCTCTACCATAAGCTGCCTCCAACATTTGTTTTTAGAGAATTTGGTAGTATATCCGTCCAACCGACCTCACAACCGCAGACCACGTTTATGGCGTTGTGTGGGCGAGCGTTTTGCCGATGTCAACGTTGTGAACAAAGTGCCCCATGGTGGCAGTGGGGTTATGGTATGGGCAGGCATAAGCTACGGACAACAAACACAATTGCATTTTATTGATGTCAATTTGAATGCACAAATATACCGTGACTAGATCCTGAGGCCCAGCTATCTGTGACCAACAGATACCAACTGTATTCCCAGTCGTGGGAAATCCGTAGATTAGGGCCTAATGAATTTATTTCTATTGACTGGTTTCCTTATATGAACTGTAACTCAGTAAAACCAATGAAATTGTTGAATGTTGCGTTTAATATTTRTGTTAATTATAGTTAAAAGCGCATTTCTAATTAATGAGATGTATCTTTGTACCCCAGACATCCATGCTAGAGTACCACACTGGCTACACTGTGAAGGAGCTAACCCCCCTGGTGAAGACGCTGCGCACCATGCTAGCCTGTCCTACTGATGACAAGCTGACAGCCGTCACTACCAAGTATTCCCACAAGTAAGGCACCTTGCTCTGTTGTAGGTGACAGACATACCTTTCACGGAGGAAAATGTACTTGCTACGATTGATATGTTGCTGTCTCCCCTAGCTATCTTAAATTGTAAGTCACTCTGGATAAGAGCATCAACTAAATGACTAAAATGTAAAATAGAACATGGTAAAACAAGGGTTCGGCAGAGTGTCAACGTAGACTTACATGTTTTTAGATTTATTCTATGTCCAGGAAGAAAACATGTATTTTATTTCTGAATCTCTTGTATTTCAGAGTGTTCTTTGAGGTAGCGTGTATTCCCTTGGTGGCTGTCCAGACACTAGAAGATGCTCTGATAGAACAGCAAGTCTCCTAAGTGAACCACAGAAGAGGAACTCTGTCTGCTGATAGTGTAAATAGGTTATTTATTTGTATGTCATATATTTGTTGTCTCCTTGTAGAGGAAAATGTTTATAAATCAACAAGAGCACAATCTGATGAATTTGTTTTAGAGTAGTTATTTTTACACCAATACAAAATGCATGTAATAGGAAGAATGTCAAACAGACAATAGGGTTTAACAATGTTTTTTTATGTAGCATTCTAGATTTCTCAAGGTTTTGTATGAAAACTCAATTATCCAGTTGTTAATTGACACTTGGGAGATTAAATATCTGTGTACTGTATGTGTTTTTCTATGAGATTGTACATCTGGCTGGACCCAGACATGTCCAGACAATAACACAATCCCTGTCAGCTACTTCACTGTTAGCTACTTCACTGTCAGCTACTTTAGTGAGTACACCCAGTATGTCAATTATTTTCTCTTGCTTATGCAATGATTTTAGTACTTAATTTGCTGTCAGCAATCAATCAAATGTATTTATAAAGCCCTTACATCAGCTGATATCAAAGTGMTGTACAGAAACCCAGCCTAAAACCCTGAAAAGCAAGCAATGCAGGTTAAGAAGTAGTGGCTAGGAAAGTCTCCCAGAACCTAGGAAGAAACCTAGAGAGAACACAGGCTGTGAGGGGTGGCCAGGTGGAGATTATAACAGAACATGGCCAAGATGTTCAAATGTTCATAGATGACCAGCAGAGTCAGATAATAATAATCACAGTGGTTGTCGAGGGTGCAACAGGTCAGTACCTCAGGAGTAAACGTCAGTTGGCTTTTGATAGCCGATCATTCAGAGTGTCTTTACCGCTCCTGCTGTCTAGAGTTGAAAACAGCAGGTCTGGGACAAGGTAGCACGTCTGGTGAACAGGTCAGGGTTTCATAGCCGCAGACAGAACAGTTGAGACTGGAGCAGCAGCACGACCAGGTGGACTGGGGACAGCAAGGAGTCATCAGGCCAGGTAGTCCTGAGGCATGGTCCTAGGGRTGAGAGAATATACTTCAATTTACACAGGACACCAGATGAGACAGGATAAATACTACAGATATAAGACTGACCCTAGCCCCCTGACAAACTATTGCAGCATAATACTGGAGGCTGAGACAGGAGGGGTCGGAAGACACTGGCCCTGTCCAACTATACCCCCGGACAGGGCCAAACTGGCAGGATATAACCCCACCCACTTTGCCAAAGCACAGCCCCACACCACTAGAGGGATATCTTCAACCACCAACTTACTATCCTGAGACAAGGCTGAGTATAGCCCACGAAGATCTCCCCCACGGCACGCACCCCAGGGGGTTTCAGTTATCACGCTACTTGTGTACAATGTTCAATTCATCATTTGTATACGTTACTCAGAGACTCATTAAATGTTACATAGAAATGTCTCTGTCAGTGTGTGGCCATTTCCTTTATTCAAATGTACTGCATGTCAACATACGGTCCCACATCTAAAAGAAACGTCCCTTTTTCAGGACCCTGTCTTTCAAAGATAATTAGTAAAAATCCAAATGACTTCACAGATCTTCATTGTAAAGGGTTTAAACACTGTTTCCCATGCTTGCTCAATGAACCTGTGGAACGGTCGCTAAGACACTAACAGCTTACAGACGGTAGGCAATTAAGGTCACAGTTAGGCCTCTTTAGCGTCCTAAGTTTTCATTTCTACTGACTTAGAAAAACAATAAAATGAAGATGCCCAGGGTCCCTGCTCATCTGGGTGAACGTGCCTTGGACATGCTGCAAGGAGGCATGAGGACTGCAGATGTGGCCAGAGCAATAAATTGCAATGTCCGTACTGTGAGACGCCTAAGACAGGGAGACAGGATGGACAGCTGATCGTCCTCGCAGTGGCAGACCACGTGTAACAACACCTGCACAGGATCAGTACATCCGGACATCACACCTGCGGTACAGGTACAGGATGGCAACAACAACTGCCCGAGTTACACCAGGAATGCACAATCCCTCCATCAGTGCTGAGACTGTCCGCAATAGGCTGAGAGAGGCTGGACTGAGGGCTTGTAGGCCTGTTGTAAGGGAGGTCCTCACGAGACATCACCGGCAACAACGTCGCCTATGGACACAAACCCACCGTCGCTGGACCAGACAGGACTGGCAAAAAGTGCTCTTCACTGACGAGTCGCGGTTTTGTCTCACCAGGAATGATGGTCGGATTCGCGTTTATCGTCGAAGGAATGAGCGTTACACCGAGATCTGTACTCTGGAGTGGAATCGATTTGGAGGTGGAGGGTCCGTCATGGTCTGGAGTGGTGTTTTACAGCATCATCGGACTGAGCTTGTTGTCATTGCCGGCAATCTCAACGCTGTGCGTTACAGGGAAGACATCCTCCTCCCTCGTGTGGTACTCTTCCTGTAGGCTCATCCTGACATGACCCTCCAGCATGACAATGCCACCAGCCATACTGCTCATTCTGTGCATGATTTTCTGTAAGACAGAAATGTCAGTGTTCTGCCATGGCCAGCGAAGAGCCCGGATCTCAATCCCATTGAGCACGTCTGGGACCTGTTGGATCGGAGGGTGAGGGCTAGGGCCATTCCCCCCAGAAATATCAGAGAACTTGCAGGTTTTTTAATGGAAGAGTATATACAAATATTTACACATGTTAATTTTGCTGAAAATAAACGCAGTTGACAGTGAGAGGATGTTTATTTTTTTGCTGAGTTTATATGATATGCATAGCAGTCTTACAATGAACAGTAGCCATTAGAGGGTGTTTGTCCAACTTGTCAGTGAATTGTCCCTCTGCCATTTCAAATCCTGAGTCCAGACCATGTTGTTTTGAGATATATCAGGTATAATTGCAAATTGAGTGGGAAGGGGAGAATGGAGGAGAGAAACAGGAAGTAAGGATGCAGTCAGTGAAGGGAGGTAGTCATTAGAGCTGTAATTGAAGTGTGACAGATGGAGACACAGAGCTATAGCTGTGCTTCTCTTCTCATTAGACTGGTTGCATGTCAGAAGTCATCCTGGTCTGCGACGTTCCACCTGGTTTAGTAGCACCAACACTTCTGGTCTATGTCAAGGAAGTCACTCTGAGACATGTCTTATCGATACAGTGTTGGTCAGTGAACACTAATAAACTTTGTAGTGTTTCAGATGCTGGTTAATGTGTCACAGGCTGGTCATAAAACTCCATGATTAAGATACGTTTACAGACCCATCTTATTGACAGAGTAGGCTAACAGAAGGAAAATTGCATATCATGCATACCCTTGATATGATTGGTCTATTCTCCAAAGATTAATTTGTAGAATGTCCGAACTCAACAAAAAAAAAAGATCAAAGTTATTTTATTCTCCTGTTTCACATCTCTAACCCAGCAGGTGCAGGCTGGCAGTAACCTGAGAGTTCCCTGATGTCTCCAGTTGATTGGGGTCTCTGTCATGTCCCTATATTGTATGTTCTTGCTGAGATGTCCATGGGCTGCCCATTGGTCCATATGTCAGACAGAGGGCCCTCATGAGACGGCAAGGTTCCTCCTCACTGTCCTGGATATGTCATAGCTGGTAACTCTCCCCTGGCCTGAGGTCAAAACATGGGCAGAAGATAATACTATTTTTCTGTGTTTTGGGTGCACTACGTTTGTGAGAAAAAAGTTTATTCCGATTTTTCAGGGGCTGTTTCAGCACCCTTACTTCCCACGGCTATGCCCTCGGCTATAGTTGTGTTAAGTAAACATAGGCTATGGATAAACACTATGTCGAATTGACTGGATCTGAGGGATTGTCCTGTGTGTGTGTTGGTGACTGTATGACTCAGGCTAGCGCATGCACGCTAGGCTCAGCCTCTGGCTAGGACAGATGGAACATATTTAATATACCATTTTAAGGGGGTCAGGGACAGAAATAAAACATGTTATTTACAATGTTGTTATTGACAGTACAGTAGTAGGTCTACTGCATAAAATATGAAGTAGGTATATTTTCTTTCACTTTGTGCAAGAAATGCACATTCAGATGAGGAAAGCCAAAACCCTATCTAATTGAACACGTAATTTGCAAGCGGAATGAAGTCTTCAAAACAGACTGCAATTTACGTGCATTATTAATGAAGCAATATTGAACAACAATCTCATCTGAAAATGTATATGAGCAGTCACAAAGCAGAGCGGCATTGTGAGTGTGGCAGCGTCTTTGGATGGATGGAAGGCGTGGAGATGAGAACATTGCGTTTATTCTAGACTCTAAGTCAGAGGATACGCCTTTACTTCTGCAACTGCCGCATATTTCACACGGAGAGTTCTCACTTTACCATGAAAYGAGGCTGACATACATGATGGGTTTATGAAGGAAATACGTTTTGACGAAGTGAAAACGAAAAGTGCGCGCAGAAGGTCCGACCGCATCATTGGCGGTATGTAACGTCTCGCTTTGAAATGGTTGTATATCCTATGTAGACATGCAAGCGCTCTCAAATAATATACTTGAATTAATTTGCATCGGTTCGCTCTAGGGCTATACAGACCGTTTTAGGATCTTCAATTCTAAACAGCCTAGCCACTTTATATTTAGTAGACGTTCTTACCCAGAGCGACTAACAGGAACAATTAGGGTWAAGTGCCTTGCTCAAGTGCGCATCGACAGATGTTTTACCTAGTGGGCTCAGTGATTCGAACCAGCGACCTTTCGGGTTACTGTCCCAACGCTCTTAAGGCTAGCTACCGTCCATATAAAGCCTTAATTCGTTTTCAATCAAATGGCAACCACTTAATTGGCTGCAGCCCAAAGCTGAGGAATGGTGCTGGGAAAATGTAACCACTCTCAAATACATAGATAGTCTTTGCACCCAAGCTCTGACAGTCCATGAGAACAACATGATAGTTTTACCCTTTTGAAGCCCATTGAGACATTGTTTACTAATGGAGTAAATTAAGCAACTTTGTATTGGGTGATGATGGGGTAAGACAGTTGTAGGTCATGAGGCAATGAGTTATATTCTGCAAGAAGACGTATGTAGCATGTTAAACAGCAGTAAATATTGCAGATTGTATATTTTTTTWAAGTAGCCTATGGCCTGTAAAATGTCCCCTGCTCATTGATAATGTCATGAAGAACAAGTGACACATACCTTAATTTAAAGAGACCTTATTAAAAGGTCTTCTGCAGTCACCCTTTCACTAAATTATTTGATTGGCTTAGCCACAGAGATTGATATTAGGCATTGATCTTGGATCTCATGGTTAATTGATTACATTAAGTGAATGACTGCCCTTGTATAGTCTGATTAGTGTTGAGTCAGCAGGTCTGTTCTTCACTGCAATGTAATCCTTTGCACAAATCCAGGCAAACACATATATATTTATCAAGTGCATAGGGTCGATTCTGACCTGAGTTAAGTGTAAATGGAACGTAATTCCCTTTATATGCACTTTTCTCTCTGTGTGTATTCTGACCTTGAAATTAAGCATATAAATAGAATGCTATTAACCCGTTATTCGTTTGTATGAAGTTATGAATGTGTAGCGGACGTGTGTCTACAGATACGCCGTATTCTGATCTTGAATTAAATCCCCTAATAATTCCACTACCCTTACACGCGAGGAAACTAATTCACAGGGTCCAGCGAACCTACCGGTTCCAAGTGGTAAAAGCATCTCCTTTTTTTTCTCCATAGAAATAACACCATTCCCCAGGCACTGTAATTTACAACTTGATAAGAGCTATTGATACGAGCTAGCTAAGAGCTATTGATACGAGCTAGGTAATCTGTTTGGATAAGGGCATTTTAAATATCTTGTTTTAGATACATTTTACCTTATAATCCTGGAGACATGTGAAATCACTCATATGACAGCAAACTGATGAAGCATATCAACATAACTTTCCCACAGTAAAGTTTATGAAATGATGTGCCATTATGCAGAATTTAAATTGTACAACCTTTTAACTTGCAGGGATGTGCAATCCAGAATATCTTAATTACAGGCTACCACGACTTTCTCTGTCTCCTATTTCTTTCATGTTAAATATTAGCCACAATCAGTGTCGACCTTCAGTAGGCCTAATAACCACATATTCAACTGTCAATTTACTGTTAGTTCCCTTCAGGTTGTATAGCTTACAGTACATTATCATTCCATTTCTTTACATTGTTTCGTTTACCTTCATTTGCATCCTCTGTAAATGCTGTCACTGCCGTGTGGTTGTTGCGGAGCATCATTAGTAACTGTTGATAAAACATTTTTTTAAAGTAGTCTAATTAAATGTTATGGAGCAGATGCTCAAGCCATAACAGTTTGAACCCAATGCATGGCGCAATAATGTGTCATCACACAGTTCWATGGTTAAGCAATAGCGAGGGTATAACCTACTAGTGTACACTATTCTCCTTATTATAATGATATGTACACTAATCTTCCAACATTACCATGGGTTCAAGAACTGAATGTGACAATTTTCTGAATGAATCTAACCACCGTTTTATTTATTTCATGCATAAAGGCTCTCCAAACCTGTTTAAATACTTAAACTTAAACCTAAATAATCAACAAGATCATAGTATTTTTAAATCCACCAATTGGTGCTGAAATTGAGACAGATATGTGTGTATTTAGATGGCTTTCTTTCATTGATCCCTAATGTTCTGAACGTTCTCTCCATATATTCTATTGAGTCTGTCGACTAAATTCAAACTTAAAGGTATATTTAAAGGGATGGCTTAAGATAAATGTACTGAAAACCCTATTGAATGACAACTCCACAAGAAAATATGTTTGCCAGCAAGTGGGATGGTTTTCAGCAGTTGAATTACATTTATTCAGAGCGTGTTACTCGGTTGAATAAGGTAAGTGCGAATACCAAACACTGACAAGTTCATAAGAAAGGCGTGCGTAGAAAAGGCGTAAATTCCTATGTTGGAATCGGACCCATAATGTCTGAGGTTCCTATGAATGAGTCCTTATAAGAAAACAAATAATGAAATGACAGTTCTTAGGAAGAGGATATCCCTTTGGTATGGTACAACAATGGATTGTTAATGATCAGTGATGTTTCTTTGGTAACTATTGATTATATTATACTATATTATACTACTATTATATTATATTACACACTCTATATAGACTTTATTTTTTTCTACATGGAATAAACGCTTGTTTATCCCATGTGTAACTCTGTGTTGTTGTTTGTGTCGCCTGCTTTGCTTTATCTTGGCCAGGTCGCAGTTGTAAATGAGAACTTGTTCTCAACTAGCCTACCTGGTTAAATAAAGGTAAAATTAAAAAAATATTGCATATGCCCATCTAATAAGAGAAGGTATTTTCCAATGGCAGAGTTGATCTGACTTTGGATCTTGAAGAATAGTTTGGCCTTGCCCGCCAAGCCCAAAGTCAATTTAACAGTCAAGTGGTAGGCTATGCTTTCATACTTTTATAACATTTATCGGGCTATACATTAACCTGGGTTGAACGTGCCAGTTAAAGTCTCCCCTGGGATGCAGATCATAGTGTTTAAAAAAAATCTATTCTGACTGTGGAAATGGACGGGGGACCTATTTGGCTACACCACATGCTTGCAGACAGGTTTTTATTTTAGCATCCTGTCCCCATAGGAGAGAGCCAGTCATCATGAATAATCAGCACTACATGGACCATTTTTAAAAGTTTTAAACGGCTACTGACATGTGGTGTTTCATCCATGGTGTAATACTAACCCTCACAATATAGGAACATCTGATGTCATAGCTTATGTCTACAACACGTAAGCCTATCTAAAATATATACAAGTCTTAAGAAACAACAGTATTACCATTTTGAATCATGCCTGTGCAGTTTACTAAGATCAAATAATATACTTTATTCTCTCTATCTGGTATGCATCAGGCAGTTGAGTTCAGTTGAAGTGAATCAACAGTCTCACATCTCTACATCCATCATTTATAATGTTGATTAGGGTTTATAGGGAAGCTTGTAGTTCTTAGCTTACAGTCTACATAGTGTACATACTGCATCACATGTGGATTAGTGTAAGCTCTGCTTCTTCATATGTTGTCTGTATATCCCGTTTATCATCTGACTGTATATCCCGTTTATRGTTTGTGTATATCCTGTTTATCGTTTGTGTATATCCCGTTTATCGTCTGACTGTATATCCTGTTTATCGTCTGACTGTATATCCTTGTTATGTTTGTGTATATCGTTTATCGTTGACTGTATATCCTGTTTATCGTCTGTATATTCCTGTTTTATCGTTTGTGTATATCCGTTTATCGTCTGACTGTATATCCTGTTTATCGTCTGTATATCCTGTTTATCGTTTGTGTATATCCCGTTTTCGTCTGACTGTAATATCTGTTTATCGTCTGACTGTATATCCTGTTTATCGTCTGTATATCTGTTTATCGTTTGTGTATATCCCGTTTATCGTCTGACTGTATATCCTGTTTATCGTTGTGTATATCCGCTTATCGTCTGACTGTATATCCTGTTTATCGTCTGACTGTATTTCTGTTAATCGTTTGTGTATATCCCGTTTTATCGTCTGACTGTATATCCTGTTTATCGTCTGTATATCCTGTTTATCGTTTGTGTATATCCGTTTATCATCTGACTGTATATCCTGTTTATCGTTTGTGTATATCCGCTTATCGTCTGACTGTAATTCCTGTTTATCGTCTGACTGTATATCCTGTTAATCGTTTGTGTATATCCCGTTTATCGTCTGACTGTATATCCTGTTTATTGTCTGTATATCTGTTTATCATTTGGTTGTATATCCCGTTTATCTCTGACTGTATATCCTGTTTATCGTTTGTGTATATCCCGCTTATCGTCTAACTGTATATCCTGTTTATCGTTTGTGTATATCCCGCTTATCGTCTGACTGTATATCCTGTTTATTGTTTGTGTATATCCTGTTTATCATCTGTAGATCCGGTTTATCGTTTGTGTATATCCCGTTTATCGTCTGACTGTACATCCTGTTTATTGTCTGTATATCCTGTTTATCGTCTGTCTGTAGATCCTGTTTATCGTCTGTTTGTATATCCTGTTTAATGGGGCAGGACCATTTCACCAACTCAAATTAATTTACATGCAAATAAAGGTGATTCTGACTCTGATTAAAGGTTCCTAATGTGTGGGACACCTATGCTGTCACATTGAGGACAATTCCCCTTGCTGAGGACAGAATGACCTCTGCCAGCTCTAGATGTCAAGTTAATTAGTCTCTTCAGAACCATTTCCTGCAAGTGAACAATTTCAGAATAGCCTCTCCTCTCCTGAGAATCCTATCATAGCATCACCGWCCAGGGCATTGTCCTGCGTTTGGTTTTTCCCAGGAACTCAGTCTGGGTTGTGTCTGTGCCTTAATGTTTGTCTGATGACTCTTGATTAGGGTAAGAAGTGGAATGAATTCTTGAGTTATAAACATAGGGCTATATGATACCATACATGGCATTACAGTGGTCAGAGGAGTTAGCTAAAGCTGGAACAGATCTGGATCAACACATTTAGTAGGACTTAAAGTTGGAACTGACAGCGTTTTATCAACATGAAATCTGATAAGAATCTGTTAATGTACACCCCCAGGAAGAATATGACGCCTTTCATTTTTAAAATTATTATTATTCTTCTTTTCACGTTTTCATACTTTCATAGAATGTTTGGGAATGACGGGGAAACCGATGGGAATGACGGGGAAACCGATGGGAATGACGGGGAAACCGATGGGAATGACGGGGAAACCGATGGGAATGACGGGAAACCGGCCGTGCGTTTGGACAATTAACAGACACTGCAGTAAATAATACCTAATAAAAACACGTCAGTCTTGTCCAGGACCAGACTCTACACAGACCGGTGCGCCATAGCCAATCAGAGCTACAGTAGGCCTTTATGCAAAAGCCATTTGCCACACAGCCTGCCATCATTCACTTTGAAATGGACTGTGTGTTTACAGGCAGTAGCAACAGTGTGACTTTAGACCATTAGAAAGCATTGCCAAAAGCCACAAAATACCTGAATGGATTTCTGCAAAGATGTAAATAACAAAAATCCTCTTACATTTGGGAACTTTAAAGTCCTATTGATCAAACAACCATATGAAACGGTAGGCTCTCTCTCCCTCCCTAAGATCAACAACGAATGTTAGCCAGAGCGAGATGAGCTAAAATCTAACGAGGCAAGAGTAGATAAACCCTCTGAAACCTTTTCAGCTTGTAGTTGGCCATCAAAATTGCACTCATGGGCCTCCTGAGTGGCGCAGGGGCCTAAGGCACTGCATCGCAATGCTAGAGGCYTCACTACAGATCCGGGTTCGACCCATGAGGCGGCCCACAATTTGCCCAGCGTCATCCGGGCAGTGGTGTAAAAGTACTACTTAAGTCGTTTTTGGGGGGTATCTGTACTTAACTATTTATATTTTTGACTACTTTTACTTTTACTTCAATACATTTCTAAAGAAAATAATGTACTTTTTACTCCATACATTTTCCCTGACACCCAAAAGTACTAGTTACATTTTGAATGCTTAGCAGGACAGAATTTTTTTCCAATTCACACACTTATCAAGAGAACATCCCTGGTCATCCCTACTGCCTCTGATCTGGCGGACTCATTAAACACAAATTATTATTTTGTAAATTATATTTGAGTGTTGGTGTGCCCCTGGCTATRCGTAAAATAATAAAACAAGAAAATCATTCCGTCTGGTTTGCTTAATATAAGGAATGTGAAATGATTTATACTTTTGCTTTTACTTAAGTATATTTTAGCAATTACATTTACTTTTGATACTTAACTACACTGCTCAAAAAAATAAAGGGAACACTTAAACAACACAATGTAACTCCAAGTCAATCACACTTCTGTGAAATCAAACTGTCCACTTAGGAAGCAACACTGATTGACAATAAATTTCACATGCTGTTGTGCAAATGGAATAGACAAAAGGTGGAAATTATAGGCAATTAGCAAGACACCCCCAATAAAGGAGTGATTCTGCAGGTGGTGACCACAGACCACTTCTCAGTTCCTATGCTTCCTGGCT
>NC_036844.1:33021200-33047333 GCF_002910315.2 Salvelinus sp. IW2-2015
CCCAAAAAAAGAAGAGAGATGGGTTTATAGTTTGCGCAAAAACAGGCTTTTTGCGCGCCTTAAAAAATTTCTTTAAAAAAAAAGGTACCGTCTACATGCTGTACATACTGCATCACAGTGGATTAGTGTAAGCTCTGCTTCTTCATATGTTGTCTGTATATCCGTTTATCATCTGACTGTAATATCCGTTTATCGTTTGTGTATATCCCTGTTTTACGTTTGTGTATATCCCCGTTTATCGTCTGACTGTATATCCTGTTTATCGTCTGACTGTATATCCTGTTAATCGTTTGTGTATATCGTTTATCGTTGACTGTATATCCTGTTTATGTCTGTATATCTGTTTTATCGTTTGTGGTATATCCGTTTATCGTCTGACTGTATATCCTGTTTAATCGTCTGTATATCCTGTTTATCGTTTGTGTATATCCCGTTTATCGTCTGACTGTATATCCTGTTTATCGTCTGACTGTATTTCTGTTTATCGTCTGTATATCGTTATCGTTTGTGTATATCCCGTTTATCGTCTGACTGTATATCCTGTTTATCGTTTGTGTATATTCCGCTTATCGTCTGACTGTATATCCTGTTTATCGTCTGACTGTATTCCTGTTAATCGTTTGTGTATATCCGTTTATTCGTCTGACTGTATTCCTGTTTATCGTCTGTATATCCTGTTTATCGTTTGTGTATATCCCGTTTATCATCTGACTGTATATCCTGTTTATCGTTTGTGGTATATCCGCTTATCGTCTGACTGGTTTATAATTCCTGTTTATCGTCTGACTGTATATCCTGTTATCGTTTGTGTATATCCCGTTTATCGTCTGACTGTATATCTGTTTATCGTCTGTATATCTGTTTATCATTTGGTGTATATCCGTTTATCATCTGACTGTATAATCCTGTTTATCGTTTGTGTATATCCCGCTTATCGTCTGACTGTATAATCCTGTTTATCGTTTGTGTATATCCCGCTTATCGTCTACTGTTATCTGTTTTATCGTTTGTGTATAATCCTTATCGTCTGACTTTATACTGTTTATTTGTTTGTGTATATCTGTTTATCATCTGTAGATCCGGTTTATGTTTGTGTAATCCGTTTATCGTCTGACTGTACATCCTGTTTATTGCTGTATACTCTTTTATCGTCTGTCTGTAGATCTGTTATCGTCTGTTTGTAATATCCTGTTTAATGGGGGGACCATTTCACCAAACTCAAGATTAATTTACATGCAAATAAAGGTGATTCTGACTCTGATTAAAGGTTCCTAATGTGTGGGACACCTATGCTGTCACATTGAGGAACAATTCCCCTTGCTGAGGACAGAATGACTCTGCAGCTCTAGATGTCAAGTTAATTAGTCTCTTCAGAACCATTTCCTGAGTGAACATTTCAGAAATAGCCTCTCTCTCCTGAGAATCCTATCATAGCATCACGACCAGGGCATTGTCCCTGCGTTTGGTTTTTCCCAGGAACTCAGTCTGGGTTGTGTCTGTGCCTTAATGTTTGTCTGATGACTCTTGATTAGGGTAAGAAGTGGATGAATTTCTTGAGTTATAAACATAGGCTATATGATACATACATGGCAATTACAGTGGTCAGAGGAGTTAGCTAAAGCTGGAACAGATCTGGATCAACACATTTAGTAGGACTTAAAGTTGGAACTGACAGCGTTTTATCAACATGAAATCTGATAAGAATCTGTTAATGTACACCCCAGGAAGAATATGGACGCTTTCATTTTTAAAATTATTATTATTCTTCTTTTCACGTTTCAATACTTTCATAGAATGTTTGGGAATGACGGGGAAACCGATGGGAATGACGGGGAAACCGAGGAATGCACGGGGAAACGATGGGGAAGCGACGGGCGAAACCGATGGGAATGACGGGAAACCGGCCGTGCGTTTGGACAATTAAAGACACTCGGCAGTAAATAATACTAATAAAACACGTCAGTCTTGTCCAGGACCAGACTCTACACAGACCGGTGCGCCATAGCAATCAGAGCTACAGTAGGCCTTTTATGCAAAGCCATTTGCCACACAGCCTGCATCATTCACTTTGAAATGGACTGTGTGTTTACAGGCAGTAGCCACAGTGTGACTTTAGACGATTAGAAAGCATTGCAAAAGCCACAAAATACCTGAATGGATTTCTGCAAAGATGTAAATAACAAAAATCCTCTTACATTTGGGAACTTTAAAGTCCTATTGATCAAACCCCATATGAAACGGTAGGCTCTCTCTCCCTCCCCTAAGATCAACAACGAATGTTAGCCAGAGCGAGATGAGCTAAAATCTAACGAGGCAAGAGTAGATAAACCCCTCTGAACCTTTTCAGCTTGTAGTTGGCCATCAAAATTGCACTCATGGGCCTCCTGAGTGGCGCAGGGGCCTAAGGCACTGCATCGCAATGCTAGAGGCGTCAACTACAGATCCGGGTTTCGCCCCATGAGGCGGCCACAATTTGCCAGCGTCATCCGGGCAGTGGTGTAAAAGTACTACTTAAGTCGTTTTTTGGGGGGTATTGTATCTAACTATTTATAATTTTTGACTACTTTTACTTTTACTTCATACATTTCTAAAGAAAATAATGTCACTTTTTACTCCATAGCATTTTCCCCTGACACCAAAAGTACTAGTTAACATTTTGAATGCTTAGCAGGACAGAATTTTTTTCCCAATTCACACACTTATCAAGAGAACATCCCTGGTCATCCCTACTGCCTCTGATCTGGCGGACTCATTAAACACAAATTCTTTATTTTGTAAATTATATTTGAGTGTTGGTGTGCCCTGGCTATCCGTAAATAATAAAACAAGAAAATCATTCCGTCTGGTTTGCCTTAATATAAGGAATGTGAAATGATTTATACTTTTGCTTTTACTTAAGTATATTTTAGCAATTACATTTACTTTTGATACTTAACTACACTGCTCAAAAAAAATAAAGGGAACACTTAAACAACACAAATGTAACTCCAAGTCAATCACACTTCTGTGAAATCAAACTGTCCACTTAGGAAGCAACACTGATTGACAATAAATTTCACATGCTGTTGTGCAAATGGAATAGAAAAAGGTGGAATTATGGCAATTAGCAAGACACCCCCAAAAGGAGTGATTCTGCAGGTGGGTGCCACAGACCACTTTCTCAGTTCCTATGCTTCCTGGCTGATGTTTTGGTCACTTTGGAATGCTGGCGGTGCTCTCACTGTAAGTGGTAGCATGAGACGGAGTCTACAACCCACACAAGTGGCTCAGGTAGTGCAGCTCATCCAAGGATGGCACATCAATGCGAGCTGTGGCAAGAAGGTTTTCTGTGTCTGTCAGCGTAGTGTCCAGAGCATGGAGGCGCTACCAGAGAGACAGGCCCAGTACATCAGGAGACGTGGAGGAGGCCGTAGGAGGGCAACACCACCAGCAGCAGGACGCTACCTCCGCCTTTGTGCAAGGAGGAGCACTGCCAGAGCTGCAAATGACGCTCCAGCAGGCCCCCAAATGTGCATGTGTCAGCATATGGTCTCACAGGGCTCTGAGGAATCTCATCTCGGTACCTAATGGCAGTCAGGTTACCTCTGGCGAGCACATGAGGGCTGTGCGGCCCCACAAGAAATGCACCCCACACCAATGACTGACCACCGCCAAACCGGTCATGCTGGAGGATGTTGCAGGTAAGCAGAACGTTCTCCACGGCGTCTCCAGACTCTGTCACGTCTGTCACATGTGCCATCTGTGCCAGTGTGAACCTGCTTCATCTGTGAGAGCACAGGCGCCAGTGGCGAATTTGCCAATCTTGGTGTTCTCTGGCAAATGCCAAACGTCCTGCACGGTTTGGGCTGTAAGCACAACCCCACCTGTGGACGTCGGGCCCTCATACCACCCTCATGGAGTCTGTTCTGACCGTTTTGAGCAGACACATGCACATTTGTGGCCTGCTGGAGGTCATTTTTGCAGGGGCTGCTGCAGCTGGGCTCCTCCTTGCACAAAAGGCGGAGGTAATGCGATCCTGCTGTGGGTTGTTGCCCTCCTATCGGCCCTCCTCCACGTCTCCTGCATGTACTGCCTGTCTCCTGGGTAGCGGCCTCCAATGCTCTGGAACTTACGCTGACAGACACGCCAACCTTCTTGCGCAACAGCTCGCATTGGATGTGCCATCCTGGATGAGCTGCACTACCTGAAGGCCACTTGGTGTGGGTTGTAGACTCCATCTCACTCCGTCTCATGCTACCACTAGGGTGAAAGCACCACCAGCATTCAAAAGTGACCAAAACATCAGCCAGGAAGCATAGGAACTGAGAAGTGGTCACCACCTGCAGAACCACTCCTTTATTGGGGGTGTCTTGCTAATTGCCTATAATTTCCACCTGTTGTCTATTCCATTTGCACAACAGCATGTGAAATGTATTGTCAATCAGTGTTGCTTCCTAAGTGGACAGTTTGATTTCACAGAAGTGTGATTGAATTGGAGTTACATTGTGTTGTTTAAGTGTTCCCTTTATTTTTTTGAGCAGTGTATATTTAAAACCAAATACTTTTGGACTTTTACTCAAGTAGTATTTTACTGGGTGACTCACTTTTACTTGAGTCATTTTCTATTAAGGTGTCTTTACTTTTACTCAAGTATGACGATTGTGTACTTTTTCCACCACCGAGTCCAGGTTAGGGGAGGGTTTGGCCGGCTGGGATGTCCTTGTCCCATCGCGCTCTAGCGACTCCTTGTGGCGGCCGTGTGCATGCACGCTGACTTTGGTTGCCAGCTGTATGTTGTTTCCTTCGACACATTGTTGCGTCTGGCTTCCGGGTTAAGCGAGCAGTGTGTCAAGAAGCAGTGTGGCTTAAGGTACCGTGTTTCGGAGGACGCGTGGCTCTCGACCTTCCCCGAGTCCGTACGGGAGTTGCAGTGATGGGACAAGACTGTAACTAGCAATTGGGTATCATGAAATTGGGGAGAAAAATGGGTAAAAAATAAATAAAATATATACAATTTGCACTGATAAACATTGGGGAATAGTAGCCTGCTCACCCATTCTTCAACTTCTCTGCCAATGCACGCTTGTCCTAACCGATGTTTTGACAATTAAATTGGAACTGCCTGCTCACCCATTTGATCAATGCCAAATACATTTGATTGACAAATAAGAGCTATGCATGCTAACTGTGGATAACAGTCGTTCAAGTTCAGCATAGCTAGCTAGCAAAGCTATTCACATTTCTTGCTAGCTAACCAAATGACAGCAACATCTCTAGCTGTAGCCACCAAAAAATAATATGATGGGAAAAAGTTGGCCACTCACCCACTCGCACAATGACATGACAGCCTCCCAGCAGCTAGCTAGCTAGCTAGCTAACGTTAGGCTCTGTGTTTTTAGCTTGCTAAATAAATAGCTACATAAATAGATACACTAGTTTATTAGCCCCGTTACAACTGACTTGTGATCATTGCCCGTTGTAGATTGATTGTATTGACATTCCCAGCCTTAGTTACATGGTCTGTTTTTGTCCCAAAAATGTAGTCATTGAAACTGAAACAATGCATCCCGAATGGGTGGAGGCAGCAAAAAATTGACCAGGCCAGCTGTGATTTACAACCTGATAGCAATATTTTTTGGACTACCAAGAAATGTAAGGGTGAATTCCTATTAATCATGCATTGAACTGCATCCATCTATTCTGCCAACAATACACTTACTCTACTAGTCTTGCTAATACCAGCCTCTCTACGTCSTTGACTTGAGTCTGCAACGGCTACTTTGGTGTGTCTTCTTTGGTATTATGGCGGCCGGCAAACAAATGTCATAGGTGCATGCCACCCCCTATTGTATTGGCTGTGTCTTAGCCCATTCTCTATATCCTCTATGATTTACGTTCCATTCCTGCGGTATAATTGACAACAATGGCCATGAACGCCTAAAAACCAACCTTACTGAAGCACATGTTATTCCTATCACTCTCTATTGGCCTTGGCCAACTCACAGAGATCCTCTTAGGATTCTTCACCATGGATACATCTTCCTCTACTACTCTCTTCAGTGCCTCTGCATACGACACCTTCTGCACTACTCTGATCCTGGCAACCTCAACCTGTCTTTCTCTCACCGGACACCTCTGATCTCCAGCACCATGGGTACCCCTACAGTTTACACACACACTTTTGTTCCACTGATACTACACATTCCTTTGTCTCATGTTCTCCTGCACACTTCTCACATCTCAGAATCTCCCTGCTACACACTGCTGCCACATTACCATAAGTTTGACACCTAAAACACGAATGGATTTGGGACAAAAGCTCTCACGGGATAACTGACAGATCCTAACTTGACTTTATCTGGTAAAGACTCAAAACTCAGTAGTCCAGACTGTGTCTTTTCCATTACATCGCGCTCTCCACCGGGTCTGCGTCAAACCAAATGGCGGGCATCACAGACACAGGGAATCTTCCACTTCAGTTCATCTTCCTCAACACTTAACGCCACTCCAGTTATTTGTATTTATTATGGATCCCCATTAGCTGGATCCCCATTAGCTGCTACCAGAGGGAGCAGTGCCCTGCTCTGGAGAGGAAAGCAAGTCACAGTTCTTGTCCCCAGTCGCGTTGTACGGAGCGCACGCTCCCTCTGGACAGCAGAAACGCACAAAATCTACATACCACTTCGAGTCACTTTCACCGAACAAACATTCCCTAACCTCTTTTCCACCCAACCTGACACCACATATGGATCAGCCAGAAGGCAAATATCCATTCTCTGAAAGTCTCACTCCCACTGGGCCAAAATCACCTTCATCACCATCTGGACAAGGCCTGAACTCCGCAGTCCTCACCGCAGGTACTACATCCATACCCTTGTCAGGTTCCATCACTGAGCTACTAGAGTATTCCTCTTCCCAGTACACTCAGCTCCTTCTTGTCAGTCATCACTGCACCTGCACCACAATTATTTAACTTTCCTTCTCGAGCTCTTCCAAAAGTTCTGTGCAATCCTCCATTCCATATTCCATCAAAACATGTTTCACTTTTCTCCTTATCTGCCATCTTCCCCTTCGACAGATCTTCCAGAAGGCTTCTGCTATCCCCCACTCTATATTTATTCATAATACACTATATATACAAAAGTATGTGGACACCCCTTCAAATGAGTGGATTTGGCTTTTTCAGCCACACCCGTTCCTGACAAGTGTATAAAATCAAGCACACCGCCATGCAATCTCCATAGACAAACATTTACAGTAGAATGGCCTTACTGAAGAGCTCAGTGACTTTCAACGTGGCACTGTCACAAGTCAGCTTGTCAAATTTCTGCCCTGCTAGAGCTGCCCCCGTCAACTGTAAGTGATATTGTGAAGTAGAAACATCTAGGAGCAACAATTGCTCAGCCGAAGTGGTAGGTCACACAAGCTCACAGAATGGGACCGGTGACTGCTGAAACGCGTAGTGTGTAAAAATCGTCTGTCCTCAGTTGCAACATTCTCTACCGAGTTCCAAACTGCTTCTGGAAGCAACATCTGCACAAGAGCTGTTCATCGGGAGCTTCATGAAATGGGTTACCATGGCTGAGCTGGTGCACACAAGCCTAAGATCACCATGCGCAATAAGTAACATCGGCTGGAGTGGTGTAAAGCTCGTCACCATTGGACTTTGGAGCAGTGGAAATGCGTTCTCTGGAGTGATGAATCACGCTTCACCATCTGACAGTCTGACTGACAAATCTTGGTTTAGCGGATGCCTGGAGAACGCTACCTGCCCCAATGCATAGTGCCAACTGTAAAGTTTGGTGGAGAAGGAATAATGTTCTGGGGCTGTTTTTCATGGTTCGGGCTAGGCCCCTTAGTTCCAGTGAAGGAAATCTTAACGCAACGGCATACAATGACATTCTAGAGGATTCTGTGCTTCCAACTTTGTGGCAACAGTTTGGGGAAGGCCCTTTCCTGTTTCAGCATGACAATGCCCCCATGCACAAAGTGAGGTCCATATAGCACTGGTTTGTCGAGATTGGTGTGGACGAACGTGACTGGCCTGCACAGAGGCCTGACCTCAACCCCCATCTAACACCTTTGGGATGAATTGGAACGCCGACTGCGAGCCAGGCCTAATCGCCCAACATCAGTGCCCGACCTTGTAGCTGAATGGAAGCAAGTTCCAACATCTAGTGGAAAGCCTTCCCAGAAGAGTGGAGGCTGTTATAGCAGCAAAGGTGGGACCAACTCCATATTAATACCCATGARTTTAGAATGAGATGTTTAAGCTGGTGTCCACATACACTTGGTCATGTAGTGTATATTCCAGGACGGTAGCTCTCCAGGAACAGGGTTGGAGTTAACCTACAGGAGGTAGCTCTCCAGGAACAGGGTTGGAGTTAAAACCTACAGGACGGTAGCTCTCCAGGAACAGGGTTGCAGTTAAAACCTACAGGAGGGTAGCTCTCCAGGAGCAAGGTTGGAGTTAAAATCTACAGGAGGGTAGCTCTCCAGGAACAGGGTTGGAGAGCCCTGTTCTACATCATGGATTTTTTTGTTTTCCTACAGACAATTGGAGGCTGGTGGGTGGAACTATACAAGGACAAGCTCATTGTAATGGCTGGAATGACATGGAACGGTAACAAACACATCAAACATATGGAAACAACATGTTTAACTCCGTTCCAATTATTCAATTTCAGCCATTACAATGAGCCCGTCCTCCTGTAGCTTCTCCCACCAGCCTCCACTGCTACAGACATTGTCAGTGCTGGGATGCGTTTTAAAACATTAAACTTTCCACCACTCCCCCAGGGGTAAATTTGTGGTAAATTCGTGTAGCTTGGTGTTTGGTGAGCAAATTAAACGTGACAAAAACAAATCTTTCAGACGATTGAATCGCCTCAATGTTTGGAAGGAATGAAGACATCCAAGGACTAAAATTAACTCCGTCTATTTCTAATTTGTCTTTCTCTCTAGCCTTTAGTCCCTTTGAAGGATAATACATTGACATCGTTTGGAATTATAGCACGGCATGGTATGACATTTTTATGTTCTTACGGTGGTAGTGACTTCTAGTCTGACTGTCAAAGATACAGCATATTACCCAGACTCCTGATGTGGCACAGAGACCAATGTGATACACATCAGCAGTTGGCCGTTCTTACAGAAGTATAGCATGCAATGCCATCTGGGGTCTTCTTCAATAGCCAAGCGCTGTATCAAGTCTGTATAATTTCTTTGCTAATTTAATCAAATCAACTTTTTGTCACATGCGCCGAATACAAGTCTAGACTTTACAGTGAAACGCTTACTTACAAGCCGTTAACCAACAGTGCAGTTCAAGACTTACAGTCACTGCGGATCTTATTGATGCTGCATGCTTTCTGGCAGCGGTCCAGCTGTTCCTCGACTCCG
The DNA here is from genome assembly GCF_002910315.2 of Salvelinus sp. IW2-2015. Taxonomy (NCBI): domain Eukaryota; kingdom Metazoa; phylum Chordata; class Actinopteri; order Salmoniformes; family Salmonidae; genus Salvelinus; species Salvelinus sp. IW2-2015. Next base: position 33,030,582 of record NC_036844.1, read on the forward strand.
TGGATCAGAACCGGATCCATGTCCCGTGATCACACACTGCACATCCTCTTTGGCACCAGCAGAGAGCCCAGAGCATCCAGACCATCTGGCAGGAATAGCGGACTTTAACCAGAGCAATTAGGGAATCACGCCTACTGCCATCTGCTCTAAATGTATACTCTGTATGATGTGCACATGCGAATATAATGTCAAGTCTAGTAGTACGTCATTTGAAAAAATAAAATAGCCTAACTGTTTAGGGGGGGAGTAAACAATGGAAAAATAACATTTGCACATACAGTACAAATATTTGTTATGCAAAGTCTCCTATGACAACAAAAACAATCCCGCAATAGGTCCTTAGTTTTGTGGTTATGATAAGGAGAGTGTATCGCTGAAATGCATTACTGTTCAATTTACAGTTGAATAACCAAACAATTGGTTGCTGAGAATCACAGACAGATGTGACATACATTGAAGCAGAGGTTGATGTGGCTGTAATGGTCTGTTAATACACAAGCTAAGTTCTCTGTCTACAGTGGAAATGTGTTTACAGAAATGTGACTAACTCAGAACTGTTTCGGTTTATTTTGCAGATAAAATAAATAAATATCATCACAAATAACATCCGAGTGCTCCACGGGTATGAAAAACGAAACCTTCTGTCTATCATTGGCATCGCAGGAAGTTCAATGTTTGTTGAGCACCATAGTGCTGCTTTGGAACACAGGTGATGGATGGCTGAGCACAGCAGCAGCCCTGCTTGGAGGGTCTAGCCTATAGCCTCTCTCAGTGACAGGATGACTATGCCAGAGAGCACTACGGTTTTCTTTAATCTGAGCTTCCCCGTGGAGTGGAATCAGTCTGACTCCAGACCGGAGACACCTGACAAGGAGAAGAACTGGCCTGCTCTGCTCATCTTAATGGTCATCTTCTTCACTGTGGTGGGCAACATCCTGCTCATCCTAGCTGTGTCTCTGGAGAGGAAGCTGCAGAATGCCACCAGCTTCTTCCTGCGCTCCCTGGCTGTGGCAGACATGCTCGTGGGGTTTCTCGTCATGCCGGTCTCACTGATCAACATTCTCTATGGTAGGTAGGTAGATGGTAGGTTGAGCTCTTTTAGCAAAGCAGTGTTTGTTTACCCTCTGAATAAGGATCTATTGAAAGCAGCTAGGGATACGAGGCTTTACTGTGAGGTGATGTTCAAGTGGATGAGGAAGACGGRGAGGTAAAAGATCCTGGTTAACATGTTATGGCATGTCTATCGGAGCAAACAAATCAGGCTTTTATGTCTATGTTAATTGGTACAATTGGTCAAGACCCTTAGACGAGGATAAAGGAACAGTTCATGTTTACCACGACCAAATGAAGATCATCTGAGTAGACAGAAAGACATTCTGATGTGAGATTACCCCGTTCCCACACAATTCCCTTATCTTAGTAAGCCCCATTACTTTGAGTGGCATTGAAGAGTTTGTTTATTTTAGATCAAATGGGTTTGTCCAGATAAACTCTGCCCTCATAAACGTTCATTATTTTCATGTCATTAAGGATTAAAGACTTTGATCGGTTACATCATTACATGATTTTTCTAGTTACATCATAGCAGTCTATTTGATGATATATGAGACTGAAAAATGACCTTGGATTTGTTTGCATGGTCACAAAGCAGGTGTGCAGATTTGAAAATGAAATATCAGTAATTGTTAGTGAACTGTGTCTGTCCATCCCTCAGACTACGTGTGGCCCTTCCCCAGACCCCTCTGTCCCGTCTGGATCTACCTAGACGTGCTGTTCTCCACAGCATCCATCATGCACCTGTGTGCCATCTCACTGGACCGCTATGTGGGCATCTGTAACCCCATCCAACATAGCCGCTCCAACACCCTCTCCAAGGCCAAGGCTAAGATCGCCCTCGTCTGGACCATCTCCATAGGTGAGTTCATGCTGACGTAGTTGTTGTAAATCAGGAGGGGGGAAAACGATTGAACAAGAGATCTAGCTAAATCATTTCCTCCTACTGTGTTGTCTGTGTGTCTGGAGAGATAGTGAGTTACTATGTGACATTCTTTCTGTTTTGCCTTTTTGAAGAAAAAAACATCGTGCTTTTTTTCTACAGTCTGTCAGAAAGCCAAACGGACCCTTTTTCTCTGACCTCTCCTGGGGCTCTCTGACATCTTCACGCTGAGAGATGCTCTAAACAGGGACGACAGGACAAGCCATTATGGTCTCATGGCTCAAGGCTTTTTTGGTTTCACAGAAATCGGACAGCCAGTCAACCTGTTAACTTGTTGACTTCATCTAAAAACCTCAATCCACATTCTCTGCCCTCATGTGCTTCCTTGAAACCACCTGCTGGTTGTTTAATCATTATGATTCCCTCTTCTAATCTAATAATATAGTGTTTTTGAGATAGATGTAGCCATGTTTGTGCATTGGTTTAAATATGACAATAATAAGTGATATTAATTGTCCTGTGATCTCCATGTCCATCTGTCTCTCTCTCTTTGACAGTGATCTCCATGTCCATCTGTCTCTCTCTCTCTGACAGTGATCTCCATGTCCATCTGTCTCTCTCTCTCTGACAGTGATCTCCATGTCCATCTGTCTTTCTCTCTTTGACAGTGATCTCCATGTCCATCTCTCTTCTCTCTCTCTCTCTCTTTTGACAGTGGATCTCCATGTCCATCTGTCTCTCTCTTTTGACAGTGATCTCCATGTCCATCTGTCTCTCTCTCTCTGAAGTGATCTCCATGTCCATCTGTCTCTCTCTTCTCTGACAGTGATCTCCATGTCATCCTGTCTCTCTCTTTGATAGTGATCTCCATGTCCATCTCTCTCTCTCTCTCTTTGACAGTGATCTCCATGTCCATCTGTCTCTCTCTCTTTGATAGTGATTCATGTCCATCTCCCTCTCTCTCTCTGAAAGTATCTCCATGCCTCTCTTCTCTCTCTCTCTGACAGTGATCTCCATGTCCATCTGTCTCTCTTCTTTGACAGTGATCTCCATGTCCATCTCTCTCTCTCTCTCTCTCTCTCTCTCTCTCTCTCCTCTCTCTCTCTCTCTCTGACAGTGATCTCCATGTCCATCTCTCTCTCTCTCTCTCTCTGACAGTGATCTCCATGTCCATCTCTCTCTTCTCTCTCTCTCTCTGACAGTGATCTCCATGTCCACCTCTCCTCTTCTCTCTCTCTGACAGTGATCTCTCATGTCCATCTCTCTCTCTCTCTCTCTCTGACAGTGATCTCCATGTCATCTCTCTCTCTCTCTTGACAGTGATCTCCATGTCCCATCTCTCTCTCTCTTCTCTCTCTGACAGTGAAGTCTCACACCCATCCCTGTGATTGGCCTGTATGACGAGGGGAAGGTGTTTGCCAACGGGACCTGTGTACTGAACGAGCACAGCTTCGTCCTGGTGGGCTCCTTCGTAGCCTTCTTCGTCCCTCTGGTCGTCATGGTGGTCAGCTACTGTTTGACTGTACGTGTTCTGCAGCACCAAGCTTCTGACTTCCTGCATGGAGGCCAGGCTTCAATCAACCGTCCGGCCCTACTCAGGATCACCCCAAGGTCCCCTGCAGGGGACAGTCTCCGTCTCCTCAAACAGGACCCTGCCCCTGAGGCCTTGCCAGCTGTTGGTTCCTCCGACGTTTCCGTCTCTCAAGCCTCCCTTCAACCCATCTCTCCAGCAGGGAGACAGGAGCCAGGGGGAGCTGGCATGGCTCAATCAATCAAAAATGAGAGGAGAGCCTCCATGGTCCTGGGTGTGGTGTTTTTCCTCTTCCTGATTATGTGGTGTCCATTCTTCATCACCAACGTGCTGAGCGTCTTGTGTGAGGACTCGATAATAAGCCTGTGCAATAAGCCCGTGTTGGCAGTGCTCCTAAAGGTCTTTGTTTGGGTGGGATATGTCTCCTCTGGTGTCAACCCACTGGTCTACACTCTATTCAACAGGACCTACAGACAGGCCTTCCACCGCTACCTACAGTGTATCTACCACAGCCCGCCAGCCAAGAGCACCAAGAGTATTTCTGTTAATACAGTCACGCCTATTCTATGCAGTAAAGATGCCAACGACTGTAGCTGTAACAGCCACAATGGGCATAAAGTGGAAATGAAAGGAAGAATGGGGTTGGAGAGAGAGGGTACAGGGTCTGGGATGCTTGAAAAGTTGGCCAGTGTCTGTCCCACCACCGCTGAGGAAGTCAGCTGTGTCTGAACTGGCTGGCTGGCCTACTGTCTTTCCCTTTCAGGCTCTCTACATACAAAACATTGTGGTGACACAGCTGTTGCTTCATGTCACTGCCTGGATTCTCCAGCTCATCTTCATGTTCAAACACAGGAGATGTACTGGATTCTCAATCTCCACTTCCTGTTCAAACACAGGAGATGTACTGGATTCTCAATCTCCACTTCCTGTTCAAACACAGGAGATGTACTGGATTCTCCAGCTCCACTTCCTGTTCAAACACAGGAGATGTACTGGATTCTCCAGCTCCACTTCCTGTTCATACACAGGAGTTACACTCAATGTCTCCCTGTTTGCTGGACCTGTAAACATGACTCAATGATATATGAAATAGTGTTAAGTCTGCACAATTGATAATGTATGTGTCAGACATTAATTACAGCTAGTGAGTAATATGTGTGTAGTCAGTGTGGTTATTGTAATGAAATGTCCATTAACTGCACTACTAGTAAATCAAAAGGCGTTTGCATCTCTCACAACAGGGCTTTGAGGATAATTTACAGGGAAACCACTTGCTGTATCTCTCTGTAATCCTGGAGCCACAGTGCCACCTAATGGGAATATACTGTACAATACATAAAAATGTAATTTCTTACTAGAAGTTTTTGTTCTGTCTGTATGATAGATTCAAGTCAAAGATAATAGTATTGCACTTGAATGGGAAACAGATGTCTTCATGGACAAGGAGATGTTTCACTCCCCATTACCTCAAGACTGGTTAATATTTCTGACAGAGTGAGGCCAGGAACCACACTCTATGAGTATTTTTTCTTCTTCTTAAATCATATATCACAGTCAACTTTTACTAGTTTATTTTTTATATWTTTTTTCCCCCTCTGAAATATTGTATTAAAATATACAAATGAGGTTAAATATCTCATTAAATATGCACATATTTGCCTATTATGCAAAGTGAGTTTTGGAAACCCTGGTCTAAGGATAACCACTGAACATTTAGTGAATGCAGATGCTTCTGAGGCTGAGAACAATGTGTTGGCGTGTGAGAGGAGTCTGACTTTCAGGAAGTGGCAGTTAAAGACAACCCCTATGAATTTAGACAACCCAACGTCATACACCTATTTAGACTCAATCATCATATCTTCAAGGTAAGTTACTACATATCGGCCAGTTTGTAACATTGAAATGGGCTTTTAAATTATATGTGATTCAATGTAGTGAGCTTTGAAATCATGGATGTATGTCCATTTAAGGGGTTACAATTCATTACATTTTGATGATGGTAGTGGTATGATAAACTAACAAAAGTAATAAATATGCATTTTCATCAACTTGTTTTACTTTTTAATTCATTGGACCAAAATACCAAAAAATCTCGAAATTGATAAGTAAATGCAAAATGTAATTTTGGTGCTTTTTTTGTGTGTTTTTCTTCTTCAGTTCTAACGTATAGGGTTTCTARTTTCGGCTGGCGTTAAGGCGGCGCTAGTGTCAAACGCATGTTAGTTTGCAATTTCGTCATGTGAAAACTTGTGCACTGGCATTTTCCAGCCCTAACGCCAGGTTTGGCAATTTACCTGTCTAACATCACCACGCTTGGGCTCAGATGGGAGGGGTGGAAATATTTGAGCCGTGTCCTTAAAAACATGATCTTTAAGTGCTAATTTCCGACAGCGCTGGTAGGGATATTTAAGACCAACCAAAAGCTGATTTTAGCAGTAAAGCAGTTGGTTATGGCATGAATTTTGACAGCGGAAACGCAAGCCTTTCCAGCCGTGACGCACCCTGCCCATTATGTGCATTGAACAAGATGTGAGTTGGTGCCTGTATACTTCCTATTTAGAAACATAAAACAATCATGTTTTTCCCCATTTCGTTTTATTTGATTGAAAACCAAGCATAGCCTCCCCTCCTCTCAATGTCTGTTTTATTTTTGTCCTGCCCAATGTAATCAAGTAGACTAGTCAAGACCGTTGATAAAGTGTTTGGCTCGTGAGACTGTTTGGAAATAAATCTTAATCACCAAAGCTTTATTAAAATATCAAGTCTGAGAGGAGTAAAACAGTGAGCTGACATTCCCTTTTTTACCTACAGTGCATTCAGAAACTATTCAGACCCATTCAGGTTTTCCACATTTTGTTACGTTACAGCCGTATTCTAAAATTTATGAAATTGTTCCCCCCACCCCTAATCAATCTACACACAATACCTCATAATGACAAAGCAAAAACAGTTTTTTTTTTACATTTTTACAACAAAAAAGCTACTTAAATATCACATTTACATAAGTATTCAGACCCTTTACTCAGTACTTTTTTGAAGCACCTTTGGCAGCGATTACAGCATCAAGTCTCCCGCCACACCCCTTCTGCCCAGAACAACCTCAATTCGTCTCGGGGCATGGATTATACAAATTGTCAAATGCGTTGAACAGGGATGCCGGCCCATGTTGACTCCAATGCCTCCCACAGTTGTGTCAAGTTGGCTGGATGTCCTTTGGGTGTTGGACCATTCTTGATACACGCAGGAAACTGTTCATCGTGAAAAACCCAGCCATGTTGTAGTTCTTGACACAAACCAGTGCGCCTGGCACTTACTACCACCTACTACCATACCCTGTTCAAACGCACTTAAATATTTTGTCTTGCCCATTCACCCTTTGAATGGCACACATACACAATCCATTGTCTCAAGACTTAAACATCTTTCTTTAACCTGTCTCCTCCCCTTCATCTACACTGATTAAAGTGGATTTAACAAGTGACATCAATAAGGATCATAGCTTTCACCTGGTCGGTCTAGGTCATGGAAAGAGCAGGATCATAGCTTTCACCTGGATTCACCTGGTCGGTCTAGGTCATGGAAAGAGCAGGTGTTCTTAATGTTTTGTACAATCAGTGTATATTTGTACTAAACTCAGCAAAAAAAAGAAACGTCCCTTTTTCAGCACCCTGTCTTTCAAAGATAATTTGTAAAAATCCAAATAACTTCACAGATCTTCATTGTAAAGGTTTTAAACAATGTTTCCCATGCTTGTTCAATGAACCATAAACAATTAAGGAACATGCACCTGTGGAACGGGCATTAAGACACTAACAGCTTACAGATGGTAGGCAATTAAGGTCACAGTTATGAAAACTTAGGACACTAAAGAGGCCTTTCTACTGACTCTGAAAAACACCAAAAGAAAGATGCCCAGGGTCCCTGCTCATCTGCGTGGACGTGCCTTAGGCATGCTGCAAGGAGGCATGAGGACTGCAGATATGGCCAGGGCAATAAATGGCAATGTCCGTACTGTGAGATGCCTAAGACAGCGCTACAGGAAGACAGGATGGACAGCTGATCGTCCTCGCAGTGGCAGACCTTGTGTAACAACACCTGCACAGGATCGATACATCTGAACATCACACCTGCAGGACAGGTACAGGATGGCAACAACAACTTCCCGAGGTACACCAGGAACGCACAATCCCTCCATCAGTGCTCAGACTGTCCGCAATAGGCTGAGAGAGGCTGGACTGAGGACTTGTAGGCCTGTTGTAAGGCAGGTTCTCACCAGACATCACCGGAAACAATGTCGCCTATGGGCACAAACCCACCGTCGCTGGACTAGACAGGGCTGGCAAAATGTGCTCTTCACTGACGAGTCGCAGTTTTGTCTCACCAGGGGTGATGGTCGGATTCGCGTTTATCGTCGAAGGAATGAGTGTTACACCGAGGCCTGTACTCTGGAGTGGGATCGATTTGGAGGTGGAGGGTCCATCATGGTCTGGGGCGGTGTGTCACAGCATCATCAGACTGAGCTTGTTGTCATTGCAGGCAATCTCAACGCTGTGCGTTACTGGGAAGACATCCTCCTCCCTCATGTGGTACCCTTCCTGCAGGCTCATCCTGTCATGACCCTCCAGCATGACATACTGCTCGTTCTCGTTCTGTGCGTGATTTCCTGCAAGACAGGAATGTCAGTGTTCTGCCATGGCCAGCGAAGAGCCCGGATCTCAATCCCATTGCGCACGTCTGGGACCTGTTGGATCGGCGGGTGAGGGCTAGGGCCATTCCCCCCAGAAATGTCTGGGAACTTGCAGGTGCCTTGGTGGAAGAGTGGGGTAACACCTCACAGCAAAAACGGGCAAATCTGGTGCAGTCCATGAGGAGGAGATGCACTGCAGTACTTAATGCATCTGGTGGCCACACCAGATACTGACTGTTACTTTTGATTTTGACCCCCCCTTTGTTCAGGGACACATTATTCCATTTCTGTTTGTCACATGTCTGTGGAACTGGTTCAGTTTGTCTCAGTTGTTGAATCTTGTTATGTTCATACAAATATTTACACATGTTAAGTTTGCTGAAAATAAACGCAGTTGACAGTGAGAGGTCATTTCTTTTTTTGCTGAGTTTATTTGTGACTTTTCACCCTTTGAATTGTCATTAGTGTATGAGATGTAGAGTGAGTGATAGAGAAATACTTTGAATGTGCATCCAAGCTTCTAGATCATTCTGCACCAAGCTAGGAATGGGGAGACTTCTTTCCACTTTAAAAGGCTTGAATCGTGTGCCTCCTACACACACGCGCTCGCACACGGACACACGCACAGAGTTCTCACCCCCAACAATGAGAGCTCCTTGTATTCCGCTCCCCTTTCCCACAGATTCCACAGCATAGCGCTCTATGCACAGTACTGCCCCTCGCCCTGATGCATGGAAACATGCGATTATTACATAGACTGGCCTATGCATATTGGATGGAGCCACATTGTCACAGCTAGGTCATTCTATTCATGCGTCTATTTTTTGGGGATGTAATTTTAGTGTCCTAAATTGTTTGTTTTTTTGTTCTGCGGGTTCTGGGCATCTTTGAAACTCTGGGTGGTGGTCCGTGTTAGCCCATACACGCATGCGCAGTGGTTTCGTTGCCGCAGAGTGTTCGTCGAGGAAAGCCGACGCTGCCAAGGAAACACACATGCAGCCATAGGGAATCCAGATTTCAGCATCGTCCTCCATTCCCTTCACGTCGACAATGCATCGATAATGATGGTAGCGCGCAGCAATGCCTTCGATCTATTCCATGCGTGATGTCTTAATAGCTGCCAAATAATACAGCCAAAGAGTGGAGGTAAAACAAGGTTAAGAAAAACAATCAGTGGTAAGTAGATTTATGTACCATTTTACCATTTTTAGATCACTAGAATAGACTACATTATTATATATTGCACAATAAGTATTTCAAATTCTATTTTAAAAAATTGTGTGGAAAAATACTAATCCAGAATAGAGGGGGTGGAGGTGACTGCGGTTCTATTTATTATCATCTTACAATAGAAGACATTATATCATGGGGAACATAAAACATATTTTCGTGTGACAGATATGGTGCCTCCGTAGTGTCATAGGTTGACGCTCTCATCACTCCAAATGCAATCAACCCACCCTATCCTATTCATCCTGGTCAATTCTAACCAATCAATATATTGGTTTTCCTCTTCACGTTCACGTTTATTAGATTTCCAGCTGTACTTGAACACTGACTGGTTATCCGCTGCTGTATCCCAATGGTTGTAGTGGCGAGCACCTGTTCCCTTGTCTTTACAAATCACATGCACGTGCAGAAGCAGCAACGGTCAGAGGTATGATGACGTAATCATCAGTCCAACTGCATGAACTCACTAACGTCATTATTTTTCTTCTAATCAGTCATGTCCAATCAAAGATGACTACTAATTAAGCCATGGATATTTTTGGAAAAGCAATCTGTGCCTGCATGATGCAACAGATTTAAAGCCACATGTCTGCACATCGATCTATTACTAAGCAGTTACGAATACATTAGGCCTACTAAACTAGGCTACTGTGTAACATTTCAATACTACAGTAATTACAGTGTTATTACACAGGTGTTAACTAAGTGTTACCTAATGTACATGTTTGTAAAGCATACCGTATATCCTACGAGATGAGAAGTCCAGGTGCATGCTTGCCTTTTACCAAGACAACAGCATTAACAGCAGTATCACTAGTCTTCAAATCAAATCAAACTTTGTCACATGCACGGAATACAACAGGTGTAGACCTCACCGTGAGAAGCTTACTTACAAGCCCTTAACCAACAATGCAAATCAAGAAAGATTTAAGAAAATATTTACCAAATAAACTAAAGTAAAAAATATTAAAAAGTAACACAATAAAATAACAATAACGAGGCTATATACAGGGGGTACCGGTACCGAGTGAATGTGCTGGGGTACAGGTTAGTCAAGGTAATTTGTACATGTAGGTAAGGGTAAAGTGACTATGCATAGATAATAAACAGTGAGTAGCAGCAGTGTAAAAATAAATGGGGGGGGGGGGGGTCAATGTAAATATCCGGGTGGCCATTTGTTAAATTGTTCAGCAGTCTTGAATGTCACCCTGATATTTCTGCATATTTCAACCATTTCTTAATAAGAGGCACCTTTCTGCCACCAAGTGCCGGAACAGCTTGTAGGAAAGAAAGTATGTCCTCAAAGCTGATATGGAACACATTCAGGTTCGCCTTGGTAGAGTATGACTTTGCATGGTTGATTTGTCAGCCGAATGGTACCTTGACAATCTGATTCATTTAGGGGTTACAAAGGGTAGACCATAAAATGTAGTCTTAATTGCTAAGGAGAAAGTTTGCAAACTGTTACTTGTAAAGCAACAGAGGATATCACATTTCAGGTAAGACCCAGATGCAGACAATGTCGAAGTAACAACAGTTTATTAATCCAACAGGGGCAGACAAAAGACAGGTCAAGGATAGGCAGAGGTCAGTAATCCAGATAGGTGAGGCAAAGGTACAGGACGGCAGGCAGGCTCAGCGTCAGGGTAGGCAGAGGTCAGTAATCCAGATAGGTGAGGCAAAGGTACAGGACGGCAGGCAGGCTCAGCGTCAGGGTAGGCAGAGGTCAGTAATCCAGATAGGTGYGGCAAAGGTACAGGACGGCAGGCAGGGTCAGGGTAGGCAGAAAAGGTTAAAACCTGGGAAAACTAGAAAACAAGTACAATCGAGAGACCGGAACAGAAGGAAAACTGCTGGTAGGCTTGACGAAACAAAACTAACTGGCAACAGACAACACAGGTATGAATACACAGTGGATAATGGGGGTGATGGGTGACACCTGGAGGGGGGTGGAGACAATCACAAAGACAGGTGAAACAGATCAGGGCGTGACAGTGGAAGGTGATGGAGTCATGACTTCGGCAGTTTTCAGCAGGTGCCATGACTTCATTAGTCTTCATACAGTTTTTTCAGGTGTCCTTTTATAGGAGCAGGAGGAACCTTTTATGTGGGGTGCTGTGATTGTATATTTTACTCATAACTGTGCTGATCTTTGCATACTGCTCATTGCTCTTACCTTGTTTTAATAGATTCACTCACTATATGGTGGCTCTGATTGAACTGCTAGGTCTGTGATGGGAGGAATGCAGTAGATCATTGATTTCTCCTATCTTGTTCTGAACATACTGTAGATTATGTCAAAGGGAGCCTGGAGTCAGTGTCATGCTAACAGCACGGTGGAAGCGTTGCTATGGTTTCCACTCATTAATCAGTTTTGTTCCCGCGACTGTTAAGTCCGGGCTGTGGAGGCATGCTATACACAGACTCCAGTAGAGGAGATAAGAATTAGAGATGAGAGAGAAGTCACCCAACTTGACTTTTTAAAATCAATGGTAGCATTTAGCTAGATGCTAAGAGCCTCTCTTAGTTTGAATAGCGAGAAACTCCAACAACAAAGAGACAGTGTAAGCAATGGAGAGGATGGCAAAATATGAGACTGTAGGGGTTAGAAGATGCCAGCAACAGGAGCCAATAGATTCTCGAGAGGACGGCAGTGTTTGGTGTGAAAGTAATCATTCATGAAGAACTATCAAAGGAGAACAAAGTTTACTCATTCATATTTTAACAATAAGCTGTAGTGTGTCAGGACATAAATAAGCATAATATTTAAGAGGTGAGGTCTCAGTGATCTCAGCACTAGGAGTCATGTATAAATGATTACCGGGATCGTTCACCAAGATAGTAGATGTATCTTTCTTCTTAAGGATACAGAAAGATAACTATCGCTGCAGAGACTGTAAGCTTTGGATTTGTTTACTCAGCTGCCACTTAGCATGCTCATTGTTGAGGTCAAAACAGTGAGTGGCAGGATTCCTGTTAGCTTGCTCTAAGTGGAAGGCCTAATTACAAAGTAGGCTTCAAATCAAGTTAATCCTCTCACAAGTTGCAGCTGTGAGTYTCTGATATTAGTTTTCTCCATAATAGTGAAGTATGAAATGTTTTTTGATCCTGTCTGAATCCTTCTGAAGCTGAAAGCTTTCACCACTCAAGAATGCATTCTCAAAAATAAACTGCACTTTCGACTCTTCAGCTGCTCATGGTTTTGAACTCAAGGTTCGCACAGTGTGGCGTAGAGCAGAGAGGGGTTGCAACCTAGGAGCTGCAGAGCAGACATGTTACAAGGCCAGCTCCCATCCTCCAGAGTATCATGGGCCTTTCTCAGTGTGAGGATGTACAGTCACGTGCACTGCCCCAGCTTCCCATCTAGAGGTTCCCCTTGAGGTTGTTTACACATGTTTAGGTATTTCGCTGTGCCAATTCATTGGAATTCTGACAGCTGCAAAAAGGACTCTGTAGCCTCGGAACATCTTGTCCCATTTCTTTAAAATTTGATACATTTACTTAAAACCTGACATTTGTTTCTTTCTTTTCTTTTATAAACAATACAAACATACACATACAAACGACAACATCCATACAAACATCAACAACATCACACCTGCCAAGACCCACTAGCACACACCTCCATCTCCAGCTCCCTCATCACTCTCTGCCACATGGCCTGAAACTTCACCATTTTGTTTCTCTCCGTAGCTCACGCAATTTCAATATTTCAATAATAAATCAATCGATTTTTCCATTGTGTTAATGATGGGGGATTAATTGATTTCCATGTTTTTAGTATACATTTTTTCAAGATGAGTGATGAGAAGAGAATCGTCCAGCCCATTGGGTATCTCACCACACCCCCATATGACATGTCTTGAAATATGCAGACAGACGGATTAAATGTACGTTTACATTGTAATACTTCTGACAGACAACTTTCTAGCTCCGCCCACAATTTCCGAACTTTATAGAGTTCCCAGAAAGCATGGATTATTGAGTCATTATGCATTTTACACATGACCTGTAGAATTTGTGAATTTTGTCTCTTGTATAATAAAGGCTATACATAAGTTTATACTGGATTAAGAGTACATTTTCATTAAATGTAATTTTGTTAGTTATGCTCCAACTTTCCCTCCATCTTGTGCCAACATCAGTTCTTTTTCAGTCATTATTCCAATAGTTKGTTTTTTTCTAAGAGATTGTCACTTTGATAGACTCTCAAGAAGGTTTTGTATATCTTCCCAATCATAGGATCATCATCTTTTGACTCAAATAAAATTCCCTCAAGGTTGCCAAAATTCTGTGATCTGTAACTTTTAAGTTGCATGTATTTGAATTTATTTACATTGGTCAGTCCAAAATTACTTTTTAATTCTGTCATGGAAATACATGTATTTCCTGTTACCAAGTCATTTACTGTTTCTATGCATTTAGTTTTCCAAATCCTGACATTTCAAGATGATATGCTGATGTAGGAAAAGTAATAATGGTCTTTGTCTTCCATTGATATTGAACAGAATAGCCRTATTTCTATATAGAGTATATACTGTATATATTTAGATTACAGTAGTACTATCTCACAATCAAGCTTTGTAAGATTACTGTATGTTAGTCTTATTTAGAGCCCGACCGATATGTTTTTTGGGGGGACAAAACTTAACGATACCGATATATCGGTAACTTAAAACCTCTCTAGGGTACGTGAGACGGTAACGTCCCACCTGGCCAACATCCTGTGAAATTGCAGAGCGCGAAATTCAAAAATACTCAATTCAAATATTTAACATTCTTGAAAAGATATATGTTATACATCAAAATAAAGCTTAACTCCTTGTTAATCCAGCTGCTGTGTCAGATTTCAAAAAGGCTTTACGGCGAAAGCAAACCATGCGATTATCTGAGGACAGCGCCCCGCATACAAAACCATGAAAAAMATATTTCAACCAGGCAGGTGCGCCACAAAAGTCAGAAATAGCGATATAATTAATGCCTTACCTTTGAAGATCTTCTTCCTTTGGCACTCCAAAATGTCCCAGAAACATCACAAATGGTCCTTTTCTTCGATAATGTCCTTCTTTATGTCCCAAAAATGTCAATTTATTTGGAGCGTTTGATTCAGAAATACACCGGTTTCAACTCACCCAACATGCCTACAAAGTATCTAATAAGTTACCTGTAAACTTGGTCCAAACATTTCCAACAATGTTCCTAATCCAACCTCAGGTACCCTAAAACGTAAATAATCGATACAATTTAAGACGGAATAAACTGTTTCTAATACTGGATAAAAACAACGTGGAGCGAGTCCTGTTCACGCGCACCAAAACAGTAGAGTCCACCTGGAGGACTACTTCTTAATTTCTCAAAAGAAAAACATCGAACAATTTCTAAAGACTGTTGACATCTAGTGGAAGCCATAGGAACTGCAACCAGGTACCTAATAATAAGGGAATCCCATAGAAATCTATTGGAAAATCCTATGATCTCAATTTTTTTGCCCCTGGATGGTTTATCCTCGGGGWTTCGCCCGCCATATCAGTTCTGTTATTCTAGCAGACATTATGTTAACAGTTTTAGAAACTGTAAAGTGTTTCTATCCAAATCTACCAATTATATGCATATCCTAGCTTCTGGGCCTGAGTAACAGGCAGTTTACTTTGGGCACACTTTTCATCCGGATGTCAAAATACTGCCCCTTACCCCAGAGAGGTTAACGATACTAATATATCTCCCGATATACTGTGTTACAGCGGGGAAATTGAAAGTGTACTTTTTCCACACCGAATTCTCATAAATTGCCATCCAAAAGAACAATTGTCCAATAACTATGCTTTAAATGTTGATTTAAACATTGTGATAATAATGACATGAGAATGGCCACGTGTTCAGATAAGCATGAGATTCCCTTTATTCATCCTATTTATTGAATTTAGGTTATCGATTGAATTATGGGACGAAACCGATATACAGTTCATTCAAAAAATAATAATGAAATACCTGACTTACATAAGTATTCAGACCCTTTGCTATGAGACTCGAAATTGAGCTCAGGTGCATCCTTGATCCAACTTGATTGGAGTCCACCTGTGGTAAATTCAATTGATTGGTCATGATTTGGAAAGGCACACACCTGTCTATATAAGGTCCCACAGTTGACAGTGCATGTCAGAGCACAAACCAAGCCATCAGGTCAAAGGAATTGTCCGTAGAGCGCCGAGACAGGGTTGTGTCGAGGCAGAGATCTGGGGAAGAGTACCAAAGCATTTTTTCTGCAGCATTGAAGGTCCCCAAGAACACAGTGGCCTCCATCATTCTRAAATGGAAGAAGTTTGGAASGACCAAGACTCTTCCTAGAGCTGGCCAAACTGAGCAATCGMGGGAGAAGGGCCTTGGTCAGGGAAGTGACCAAGAACCCGATYGTCACTCTGAGAGAGCTCCAGAGTTCCTCAGTGGAGATGGGAGAACCTTCCGGAAGGACAACCATCTCTGCAGACAGATCTCCAATCAGGCCTTTATGGTGGGCTGGCCAGACGGAAACCACTCCTCAGTAAAAGGCACATGACAGCACGCTTGGAGTTTGCCAAAAGGCACCTAAAGGACTCTCAGACTATGAGAAACAAGTTTCTCTGGTCTGATGAAACCAAAATTTAACTCTTTGGCCTGAATGCCAAGTGTCGCGTCTGGAGGAAACATTGCACCATCCCTATTGTGAAGCATGGTGGTGCCAACATCATGCTGTGGGGATGTTTTTCAGCGGCAGGGACTGGGAGACTAGTCAGGACGAGGGAATGATGAACTGAGCAAAGTACAGAGAGATCCTTGATGTAACCTGCTCCAAAGTGCTCAGGACCCCAGACTGGGGCGAAGGTTCATCTTCCAACAGGACAGCAACCCTAAGCACACAGCCAAGACAACACAGGAGTGGCTTCGGTACAAGTCTCTGAATTTCCTTGAGTGGTCCAGCCAGAGCCTGGATTGAATCCGATCGAACATCTCTTGAGAGACCTGAAAATAGCTGTACAGCAACACTCCCCATCCAACCTGACAGAGCTTGAAAGGATCTGCAGAGAAGAATGGGAGAAACTTCCCAAATACAGGTGTGCCAAGCRTGTAGCATCATATCGAATAGAAGTCTTGAGGCTGTAATCSCTGCCAAWGGTGCTTCAACAAAGTACTGTGTAAAGGGTCTGAATACTTATGTAATTGTAATATTTAAGTTTTTGTATTTTTAATACATTTGCAAACATTTKWAAAAAACTGGTTTTGCTTTGTCATTATGGGGCATTGTATGTAGATTGATGAGGGGAAATAACTATTAATCTATTTTAGTATAAGGCTGTAACGTATCAAAATGGGGAAAAAGTAAAGGGATCTGAA
>NC_036844.1:33048134-33097853 GCF_002910315.2 Salvelinus sp. IW2-2015
TAGCTATAGTTAGCTTGGTCAACCAATACATCATAATGAGTAGCCTAGCTATAGTTAGCTAGGTCAACCAATAGAGGCCAAGTCTTTGAGTTCGTGCATCCTCCAAAGATAGAGAGGAACAGTTCATGGCTTGTTSAGAGGAAGGTTGGTCAGGGAGATGGTTGATGTAGAGCGGCTATTCCCAAACTGGGGCACGTGGGCACACGCAATGKCATCGGGGGTACKCCAAATAAAAATGTGATTCACATTTTCAAACAGTCCATTTAGGTGTTTTTTTCTCGCCTGAGTAGCCTCGTTTCACTGCCCCCACTGCCCCCAGTGAAATAACAACACAATGTCAAATACAGGTAGCCTAGTCAAATAATTAACATCCACTGCCAGATTTCTGGTTACGCTGCCTTGGCAAATCGTGCTGTTAAGACAGGTTAAGACACTGATTCCCTTTGCAACCACGTACCTATGTGAGAGTGGATTCTCTGCCCTCACTAGCATGAAAACTAAATACAGGCACAGACTGTGTGTGGAAAATTATTTAAGACTGAGACTCTCTCCAATACAACCCAACATTGCAGTTATGTGCACCCTTTGAAGCACACCCTTCTCATTAACCTGTGGTGAGTTATTCACCATTTTTGATGAACAAGTAAGGTTTTATATGTAAGATGGCTAAACGAAGAGCAAAATTATTGATTATTATTATTATATTATTATTGGCGCCCTGGTCCTATAAGAGCTCTTTGTCACTTCCCACGAGCCAGGTTGTGACAAAAACTCACACTCATTCTTATGTTTAATAAATGTATTGTGTAGTGTGTGTGTGGCAGGCTTACAATGAATGCAAAAAACAACATATGAGAGTGTGCTGACCCTGGTGCTAGAGGGGCTACGCAGCTGGAAGTTGGATGTTTGAAGTGGTACCAGACTATAAAAAGGTTGGGAACCACTGATGTAGAGGGCTACTCTGGGAACCAGCCTGAGTCATGTTTCTAGACACTGGACTTTTCCTCCTTCACAATGTTTTGCACCCACTTGGGTGATGCCTATATCAGTCCGGCTCCAGTCTTTTTTCATATGCCCAAGTGCCAAATAAAGACGAAAATCCATCACTATTTGATCCGAGCTCTTTTCATTGGATATGCTTATTTGGTTATTTTTGTACCTCTTATTTTGCTATCTTTTTTTCAGACCCATGCTTGAAAGAGACAAGACATCTAAATATAGTTATTAAACTGAGAGAGATAGGAGGGAGAACATTGGGATTTGAACTGAGAGAGATAGGAGGGAGAACATTGGGATTTGAACTGAGAGAGACAGGAGGGAGAACATTAGGATTGAACTGAGGAGAGATAGGAGGGGGAACATTGTTATTTGAACTGGGGAGAGATAGAGGGAACATTGGATGCTAAGAAGAGTAGAACATGAGACGAAGATAGGATGGGAGAACGATTAGGAGTTGAAACTGAGAGAGATAGGAGGGAGAACATTATGATTGAACTGAGAGAGATAGGAGGGAGAACATTGTGATTGAACTGAGAGAGATAGGATGGAGAACATTAGGATTGGAACTGAGAGAGACTAGGATGGGAGAACATTAGGATTAGAACTGACAGAGAGATAGGAGGGAGAACATTGGGATTGAACTGAGAGAGATAGATGGAGACATTGGATTGAACTAGAGAGAAGGATGGAGAACATTGGGATTGAACTGAGAGAGATAGGATGCGAGAAACATTGTGATTGAACTGAGAGATAGGATGGAGAACAATTGTGATTGAACTGAGAGGATAGGAGGGGCGAGAACATTGTGATTGAACTGAGAGAGATAGGATGGAGAACATTAGGTTGAACTGAGAGAGATAGGAGGAGAACATTGGATTGAACTGGAGAGATAGGAGGGAGAACAATGGATTGAACTGGGAGAGATAGGAGGAGAACAATTGGATTGAACTGGAGAGAGATAGGAGGGGAGAAACATTGGGATTGAACTGAGAGAGATAGAGGTGAGAACATTGGGATTAACTGGGAGAGATAGAGTAGGAGAACATTGCGGATTGAACTGAGAGAGATAGGAGGGAACATGTAGGGGTTGAACTCGGAAGATAGGAGGAGAAACCATTGGGATTGAACTGAGAGAGATAGGAGGAAGAAACATTGGGATTTTGAGAACCTCAATAGGATGGAAACATAGGGATTGGAACTGAACGAGACTTAGGATGGAGAACATTGGTTGACGAAACTGGAGAAAATGGAGGGAGAAACATTGTATTGAACTGAGAAGAAGATAGGAGGAGAAACATTGTGATTGAACTGAGAGAGATAGGAGGGAGAACATTGGGATTGAACTGAGAGAGATAGGATGGAGAACATTGGGATTGAACTGGGAGAAAAATGGTTCCAAAAGGGTTCTTCGGCTGACCCAATAGGATAACCCTTTTTGGTTCCAGGTAGAATCTTTTTGGTTCCATGTAGAACCCCCTGTGGAACCAAAAAAGGTTCTTAAAGGGTTATCCTATGGGGACAGCCAAATAACCCTTAAGGGTTCTAGATAGCACCTTTTTTTAAAGAGTGTAGGAAAGAGAACATTATGAGAGAGGGAAGAAGGCGAGAGGAAGAAAGGTCTCCTCTATTGTATCTCCACTATAGGGACATGCTGAGCAGTAGGCAGTGGGTCGTACTGTATAAAATAATGCCAGGCGGTTGTGTTAAGACATGACAGCCTGCCCTAGGGCTGTGTGGGGAGTCCTGTTAATGTAGATGGTCACTACCCATTAGCCTGATGGGTTGAGCACAGAGTTCCTACCCACAGACACACACACTGTCACAGTCACCCACCCATGGTGCAATAGGCCATGATACTGTCCTCACATTTCATTGGTTCTCTAGTCTGTACCACCCGACCTTTCAATCCTCATGTCCAGGCGTCCTCTGATTGTCTTTGCCTTACTTTACAACGCTACTATTATAATCCATAATAATGTAGTTTTTCCTTTTATCAATACATTTGAACCTCACCCCTCTTGTCTTGGACAGTACTACAGTAGGTCTTTGTCCTGCATGCCTTTAATTAAGAGCCCTTATGATTGCACCCTTGCATGTATWAAAAAAAAAAAGTTAAACGGTTAAATGCTGTAAATGTTGTGATTTCTCTCTGTTGGTTGATTACATGGTCATTATTGCGTCTCTCCGTTCTCTCTCCCGTCTATTGACTCTTTATTTATTCGGTGCTTCTAATTGACGTGTCACACAACAGGAAGTTCAATATATACTGAACAAAGATATAAATGCAACATGCAACAATTTCAATGATTTTACTGAGTTAGAGTTCATGGAAGGAAATCAGTCAATTTAAATAAATTCAATAGGCCCTAATCTATTGATTTCAATATGACTGGGCAGGGCTGCAGCCGTGGGTGGGCCTGGGAGGGCATTGGCCCACCCACTTGGGAGCCAGGTCCAGCCAATCAGAATGAGTTTTTCCCCACAAAAGGGCTTTATTACAGACAGAAATACTCCGCAGTTTCATCAGCTGTCCGGGTGGCTGGTCTTCGACGATCCCGCATGGGAAGAAGCCGGATGTGGAGGTATTGGGCTGGCGTGGTTACACGTGGTCTGTGATTGTGAGGCCAGTTGGACGTACTGCCAAATTCCCTAAAATGACATAGGAGGCGGCTTATGGTAGAGAAATTAACATTCAATTATCTGGCAACAGCTCTGGTGGACATTCCTGCAGTCAGCATGCCAATTGCACGCTCCCTCAAAACTTGAGACATCTGTGGCGTTGTGACAAAACTGCAKATTTTAGAGTGGCCTTTTATTATCCCCATCACAAGGTGCACCTGTGTAATGATCATGCTGCTTAATCAGCTTGTTGATATGCCACACCTGTCAGGTGGATGGATTATCTTGGTAAAGGAGAAATGCTCACTATCAAGGATGTAAACAAATTTGTGAACTAAATTGGAGAGAAATATAAGCTTTTTGTGCATATGGAACATTTCTGCAATCTTTTATTTCAGCTCATGAAACATGGGACCAACACTTTACATGTTGCGTTTATCAAATCAAATCAAATCAAATCAAGTTTATTTTATATAGCCCTTCGTACATCAGCTAATATCTCGAAGTGCTGTACAGAAACCCAGCCTAAAACCCCAAACAGCAAGCAATGCAGGTGTAGAAGCAGTTTATATTTTGGTTCATTATAGATGGCTCCACTGAAGATGAAGTTATATTATTTTATAGCTGTCATGAATGTGCTAATTGGAGTGTTTTTGAACCCTTCCTCCCTGGCTCTCTGTAGGTGAGTGTGTGACTGTGTGTAGGGCGCAGCCGCCATGCCGCTGGTTAAAAGATGCATCGAGCCCAGGCACCTGTGTCGTGGAGCCGTGCCGGACGGGGTCACCAGCGAGCTGGAGTGTGTCACTAACAGCACCCTGGCAGCCATCATCAAACAGCTGGGGGGCCTGAGTAAGTCTACACACCTGACTGACTGACTGACTGATTGCTGACTGACTGACTGACTGACTGAGTGACTGGCTGACTAACTGACTGACTGACTGACTGACTGACTGACTGCTGACTGGCTGAATGACTGCTGACTGACTGGCTGACTGCTTACTGACTGACTGACTAACTGGCTGCTGACTGGCTGAGTGACTGTTGAACTAACTGGCTGGCTGACTGCTAACTGACTGACTGACTGGCTGGCTGCTGACTGAGTAACTGCTGACTGACTGACTTACTAACTGACTGCTGACTCAATAACTGACTGATAGACTGCTGACTGATAGACTGAGTGGCTGACTGGCTGACTGAGTGACTGCTGACTGACTGACTCACTGCCCTTCTCTGTCCCTGACCCATGTCTATGCATGGTGTGTGTGTGTGTGTGTTTTGTGAATGCAGGCCGACATGCAGAGGACATTTTTGGAGAGCTGTTCAATGAGGCCAACAGCTTCTACATGAGAATGAACAGCCTCCAAGAGAGAGTGGACCTGCTGGCGGTCAAAGTCACCCAGCTGGACTCCACTGTGGAGGAGGGTAGGTGGAGGCAACGTAGGGGGGGGGGGGGGTCACAGCTGGGGGATAAGAAGGGTAAAATTATCTGCTGAGCATCATACAATACATCATCAATACATCATTCCCAGGACAATATACAGCAGAGCATATGGTATGAAAGCGTGAATGAGCATCAAATTAAGAGCACCATGGTAAAGGAGCGTAGTAAAACACACAGTTGCATAATGCTAGGGCTTCGCCAGGGCTTAGGGCCCAACAGCTGAGTCCCAGACTCCCTGCTGCTCCAATCACCAATACATTGGCTGTCATTATACAGGCTGGGATACACTGGATACTGTATATTCATCCTGTTCGAAGACTCTGCTCACAGTAATCCTGAACCTATGTTTACTGTTCTATTAAATTGTGTTTTTATTTAAGAGGAAGCATTGATACACCACTAATAAATGTGGTTTGTTTTCATGTTATTGAACATTCCACACTTGTAAACATTCTGGGTTGCCATGGCACTTCATTCATAACTGCCAATGAGTCAGTGTTGTAGTGTTCATTCATTGTGTTGATCCTTGGCATTCTGGTCCCAGTTTCGCTGCAGGACATCAACATGAGGAAGGCCTTCAAGAGCTCCACCATCCAAGACCAGCAGGTGGTGTCCAGGAACTCCATCCTCAACCCTGTCATGGAGATGTACCATCGCTGTGACAAACCTCCACCCCTCAACATCCTTAGCCCCTACAGGTTAGCCCTCAGCCAATCACATTACGACTTACTGAACCCCACTTTAGTCATTGCACTTCTCCTTTTACGTTAAGGTACAGAATTAAGCATTGGTGATGTGCAATTTATGTGTATTATAAGATAAGAGTTATAAAATGTAGGTGTCAATTGCATTGCCAAGGCCAGTGTCTCAGGTCAGGATGTGTTGTCATACAGGGATGACAACAAGGATGGTCTGAAGTTCTACACAGACCCGTCCTACTTCTTTAATCTGTGGAAGGAGAAGATGATCCAAGCAACCGAAAACAAGCGGAAGGAGAAGAGGCGGCAGAAGGCTGGTGACAAGGTGAGTGAGTTTGTGTGTATGTGTACGTGCACGTGTGTGAATGTGTGTTTTATGTGTATCTGTGATGAATTACTACTCTCTCACATTTTCTATATTTCGCTGCAAGCTCTTTGCTCTTTCTCTCTCTCTGTCTTTCTCTCTCATATATATATATATATATATATATATATATATATATATATTGTTATGACTGTTGGCTGTTTTTTCCCTCTCAGACCCTCTCTCCTTCCCTCCACCATTTGACATCAGGCCTGTCAGGATTAGCTCATTGCTCTTTTTAGACTGTCTGTGCAAAAGCCTCGGGATGTGGACGTGTGTTTAGACAGACATAGAGCATGGGAAGGAAAGAGAGAATGAGGGCTTATGGGGATAGGGAGCGAGCAAGAGAGGAAACATGGTTAGTGAATAGCATGGTCTATTGTGTTTAGCAAGATGAACAAAACCTCTTTCTAACACTACTAAGATACTGTATACATCTTAAATTGTCTAGGGGCTGTTTGATCTGTATGGCTGCAGAGTTACAGTACGGCTGGCACGATAGAAATGGAAAGCTAATTTCCTATTGAGCCGTCATCTGCAGCGCTGAATGCAGTCTCCGTAGGAACCAGTCTCCGTAGGAACCAGTCTCCGTAGGAACCAGTCTCCGTAGGAACCAGTCTCCGCAGGAACCAGTCTCCGCAGGAACCAGTCTCCGCAGGAACCAGTCTCCGCAGGAACCAGTCTCCGCAGGAACCAGTCTCCGCAGGAACCAGTCTCCTCAGGAACCAGTCTCCGCAGGAACCAGTCTCCGCAGGAACCAGTCTCCGCAGGAACCAGTCTCCGCAGGAACTTTGCCTTTAAATTTCAATCAAACTGTAACGCTGAATTTCCGCGATACGAATTGAATAGAGCTCTTAATTAGAGGAAGCATGATGATTTATTAAATAACAACTAAGACGTAACTCCACCACCAGCTGTAGCAGAACTGAAATGTATTACATTATTCTCCCCGGGGCTCCCGCCAGCTTCTCCGGGATCGGTTGCGTTACCGCACTGGACGCCTCGCGGCGCCCATCTCCGCCACTCCGGATTCGGGGATCTGAACCCGACTCCCTTTCGATCGGCCGGGGGCGACGGAGGCCATCGCCCCTGCCTTCCGAACGGCGTTCGCCCATTTCTTAGGACCGACTGACCCATGTTCAACTGCTGTTCACATGGAACCCTTCTCCACTTCGGCCTTCAAAGCTCTCGTTTGAATATTTGCTACTCCCACCAAGTTAATAAATGAGCTCGTACATGTTCTACAGAACCTTCAGGAAGAAATCACACCCCTCCACTTTTTCACAATTTTGTTGTGTTAGAGCCTGACTTWAAAATGTATTCAATTGAGATTTTGAGTCACTGGCCTACACACAATACCCCATAATGTTAAAGTGGAATTATTTTTCTTTCGAAATTATTATATATATTTTCCTTTAAATGAATAGCTGAACTGTCTTGAGTCATTGAGTTTTGAATAATACGTTTCATGTGTGTAATAGCAGTTTTTAACATGATTTATTAATGACTACTCCACACATACAGTATCTGTAAGGTCCCTTAGTCAAGCAGTGAATTTCAAACACAGATTCAACCCTGAAGACCAGGGAGGTTTTCCAATGCCTCGCAAAGAAAGGCACCTAGTGATAGATGGGTAAAAAAAAAAGCAGTCATTGAATATCCCAATTACACTTTGGATGGTGTATCAATACACCCAGTCACTACAAAGATACAAACGTCCTTCCTAACTCAGTTTGTTTATCCCATGTGTAACTCTGTTGTTGTTTTTGTCGCACTGCTTTGCTTTATCTTGGCCAGGTCTCAGTTGTAAAAGAGAACTTGTTCTCAACTGGCCTACCTGGTTATATAAAGGCAAAATAAAAATAAATAAATAAAAGTTCCTGGAAAGGAAGAAAACCGCTCAGGGATTTCACAATAAGGACAATGGTAACTTTAAAACAGTTACAGAGTTTAATGGCTTTGATAGGAGAAAACATTGTAGTAACTCCACAATACGAACCTGATTGACAGAGGAAAAATAAGGACGCCTGTACAGAATAAAACATTCCAAAACATGCATCCTGTTTGCAAAAAAGGCACTAAAGTAATACTGCAACAAATTTGGCAAAGAAATTCACTTTTTCTCTATATAWTTTCAAGCATAGTGGTGGCTGCAGCATGTTATGGGTATGCTTGTAATCACTAAGGACTGGGGAGTTTTTCAGGATAAAAAATAAATGGAATGGAGCTAAGCACAGGCAAAATCCTAGAGGAAAACCTGGTTCAGTCTGCTTTCCACCAGACACTGGGAGAGGTATTACCATTTCAGCAGGACAATAACCTAAAACACAAGGTCAAATCTACACTGGAGTTGTTCACCAAGAAGACAGTGAATGTTCCTTAGTGGCAGAGTTACAGTTTTGACTTAAATCTACTTGAAAATCTATGGCAAGACCTGAAAGTGGTTGTCTAGCAATGATCAACAACCAATTTGACAGAGCTTGAAGAATTTTGAAAAGAATAATGGGCATTTTTGCACAATCCAGGTGTTGAAAACTCTTCTACTTACCCAGAAAGACTCACAGCTGTAATCACTGCCAAAGGTGCTTCTACAAAGTATTGCCTCAGGGGTGTGAATAGTTATGTAAATTAGACATTTCTGTATTTCATTTTCAATACATTTGCYAAAATGTCTAAAAACACATTTTCACTTTGGAATTATGGATTATTGTGTGAAGATGGGTGAGAAAAAWWTTWATGGAATCCATTTTGAATTCAGGCTGTATTTAGAATAAGTAGAATAAGTCAAGGGTATGAATACTTTCTGAATGCACTGTATGTATGGTTTATGCTAGTTCTATAGTGAGTTTTGATTGTTTTGTCCCATACGGAGGGTTTATACTATCTAGTATGGCTCAAGTCCTCCTGACTTCAGAGTCTGAAGAGGCTCTTTGATGTGAAATGGTAATGCATGGACAGCCACACCAAGCACCAGAGAGCCGCCCCCTTCCATTATGGGAGGTCTCAACCCCCCAGAAAAAAAGGTATGAGAGAACCAATCAAAAGTCTCAACATTTCTGGGTGAATATTGCATTGAAACGGACGGACTCCTTTCCAGAGGTCTCTCTCACTGTGTACCACAGTGGGTCGTGCCAGCCAGCCATGGGTCGTGCCAGCCAGACGAGAATTGTACCCCATTCTGATGGCATCCTCTGACGCAGTCCATATTTCTGTATTTGGGCTGCAGTCAGTGTTATGTGTGCTTTCTGATGGTGTCAAGTCTAGTTTCCTCGATATTACGAAAGGTGTACCGCAAAGGTCGATTTTGTTCTATAAATAATATTGGTCTATCTATTGGTCTACCAACTGTTGACCAAGCTATGTTAGAGCTGCAATCTGATTTTGTTACATTACAAAAAGCCCTTGTTGATTTAACACTTGAACTTAATGCGGGCAAAACGAAATATATGTTCTCTAATTAACACAAGAATGTCTCAGATGGACTACATACATTATATACACAGCAGCATGTGGACACCCCTTTAAATGACTGGATTCGGCTATTTCAGCCACACCCGTTGCTGACAGGTGTATAAAATCAAGCACACAGCCATGCAATCTCCATAGACAAACATTGGCAGTAGAATGGCCTTACTGAAGAGCTCAGTGACTTTCAAGGTGGCACCATCATAGGATGCCACCTTTCCAACAATTCAGTTCATCACATTTCTGCCCTGATAGAGCTGCCCGGTCAACTGTAAGTGCTGTTATTGTGAAATGGAAACGTCTAAGAGKAACAACGGCTCAGCCGTGAAGTGGTAGGCCACACAAGCTAACAGAACGGGACCGCCGAGTGCTGAAGCACGTAGCGTGTAAAAATCGTCTGTCCTCGGTTGCAACACTCACTACCGAGTTTCAAACTGCCTCTAGAAGCAACGTCAATCGAGCTCAATGCCAAGCATCGGCTGGAGTGGTGTAAAGCTCGCCACCATTGGTCTCTGGAGCAGTGGAAACACATTTTCTGGAGTGATGAATCACGCATCACCATCTGGCAGTCCGACGGACGAACTGGGTCTGGCATGTACTTGGAGAACGCTACCTGTCTGAATGCATAGTGCCAACTGTTTGGTGAAGGAGGGAGATCTTAACGCTACAGCATACTTTATGGCACTAGTTTGGGGAAAGCCCTTTTCTGTTTCAGCATGACAATGCTGAAAGGATGAAGGCTATTAAAGCAGCAAAGGGGGGACCAACTCCATATTAATGCCCATGATTTTGGAATGAGATGTTCGATGAGCTGGTGTCCACATACTTTGGCCATGTAGTGTATTTACTCATTGGATGATTCTCTCATCGAGTGCATTCCCGCCTATAAATATCTGGGCGTTTGAATTGATAAAGATCTAAGGCCTAAAAAACATTCGGAAGAGCTAGTTAAAAATGTAAGATTTAAAGTGGATATTTTTTTWATTTTTTTAAAATATGTCTTGCCTCTCTCTAAACAGCAGGAAGCAGATTATACAATCAACTTTCCTGCCAATTTTGAACTATGGTGAAACCATTTATCAAAATGCAGCAGACACCACTCTAAAACCTTTGGCTGCAGTGAACCATAGCACACTTCGCTTTATCACAGATGACAGGTTTAATACTCAACACTGCATCTTGTATCAAAAGGTCGGCTGGTCCTCGCTAAAGTCCCATACTCCCTTTCTGTTTACAAATCTCTGCTGAAAAAGCTTCCAACCTACCTCACTTCACTGTTATGAGATACCAAACCCGCTCACAGGGATGGTTAACTCTCTAGGTTCCACTAGTCCGTACCGGTCTAGATAGATCCGCTTTCAGTTTTAATGTCCCCCATTCTTGGAATAGCCTGCAGAACTCCCTGTTTTGTGAATGCTGTTTCCCTGGTGTCGCCATGGCACTTTATGACTAGTATTAGATGTGTTGTATGACAGTTGCAGTTGTTTTGATTGAATGAAGAGATTGTTGTGATTGTAATGTTGAAAGTTGTAACTTGTAGTTTTTTAAGTGATCATTTTGTATTGTTGTATTGCTTTTTTGCTATGCTTGGGGCACCTTTGAAAATGAGACCCTGGTCTCAATGGGTTTCTCCTGACTAAATAAAAGTCAAATAAATGTATAGGTTTGTCTCTTCTATGAGAAGAAACAGGTGGAGGACCCCAGCCTTATAGGTTTGTCTCTTCTAGGAGCAGAAACAGGTGGAGGACCCCAGCCTTATAGGTTTGTCTCTTCCAGGAGCAGAAACAGGTGGAGGACCCCAGTCTTATAGGTTTGTCTTTTCTAGGAGCAGAAACAGGTGGAGGACCCCAGCCGGGAGGTGAAGAAGGTGAGGAAGGCCCGTAACCGTCGTCAGGAGTGGAACATGATGGCATACGACAAGGAGTTCCGCCCAGAAAACCGCCTCACGCCTTCACCCTACCATGGCATGTCCTCTGAGGGATCTCTCTCTCCAGACAGGTCAGTAGGGATGCACTGAAACAATCAATCATTCAATCATCAATCAATCAACCAAACAATCAATCAACCAACAAACCAATCAATCAAATACTTTTTTATGAACAATTGTATGATATTGTGATATGTGTGCCACTAAATGTAAATGTACAAAATCTGCTCTCTGCTGCCATCTACCTAAAAGTTTGAAAGCCTGCATGCTCCTTAAAACCCTTTACACTGATGGAAATTGGCCTGGTTGGATAGGGCTAAATTGAAATGTTTCTTACAGAATAAATATGAAAATGCATGAGCATGGTAGCAATTGAAAGAGAACAGTTAGGAGATTATGGAACAATGTTTGACTAAAGTTGAGGACACAACAGTTTGCCTGACACAGGACTGAATCCAAACAGTACACTGTTGATTTTATGTGCATTTTACATTTCCTTTTTTGCCGCATTTGTTGATAACGAAATCTGAAAATACTCTGGATATATTCAGTAACATGATAAGACTATTCCTGGAAAATATGGGGTAGGTACAACATAAGACCAAAAAAATACAAGGGTTTGAGTTAGAGGACTAACTGGTGTCTCCAAGTGGCCACACATCTCTCCCAAGTGTGCCCAGTTCCTAAGTCATTTCAATGCACTTTTATGACTCAAAGAAGAGTCTTCAACTATAAAGGTGTTTTTTTAAGTTCTCTTAGCTGTGCTGTTGAGGAACTAGAGCAAGCACACTTTTCAGTGTTTTGTTTGGAACTCAGCCCTCCCCCCCCCCCCCCCCCCCCTCACACAATTACTGTTGTTTACGCAATCCAAAAACAGCCCATTATAAATCAATCTGGGTCAGATGGGCATCATTTGAAAGCTTGTTCTATTGCCAACATGTCTAAATAAGTTATAACGTACGATCTTACAGTTAGGCTATCACAGGGCAATTCAAGGAAACCAATCATAATTTGTGTGCATACAAGGAGCCATGCATGCATTCAGGTGCGTGTTCCACAGCGAATTTCCTTCACAATAGTCAAACCATGTTCAGTCTGTTCAGAAGAACCCAGGGTATGACCTCATGTTATCTGGTAACTGTACATCAAACAGGCTTGTTCAGAAGAACCAGGGTATGACTCCATGTCATCTGGTAACTGGACATCAAACAGGCTTGTTCAGAAGAACCCAGGGTATGACTCATGTTATCTGGTAACTGTACATCAAACAGGCGTTTCAGAAGAACCCAGGGTATGCTCCATGTCATCTTGTAACTGTACATCAAACAGGCTTGTTCAGAAGAACCAGGGTATGACGTCATGTTATCTGGTAACCTGTACATCAAACAGCTTGTTCAGGAAGAACTCGGTTGACTCCATGTCATCTTGTAACTGTACATTAAACATAGTGATGATAAACTTTGACACTGTATATGACATGAGTTTTATGATATGGAAATGTGAAGTGCATGTTTGGACTCACGGGTGTTTGGATTGCTTGTATGACATCAAAGAGGTATTTATTATAACCCTCAACGTCTCATCTTTCAAAATACATCGAGTCCTCTTAATGTACAGCATGTCTCTCACTCAGACAACAAACATGTGGCAAAAGTTGCCCAATTAGCAGGAGGGATGGGGGCAACTTGTTGCGTTCAGAACGGCTGTCAGTCAAAACACATACAGCGCTGTGAAGCGCATTGCATGAGCTCTGACATAATTTACTGCGTTCCATATCAGTGACCAAATCTGCAGTCTTAAAGGGATACCATATAATATTCTACATTGTACTCCAGCAATACTGTTATGTTTTAATAGTTGGCTCCTTGGTTTTAGATGACACACCCATTCTTTAAGACCTCCATTGACATGAGACTAGGTGTATGTTGAAAGTCTTTGATGATCCCTTGCTCCTCATCAACCTCTATCTGTGGTTTAAATGTTCCAGGTCTGGTATGTCTGATGAGCTGTCCTACCCTGCCAGCCCTAACCACCCACCCCAAGAGGGAGCTGTCTTGGGTCCTGATGGGAAGGAGCACCTCACAAGCCCCAACCAGACCCAGTCTCTGGACCGGGCCTACCGACCCCCTACTGCCGGCACAGCTGCAGCCCAAGCCCGCCAGCACTCCCTGGGCCGCGTGCAGCCCAACCAAGGATCCACACCCACAGATCCCTCCCTAAACGGACCCCGGCCTGCAGCTGCCAAAGAGGCTAGGTGTGTAGCTGGCTACCCCTCTCGTCTCTCCTTTCATCTCTCATCTCATCTCTCTCTCGTTTCTCCTCATCTCTCCTCTCGTCTCTCCTCTCGTCTCCCCTCTCATCTCTCCTCTCGTCTCTCATCTCATCTCTCAGCTTGTCTCTCATCTCATCTCTCATCTCCTCTCATATCTCCTCTCATCTCATCTCTCACCTCGTCTCTCTTCTCACCTCGTCTCTCCTATCGTCTCTCCTCTCATCTCCCCTCTCATCTCTCATCTCTCTACTTATCTCTCCTCTCATCTCGTCTCTCATCTCGTCTCTACTCTCATCTCTCCTCTCATCTCTCCTCTCTTCTCTCACCTCATCTCTCCTCTCTCCTCTCTCCTCTCCTCTCCTCTCTCCTCTCATCTCTCCTATCATCTCTCGTCTCTCATCTCTCCTCTCCTCTCCCATCTCTCCCCTCTCCTCTCATCTCATCTCGTCTTGTCTCTCTTCTCTCCTCTGTCATCTCTACTCTCATCTTCTCTCTTCTCTCCTCTCTTCTCTCATCTCTCTTCTCTCCTCTCATCTCTCCTCTCTCCTTCTCTGACTACGTTTCTTCTATTGTATATAAGTTGAATGAAAATCTCAAAGCCCATTCTATCTACAGTAAATGCCACAGGCATATATTTGATTATAATGTAAATGATGTAGTTCTGGACAGGCCCTGTCTGACTTGATTGGTTTTCTGTCATTGTTCCACAGCGGTCACCAGATGCCAGAGCACTTTATCCCTCCGGCCCCACCCCCACCTCCTCCCCTCATCCCCTCAGCCCAGACGGCCTTCGACAGCACAGCAGGGCCTCCCACCCTGGCCCCTGCAGGTCTCCCCACCCTGGCCCCTGGCACCATGGCCGCCCTGTCCCGCCCATACAGCCCCTCACCCCCTCCACCCCCACCCGGCAGCTACTTCCCCTCTCCATCCCACCCTGTCACTGGGGGACCCCCTGTTGCCCCTCCTCCACCCCCACCTGGTGGCCCCCCAACATTCGCTCCCTCCCCAGCCCATGCCATGCACCCCTCTGGGAGCACACTGCCAAGGAAGGGCAAGGTGCTAGGCATCCCGATAAGCGACGCACGCAGCGACCTGCTGTCAGCCATCCGCAGAGGTGAGACCCTCTGGTTCACTAGGTGGAAGGGCCAGGATTACACAGCACGATCTGTTTACATTAATGTACATGAAAAGATAGCCCAGCTACTAGTAACATATATACAGTAGGGAAAGTATCTTTTGACAGTAGATTACTTGTGTTGTGTCCTCAGGCATCCAGCTGAGGAAGGTGCAGGAGCAGCGTGAGCAGGAAGCAAAGAAGGAGCCAGTAGGGAATGACGTGGCCACCATCCTGTCCCGACGCATCGCGGTGGAGTACAGCGAATCAGATGAGGACTCGGAGCCTGAGGAGAACGAGTGGTCAGACTGAGGCGGAGAGGAGAGGGTGGGGCAGAGCAGAGGGCTAGGACTTACTGTACTCACCGACATACTGCTGCTATTCCAATACCAGGACACACACACACAGCATACTACATCTCGATTGACCTCTTGTTAGGGAAAGTAGATGAGACACTTACACAGTATGACAGTATCCATTAACTAGTCAGATACTGTATGGGGAAAGGAGGGGAAGGAGAGGAGGGGAAAGGAGGAAGCCACAGTGGGTCTGGGGGGATCTGTTGGAACCATGCACAGCAAGCTTATACGTACATACAGTGCATTTGGAAAGTATTCAGACCCCTTGAGTTTTTCCACATTTTGTTACGTTACAGCCTTATTCTAAAATTGATTAAATTGGTTTTCCCCTCATCAATCTACACACAATACCCATAATGACAAAGCAAAACAGTTTTTTAGAATTGTTCACAAAAATTTATAATACATTTAAAAATTAAATCCCATTTACATAAGTATTCAGACCCTTTACTCAGTACTTTGTTGAAGCACCATTGGCAGCGATTACAGCCTCGAGTCTTCTTGGGTATGACGCTACAAGCATAGCACARCTGTATTCGGGTAATTTCTCCCATTCTTCTCCCATTCTTCTCTGCAGATCCTCTTAAGGTCTGCCAGGTTGGATGGGGAGCGTCGCTGCCCAGCTACTTTCAGGTCTCTCCAGAGATGTTTGATCGGGTTTAAGTCCAGGCTCTGGCTGGGCCACTCAAGGACATTCAGAGACTTGTCCCGAAGCCACTCCTGCGTTGTCTTGGCTGTGTGCTTAGGGTTGTTGTCCTGTTCATCAAGAATCTCTCTGTACTTTTCTTCATTCATCTTTCTCTCGATCCTGACTAGTCTCCCAGTCCCTGCCACTAAAAAACGTCCCCACAGCATGATGCTGCCACCACCCTGCTTCAACGTAGAGATGGTGCGGTGCAAGGTTTCCTCCAGACGTGACACTTGGCATCCAAGTTCAATCTTGGTTTCATAAGACCAGAGATTCTTGTTTCTCATGGTCTGAGAGTCCTTTAGGGGCCTTTTGGCCAACTACAAGTGGGCTGTCATGTGCCTTTTACTGAGGAGTGGCTTCCGTCTGGCCCCTCTACCATAAAGGCCTGATTGGTGGAGTGCTGCAGAGATGGTTGTCCTTCTGGAACGTTCGCCCATCTCCACAGAAGAACTCTGGGGCTCTGTCAGAGTGACTATCGGCTTCTTGGTCACCTCCCTGACCAAGGCCCTTCTCCCCCGATTGCTCAGTTTGCCCGGGAGGCCAGCTCTAGGAAGGGTCTTGGTGGTTCCAAACTTRTTCCATATACGAATGATGGAGGCCACTGTGTTCTATGGGACCTTCAATGCTGCAGAAATGTTTTGGTACACTTCCCTAGCTCTGTGCCTCGACACAATCCTGTCTCTGAGCTCTATGGACAATTCCTTCGACCTCATGGCTTGGTTTTTGCTCTGACATGCACTGTCAACTGTGGGACCTTATATAGACAGCTGTCTGCCTTTCCAAATAATGTCCAATCAACTGAATTTACCACAGGTGGACTCCAATCAAGTTGTAGAAACATCTTAATTAAGGGGCGGCAGGTAGCCTAATGGTTAATGCATTGGAATTGTAACCGAAAGGTTGCAAGATCGAATCCCCGAGCTGACAAGGTAAAAATCTGTCATTCTGCCCCTGAACAAGGCAATTAACCCACTGTTCCTAAGCCGTCGTTGTAAATAAGAATTTGTTCTTAACTGACTTGCCTAGTTAAATAAAGGTTAAATAGAAAATAAATAAAAAGGATGATCAGTGGAAACAGGATGCACCTGAGGTCAATTTCTCATAGCAAAGGGTCTGAATACTTATGTTAATAAAGTATTTCTGTTTTTTATTTTGAAAAAATTTGCAAATAAATCTAAAAATCTGTTTTTGCTTTGTCATTATGGGGTATTGCGAGTAAATTGATGATGATTTTTATTTTATTTWATCTATTTTAGAATAAGGCTGTAACGTATCAAAATGTGGAAAAAGTCAAGGGGTCTGAAAACATTCCGAATGCACTGGGTAAAAGGCCAATATCGCCGATAGTAATAATAATTTTTGACATTTCTATAGCGCTTTTCATAATCCCCAAGCGCTTCAAAAGCAAAAAACAAACAAGCAATACATCATCATGAGTAGCCTAGCTATAGTTAGCTTGGTCAACCAATACATCATCATGAGTAGCCTAGCTATAGTTAGCTTTTGTCAACCCAATATCATGTCATCATGTAACTAGTCTTACGTTAGCTAGGGTCAACCAATACATTCATCATAGCTATAGTTAGCTTGGTCAACCAATACATCATCATGAGTAGCCTAGCTATAGTTAGCTTGGTCAACCAATACGTCATCATGAGTAGCCTAGCTATAGTTAGCTTGGGGTCTGAATACTTTCTGAAGGCACTGTATATGATTATAATATAATACACAAGGTCCAGTATAAAGGTGTTTATTTCATGAGTCATGATATTGTAGTTTGAATATTATTTGTGGTTTCAGTTGCATATCTTCCACCTGTAAATGAGTCAGACAAAAACCACAATGTTGTTTTCAAGGTGAAGAGGCCAATGCATTCTTTCAACTAGTCTGATCTGTAGCTTAATGCACTTAAATATTTGTCTATTGAAAAGTATTTAGTGTTCTGTTCTGGTTCTACTGTGCATATGAAGAAGATGCCACGTCAAGTGTATATCAGGTTGGTTGATACTTTTGGACACATGGTACTGTAGTCGTAACTGTGTCATCAACACAACTTCTTGTGATCTGAGGGACGTCCCTTTGTTTTACTTGTCTACAGTGTTGTGGTTAAGTATTGATACCCTAATTGGCAGTGTGTAACATCATTTGTCGTTTTTGGTGAACATAATTTGCTGAAGATTTGCTGGTTGACTAACGACTACCGTGTCTGTGTGTGTGCCTTGCTGTTCATTTATTTTCTGACTCTTTTTAATGTTGAAGGCCTGAAGAGATAGTTCTGAATTATATATTTTTTATTTAACCCTTATTTTACCAGGTAAGTTGACCGAGAACACATTCTCATTTACAGCAACGACCTGGGGAATAGTTACAGGGGAGAGGAGGGGGATGAATGAGCCAATTGTAAACTGGGGATGATTAGGTGGCCATGATGGTATGAGGGCCAGATTGGGAATTTAGTTTGGGAAATAGATAGTCCTGAAGAGGTAGTGGTTGATTTTTGGTGTGCTTGTCGTCCAGTTTGACTAATGTCCTGCTGGAGCAGACGAGAGAGGAGGGGCATAGCAATGTTTCAGACATACTGGTCCTATGTTCTATCAAGTCATATGTTTATATTACTACTAATGTGTTTTACAATTCATTGTTGTATAGATTTTTGTAGCACTGCTTGTAAAATGAATTTGGGTATCTAGATATGAAATGACTATCTATCTATCACATTGATCAAACCTAGTAACAATAGTGCACGTATGAGTAGCTAATAAAATGAAATAAGTGTTATGATACCTTACTTTTGTCTTGGATCCTCTTGTGACTGCTTATCACTGACCTATTGCACTGATATAACTACCCTATTGTACTGTACCACTAGAATATGAATAACCAATTTATGCACTGGTTCTGAGAGACATTTGTACATTGTTATTTTTGCATGTACAGTATGACCCCCACCCACCTCGCAGGCCATCTGGCCATCTGGGATGACAAGAAGGGCATAGAGACAAATGAACTCATGAGATCTACGACATGGGAGGGAACAGCTCATTCTGAGCCAAGGACATGACAGTATTTCTTGTCCAGCTGTAGAGCCACATCCTAAGGATGATATTTTAATAAGGTCAGGTAAATCCCCACTGGATGTGGTACTGTATGTATAATGATAAACTAGCTAATGCATTTATAGAGGCTGTGTTGTCTGTTTTTGAATGCGTATTGTTTCTTTCCAATGTTTGTAGAAGGTACCGGAACCTTCCATTGGTAAAGTATTTTGGAAATGACTCCGTATCTCTTTCTGGTCCCATGTGAAGCAGCACTGATATTAGTGGAGTGTTTATTATTCTAAAAATATGAAATGTTATTTAGCAGATGCTTTTATCTTAAGGTACTTGCAGTCATGCATGCATACATTTTACATACGGTTTGTCCCGGGAATCGAAACCACTATTCTGGCGTTGCAAGTGCCACGTTCTACTGAGATACAGAGGACAACGAGACAGATTTCACACCAGACAGATACAGATAGCTGTTGTTGGATCCTGTTTGTTTTCCTGCTCCCCTCAAAGGCAGTGCCATCACACTAGGCAGCGGTCACTGAGCCTCCATCTGTCCCAGGGAGCATAGAGCCAGGACCCCACTGAGTCACCCACACCAAACAGAAACATGGTAAACAAAAACATTTATTGGCCTCTTTCACAGACACCTGGTTTGGATGTCTCCTTGCTACAGATTTGGTTGATGACCTTTGTTACAAAAAAACCAAACTAAAACACTGTCTTGGTGACAATATGGAATATGGTGAGGTGTTTTGAACAGAAATGAACCATGCAACAAAGAGTGCCCCAGCATCTTAAGAAAGCAAACAACTTTGACAGTAGCTTTTCAATTGTTTTGGTATAAAAACAATCAATCCTTAAATACATTTCTAAACTGGTTGAACAAGACACATTGAAGTGGTTTTCCTTAAGACAAAATCATAATTGATTATTTAAAACAAATAAGAGATACAAACTACATACATTTATTTCAATAAATATATAAAAATATAGCTTTATATCAATATGATAAGACCTTAAGGACTTCTAAACCCTGTGAGAATACTAGATCTTGACATAGCAAAATCAAATCATGCTGACAGTGGAGGATGATGACCAAGGAGATCAGTGTTTGGGACAATCATTTGAATCATACACAAACATTCCATTCAGTATTACCACAAGCAAAGCTTTGTGGCACACAGGAAACAGCCTTCAATTCAATAGTGATGACTCTAGTTGCAGAGTTCCCTCCAACTTTGACTCTAATCATAGCATATCAAATTGAGGGTTTCAATTATTGTCGATTGCTTATAGCAGCTCTTTGACTGAACTACTAGTGAATAGGCAGTAGATGAGCCTACATTCTGTAAGGGCTCTCCACACACATCTCAAACAACAGACATTGCATTATCATTCAAGTACTGAACTGTCCACCATACATTACTGAAGTCATAGTGATGCAGCTACTGTATTATACAGTCATAAACTGACAAGTGGCTAGTAGTTATGTATAGTGCTCACGTTCTATTGAGAAACAACATGTAATGTCATTCAGTTTATCACTATTAACACACAAGTTATACATTATTGCCCGTGAGACAAAGTAAGGCAAAAACAATTAAGACATTAGAACATTTGTATTCACCAACTATTGGAATGAGTGCCATTACAGCAGAACAAAACTGTAGCCTACAATTTGCATAATTTAGCTTTTTCTTAAATGATGCACTGCAACCATTCTGTACAACTACCCTATAGACATCTATGTGTACATGGCCTAAATATTGATTTGTTGTGAAAAGATGAGAAAATAGGGTTCATCAAGGGTTCTTTGGGAAGGGTGATAGTTCTATGTGGAACCATCATYACTCATAGAACCCTTTGAGCCCTTCAATGGTTCTTTACAGTTCACAAAAGGTTTCATTGTTCTTTTAGTGATAATAAATATTTAGGGCCAGCGGCTCATTCGAATATTTTGGGGCCTGGTGGTCATTCTAGTTGATCTAATCTGTTGTGTTATGCCATGACATGTTATATATGACTATGGCCAGAAACAGTGTCTTGTGAAAGACTCATGTGTGGCCTTGTGTCAACTGAGAACTGTTGTCTAACTCAGTTGTTCTCCATTTTTTCCTCAGGCACCCCAGCAGTTCCAGAGCTAGCACACCTGATTCAACTTGTCAATTAACACAATAATAACACCTATGGAATTTTAACAATATGGCTAACCAGAATAAAAAAAACTGAATCTACAAAGAACTGTTTAGATTGAGAAAGGTTATTTATAGAACCATTCTGCATGAAGGTTATATGAAGAACCATTAAAAGGGTTATATATAGCCCCAAAAAGGGTTGTAACCACAGCGGAACCTTCTTTTGGTGCTCTATAACATGTTTTAATGGTTATTTATAGAACCTTATGAAATTATTATTTATAGCGCCATACAGGTTCAATTTAGAATTGATTTTTTTTAAATATATAGCACCAAAAAAAGGATATACTATGGTAACAAGCAAAATGCCCCTTTTTTGGCACT
This sequence comes from Salvelinus sp. IW2-2015, assembly GCF_002910315.2. Classification (NCBI taxonomy): domain Eukaryota; kingdom Metazoa; phylum Chordata; class Actinopteri; order Salmoniformes; family Salmonidae; genus Salvelinus; species Salvelinus sp. IW2-2015. Next base: position 33,069,653 of record NC_036844.1, read on the forward strand.
ATGTAGAACCATTTGTTTTTAGTGGGCAAGCAACAAAAATATGTCACGACATCAGAAGTCAATCCAGATGTCGATGTGTAAGGTCTACCGAGGGTCTAGGTAGGCTATAGGCATACAGATATTGCACGTAAACTATTGTAATTATAATCAAGTAGTGTTGCGCATGTCGAATGCAAGGGGTTTCCCACTTTAAACATTTAGAGTGGCCCGTCACACAGGGAATATATGATACTGTCTGGGTGCGTTCATTTGGAAAACCTTGGCTGACACTATTTAGCTGCTTTTGTCTTGAATTAAAAAAGCACACAAATTAGGCTTATTCTCCACTCCTACAGTACTAGCTACATAGCTCCCATTACCAGGCATATGCGTGCTTTATCGAGTGGGCGATGGCTCACGTTTCGTTGTCCATGGGGCTGAAACGGCTTTGCGGATAACGCTGAAATACAGAGAATTGTCCACTCATTTCAGCATTTCCCCCTCGCAATAAACCACGCGTAAATCACAAATTGGCTCACTTTTACTTGCCCCACTATATGACAGACTGAAGGGACAGTTTTAACATATTGAAGGTGTAGAGACACGGTAAATCAGTACCACGTTTCGGCATCCTTCTGATGAACATTCAACAACCTTTGATAAACATTATTCCCAATGAATTGAATCAATACGGGGACATTAGGAGTAGTTTCCTTAGCCCTATTGTACTGACACAGAACAGGTATTTGCCTATTGAGTTAGGGGCTACTTTGAATGCTTTATGAGCAACACCGAGTCACTGCACATGACATGTACAGATGCATCAATTATAATCTAAAGGTTGTAATATGAGGCCTCGCTCGTACAGTGAAGGCTACTACCTCCATATAAACGCAGCAATACTGCACAGGTAGCTCTGGGACAATACACTTCCTTTAGAGAAATTGAACGGCTTTATTTTGAGAGCAGACATCCTAATGCTATGCTCAGTAAAATATACAAGAGGACATCAGACGTACAGTAGTTATTCAATACACATGAAATGCAAAACAAAACACCCACAAATCTTTTCGGATTAGTCATTAAGATTGTGATGTGCTTGTAACGACTTGATTAGAGGCTATAGGCTAACATACAACAGTTGCCTAGACAACACTTGGTGTCCTTGGTCGCAGAGGGAAGTTGGAAGATGCACATCCACAACAACAAGCCAGTCTCATAGATTTCTGTATCTCGGGATTTCTGAAAGCATAAATGATGGGGTTTATCATAGAGTGACAAATGGCTGGGAGAGCGGTGACGTAGGTATAGATGGGGGGGTATCTGATGTCCGCCACCAGAGAGTACATGGCGAAGGGGATCCAGCACAATGCAAATGTGCCAAGGATAATGGAGAGGGTGGAGACCCCTTTAGTGGTGGAGGAGGAGTGGGAGGTAGTCATGAACTGGTGCTGCACGGCGATTTGCTGCGCGTGACGAAAAGCAATCTTGCAAATCTGGAGGTATAGTTGCAAAATGAGTGCGAATACAAAAAGAAGAGTCACAGCCAGTGCTGCAGCGTGATTCTTATCAATGGGAGCGCAAATACTGCACGTCGTCTCATCCTTAAGGCAGTTCCAACCCATGATCGGTAACGCGCCCAGAGTGATGCTAGTCACCCAAATGAGCACCAGTGTGACGATGGTAAAAATCACTGTTCTTTCCGTGTGGTAAGTCAGTGCGTTGTAGAGGGAGAGGTATCTATCCACAGTGATTGCCAGGATATTGAGAACGGAGGCCGAAAAGGCAGTGATGAGCAGTCCAGCTGATAGCAGCGTCGCGAATCCCGTATCAAATATGTAGGTGATGGTGAAATTCACTATCAAACCAAGCCCTGCCAGTAGGTCCGCAAAAGCCAGGCTCCCTATCAACACGAACATGGGCGCTTTCAGGGTGGGCGTGTAAATAATTAAGGCAATCACGATTGCATTTTCACAGGACATTAGGGTCCCTGTGACACACAATACTATATCCCAGGGATTCACGCTGACAGGCACCGGCTCCAGCTCAAATGTTGGAGGTGGCGTGGAATTCCCTCCTTCTTGAACACTCCAGATGGGGGAAGAGTTGTTTTGGAATTGGTTACTCATAGCTGCGGCAGAGAGTGAATCATCACTGAGAATGACAGAGAAGGGGAGGGGGCGCAGATAGAGAATTTCAGAGTGATCACCGTGGGAAATGTACAGTGTAAAGACACTTGTGTTCAAGAGTGTCTTACATATTTCCAAATAAAACATTTGTCTCATTAGACAGATGCACGCCAAATTGCGTGAATGCATGGCCAAAATGCCGCCTTTTATGCATAAAGTATATTAGCGGAGTATCACCGATTAGTCAAATTATAACAGTTCAACTGTGCTGTTAGTGTACTTATCATTTCCTCCGTTGACTCCCAATACATACAACAAAGAGTTAAATTCAAATGAGAGCCCCTCTGTCGGGACTACTGACATCAAGGATTGGCTGTTTGAGCAGGAATTTATAGAAAGGATAAAAATGGAAATGAATGGCTTGTCTTTGATCTAATTTTAGATCCATGTCATTTCGATTAGTAATAGCATACCCAAACATTAGATATGGGTTGTTTCACTCAGGGCAAGTTAATATTAATATTATTAAAACACACATGTATTCTTACCCTCTCGCGTGATTATAAAGGACTTCTAAGGTCAAAAACCAAATGATGTCATTTCTGTGAGAAAAGGGTTCTCTCTTGTCAATCATTTAAACACGGACATACTATATAGATATATAGGCTGATCACTAACCAGTGCATCCGTGCGTGTCACTATGCCTCAGTCAAGTGATGTTGAGATGGCTTGTTGAGGTCTGCCCATACGCATTCCTTGACAGCTGTTCACAGGGAAGATGGAGATATTGGGCGCGCGGGTGAAGACTATAACCGGTAACCGCCGGCACCGATATATAATATAAAACCTCTGTCTTCTTTTACCGTTATTGTAACAAATKTTTTCTGATTCGATTTCTCACAGGAGGACGTTAAGACTTGGCTGACACACCGCTAATGATGTTGGCAATTCGCTGGCATTGACTCTTGCTTGTTACTATCCTATTGGTCCTGTGGATGATTCTCCAACTGACGTCAAGTGCTCCCACTCCATTCTTCATTCGATGTGTGATTCAGAGCTTGTGGAAGAGGGTGACACAGCATAGAATTTCAGAAATAAATACTCAATACTATTCGCTGTTTCGGGTTTATTTATTTTATGTACTTTTTTAAGCTAAGGCCTGGTATTTTTTTCCAACTACATTTTAATTGCGTGGAATATAATATATTCACACAAGGATCCTAAGAGTTAGCTTGCATCTTGTTGACCTCCGTTGATGAGAATGGTTCCAGCATCTGATTGAGTTGATTTGAAGTTCAAAGCACATTCCTCCCTTGAAAAAGTGATACCAGTATGAGTAGAGAACTGTGTTGTCCTGGAACCTGCAGGTGGCAGTAGATCACTTTAAAGAGTGGGGGCGACATCTTTTGGAAGTTTGACCATGCCACTGGTAAGTAGAGTAGCTGGCTAGCTGGTTAAAAAAAGACTCAAACTAGCTGACATGCCTGTCAAAAACAAAAGTGAATTTTTACTATGCAGAGTTATTTTATTTTTCCCGGAATTATTAAGACCAATGAACTTTCACTAGTAATGTTTTAAACCCTCCCTCCATATATCCTCATGATCACTGTAAGAAGTCTGATCAACTTCAGGAATCACCTTCTAYTACTAGTTACACTACATAGAGGAAGGTGTGTGAGCATGGTCTGCCAATAGGGAAGCATAGTGGTGTTGTTCTCACCCTTCACTAAACACTTGACCTCGATGGAAGCAGCCCCAGCCCTAATCACTCCTCATCTCATGTTTCCTGTCACAATGCCTGGTACACAGCCACTTCCTTTGTTAAAAGGGAGGGTCTGGTTTAGAAGTTACATTTGAGGAACATTGGGTCATATTGGGACGTGGGTGACAATAGTGAGGGTTAGAGAGACAACTCACCATCTCACTGAGCAGCTTGGAGGAGGCTGGTTTTTATCAGGTAAATTGAACAATTCCCAAATGATTATTATTATTATTATTATTAATCCGGTATATTGTACAATTCATGACCTCCTTCCTTGCAGGTAAAGAGGTATGTGATTTGATTTCTATATGTAGGTCTTAGGCTATCAGGTTTAAAAGGTTCTGTGGATAACATTAGTATGGAATGGTGAATTATTGACCAATGAATAAACTCAATTTTGAGCTCTTTACGAACGATCGACTAAGGGCCACTAATATGGCATGAAGATGACATGTAACAAGTTAAGCAACTAGCCGTCTCAAAAGTACAATGATTCCTTTGCTACCTTTACTTTTCGTAACGTAATGCAGTAAATCCATAAATATAAAGATCAAATGTATTAGGTCATGTCTGCATGGTATTAGAAAGAAATTCAATTAGCATGCATCATCTGAGTTTACTCTGGGGAAAGAAGCCAAGCTTGCTTGGATAAACCACAGGCTTTTATTCTGAAGGGTTCACATTGACTCTGAAACAATTGGCACAGCAAAGTCGTCTTGGTACAGTTCAAGTACTGTCTGTTGTATTTAATTCACCTTCATAAGTCATACAGAGCAGTAGTCCCACCAAGGTGATGAAGGCCTACATGTAACAATGCTCTATTCAGATGTGACCACACAGCAGTCTGTCTATGGCAACATACATTTTGATCTGTTGCAGTTAGCAGAAAAACTCAGGTTACATAAAGGGATGGAGGGTATCTGATGTCCGCCACCAGAGAGTACATGGRGAAGGGGATCCAGCACAATGCAAAGGTGCCAAGGATAATGGAGAGGGTGGAGACCCCTTTAGTGGTGGAGGAGGAGTGAGAGGCAGTCATGAACTGGTGCTGCACGGTAATGTGCTGCGCGTGATAAAAAGTAATCTTGCACATCTGGAGGTAGAGTAGCAATGATCTTTTGTTTCTATCCCCATCGTGTGCCAACGATGTTTCCCAGAAGTTGTGAAACATTGGTCAAAAACTCTGCCTCAACATTAGAAGAAGAGGATGGAGCCAATTTCTCTTTCTCAGCTCTGTCATCTTTCGTCTCAGTTGTTACTGTCAACATCTGCTACACCGTGCATTAGTCATTTTGTTTAGACTGTATGACTTGATGCTTTTTGATAGTTAAAAATCCTAAAACTAACATGATATATCTTGATATYTCTTTCTGAAGCCTCTAAAGGGATGTTCCTGAGCGAGCAGCCGCCCCTGGCATGATCTAGTGAACACACCCATTGAGATTAATAACATTGAGGTGATTGTAAGACATTTACTCAAAGTGTCTCAAGCCTTCATGCTTTTATTTACATAAAAGTTGATGAAGTTGAACACATCCATGTGGAAAAGTCAATGTAGCAAAACAGCTGTGAATTACTTGGTTGTAAAGTAGAAATGGATATACTGTATCTATGCTCCTCAATGTAAACCATCCAAGGCATGCCAGGAATATCAAGTCAGCTCTTGTCATGATGCAGCTGTTGAGGCAATGGAACTATTTTGATGTTCCAGCCTCTTTGAAACTATTCAATACCCGCCTTGTCCCTTAGAGGCAAATATGCTCCACACGCCATCAAAAAACTATTTTCATGTCCATCCTCTGTTCTCCTCTCTCTGTCTTTCTAACTCTCCCTCTCTCTCTCTCTCTCTCTCTCTCGCTCGCTCTCTCCCCCCCTCTCTCTACCCCTCTCCCTCCCCTCTCCCCCCCTCTCTCCCTCCCTCTCTCAGCATCCAACAACTCAGAGCAAGTAGCAGCCCACTTCCAATTGTCATGGCAACAGCATGTGAATGTATTGGGCTGTAGGAGCAGGCTGTAGCGTAGATGTAGGAGTGCTGCATTGGAAGCCACAGCTCTATCTCCTGAGCCAGCTGTGAGGTAGGAGGGGGGGACACAGGGCTTTGGAGGGATTTATGGACACATTCATCAGGCTCTTTTACAGGAAGGTTGAGATGACATTGATGTCTCTTCATTCTGTCATGTACTCATTTTGACTTCATGTATGTAGACATGCAAACAGTGTTGTGTGGTTTATGTGAAATATTTGCATTTTTATTGTTCCAATTAGCATCTATTTATTCAAGGAAGTCGAGGGTCTCTGTCGCTCTACGGTATGTAAATAGATGCTAATTATATATATCTGTCTCTCTATATATATATATATATATCTCTCTCTCTCTATATATATATATATATATATATCTATATATATCTATATATATCTGTCTCTCTCTCTATATATATATATCTATCTCTCTCTCTATATATATATATCTGTCTGTCTCTCTCTCTCTATATATATATATCTATCTCTCTCTCTATATATATATATCTGTCTCGCTCTCTCTATATATATATCTATCTCTTTATATATATATGTCTGTCTCTCTCTCTCTCTATATATATATATCTATCTCTCTCTCTATATATATATCTGTCTATCTCTCTCTCTATCTGTTTCATTCTAGCCATCTATCTGACAAGGTAGAACATGGACATGATTATGTCAGAAAGCTCTCTATTTTTAAGCATTGTTGTTATTGTCTGTGTGTGTGCCTGCATGCATATGTGAGTGCGTGCAAGCATGTGTGTGTATAAATGTGTGCATGCATGTGTGGTTGTGGGTGTATGTGGTGTGGTATTGCGTTGTGGTGTTGTGTGTGGTGTGTGTGTGTGTGTGTGTGTGTGTGTGTGTGTGTGTGTGTGTGTGTGTGGTGTGTGTGTGTGTGTGTGTGTGTGTGTGTGTGTGTGTGTGTGGTCTTTTTGTGTGTGTGTGGTGTGTGTGTGTATGTATAATAATATGTTTTGTTAAAGGAAAAGGGAATAGGAGTGATCATATGTTCATCCAGGGAACCACAAAGGCTATGGTGTTTGGTGTTTGTTATGCCGATGATTGCAGAGAAAACTCTCCTTTGACTGTCAGTGGAGGAGTGTGCAGCATATCTAAATGGCCTACTTGACCCATGCTAAAACACAGTCTTTGACGACATCATAACCAACACACCATTTAGAGGAAAGAAATAGTTAGAGATCTTCCTCTTTAAGGCAGAAGATATTGCTCAGAGTTGTCCAGAGAGAAAGCAGGCGATAGAGCGGAAATGAAGACGAAAAGAATAGATGAACTTCATAAAGACTACAGGTTTAGTCCAGCAATGAGAGAGGGAGGATTCCATGATCAGCTGTAWGCAACAGTCTGTACCCCACTAATTATCCCAATAGCACGTGCCCTCTCCAACAACGACAGAGGAGCATTTTCCCAAGAAACAGCATTGACCGTCTTCCTTGGCTAATTTAATTCACACTCTGACTGTGCTGAGACTTAAGCAAGTCTTCCATCGTTGGATGTGTAGATCATTCATCATACTATCCCTGAAACAAAAAGTATGCATTTATCATATCTTTATTCCTGTTCAATACATGACTGCGTGGTCCTCTTAATTAACCTATTTTTTTTGTCAATCTAACACAATCAAAATGTTAATTTTTTTCCCTACACACAATCTTTCCATTTTATTAACAGCCATGGATTTTTTTAGGTATGATTACTGGAATAGCTTTTCCAATCTGTCAATTATTCTTCAATAGTTTGCTCATCCCATCCAGTGTAGATGGTGTCGAACCAGGCATCATGCAGTATAGATCTAATCTGGGGTTCAAATGATTGTTTTTGTGATCTGACTATGGATGACCAGGTAGCAGTTGCCATGGTAAACACCCACTCTTCATTTATCAAGCACAAGACCAAGATAGGCAGAGATATTTTCTGACTTCCTTCTTTCTCTCCAGCCACATCTCATTCACCCTCTCCCACTCACARGCTCCTTTTCTCCTTATATACAGTATCCTCATACTCAAAGGACTATGGTTATATTCAAAAGGGAAATGAATAAAAGACAGAATAGCATATWTTGTTTTATTTCTGAAACCAAGATGACCACTGTGCTGTCACTCACACAACTTGTTTCTTCTATCTTCTCGTCCCCTTAGGTAACATCCAGATGAAGGAAGTGTGAAACRCTGTTCTCTAAAGAGGACTCATCTCTGCTCAGCCAAACGTCCTGTGATCTACCTGGTGTCTCAGGCCTGTCTCTGATGTCATGGAGAACAGGGCCCTGATATGTACCAGTCAGGCCTGGAAGGGGCCCAGAGGGTCCACCTTCTCCCCCAACTGGAACAACACATCATACCAACCAAACATCATGATGTCCCCTTGTCCTGACGTGGTGAAGTCCCCATGCCAGCATGCTGCCAAGATATGTCACCCCCCAGAAGCCTCTGTGACCTCCCAGTTCCAGCAGGTTGGCCCCTATGCCTCCACTGGATTGTCTGCCATGGCTAACACTGCCAGTAGAAGGGGTGAAAGGGAGTGTTATATAGTTAACCCCATTCAAAATGAGGAGACGGTCCTGCCAGTACACAACCCTGAGTTCCGCGGACGCTCCTTCTCTGCAGCCACTGCCTCAAACTCAATTACTTCCAGAAGCAGATGTGACAGCTACGTCCACCTATGCCCTGACAACAGCTCAGAGGACATTAGTAGAGGCGACAGCTCCCCGTTGAGCCCAGACGTCTCCCCTGATCACGGTGGTCCACGGTCGCGGTCCCACAGCATCATCCTGAGGAAGACGAAGAYGAGGCCGGCGCCGCCAACCCGRAGCGTGTCCTTGAGGAGAGACTCCGCCTCCCAGCTCAGAGACAACAGGACCAAGAGCCTCTACATGGACAGAGACACAGCTACCCAAGACTCCTTCTTGCCTGACCTCATCCTCATCTCCACACCCAGGACAGAGGAGATGCTGTGCCTGGAGCAGTCCCCTGCTCAGCCTATACAGGCTCTGGTTGGGCCACCAGTCAACAACAATGGGCAGCTACGTGAAGTAAGATCTACTGACCCCGGCTCTTCCATGTCAAGCTCAGGTCCTGCTATGGGTATTACTGGAAATGAGGACAAAAAAGCCCCCAGCTGGTCAGAATCGGTCAGACCCTCTCCTCCCTTGCGACACCCTCCATCTCTAACTTGTAAACAGTCCCCCTTCCAACCACCTGCCCCAGTCTCCTCCTCCAATGGCAAGTCCAGCTCTCAGTGTGAGACTTTGCCCCCTCCTATCCTCACGTCTGCCATCACTGGACCCTCACCCCTGGGCTGCAGGATGCGCCCCAAGTCCTCCACCTCACCCACCTCCCCCAGAGCCAGCAACAGCAGGCTGCGGCTGTCCCTGGAGTTGCCAGGGATTGTCCCACTCCCAGACCCGACGTCGGTCAAATCTAAAGCCACGCGACGTCACTCCGAGTCCTCTGGCACTACCAAACCCAGACAGAGGCTGAGCTCCAGCATGATGGTGATGCCTGTGGTGACCCAGGAGGATCTCAGCAATGTGCGTTTACGTTCCGTCAGCAGCTCAGATTCAGACAAAGGCCTGGAGGGCTCACCTGAAGTCATCAGGGAGGAGGAGCAGGAACAGGAGCTGGAGAGCTGTCCACTGGTCCACCACAGTCCTAAAGCTAAACCACCTGTTGCTACTAAGCCACCTGCACACAAATGGCCACCGATACATATGGTAAAGTCCTCCTCAGTCTCTACACAGTTCTCAGAGACCCTTCCAGCCTCACCAAGAGAGAGCCAAGGGGACATGTTTATGGTGGAAAGAAGAGCGAAGCCTAAGAGGTCGCACCAGCCTCCTCGTGTTGCCAGTGATGGGGTTATGTTTCAGAGGCAGCAAGCTGTAGACAGGCAGCAGTATGATGTGACTGACTCACACCCACCACCCYCCTCCTGCCARTCAGAGATCAGGAACGTGAGAAGGACCTCTCCCACCAGCACCACATCTCTTCAAGCTGAACTAGATAGGAAGAAGAAGTTGGTTCCCCCTCCAGTCGCAAAGAAACCTGATGTCCTCTTCATGCCCTCCATCAGCTCACTGGGACAGGAGAGCACCAGGAGCCATTTCTGGTCTGGGCTCAGTGGTGCTTACCAGGCTCCTGCCAGTGCATACCAGCCTCCTACCACTGGTTACCAGGTTACTGCCAGTGGTTATCAGTTTCTTGCCAGTGCTTACAGAGACAGAGACTTTACTGGACAAGATTGCAACCATAACAGGATAAGAGATGGTATTCTTAAATTTTATAAGAAMAACTCACTCACACTGTTTTGAACTCTATGCATGCAGTCTGTAACATCTGTAACCAWCATCTGTAACCATKATTTGTAACATTATTTATTGTATGTTGTTATTATTGAATCAATATGTACGCATAATATGTAGATGGCACGAGTTAGCTCTTGAACTAAAGTATTTTCATCCCAAATGGAAATTATAGTGTTATATATTTTTCCGACAGGACTTTTCCTAGATGAGAACAGTGAAGAGAGGAGGGCAATGCCCCAGATGAGAACACTGTGRCTCGGGGAGCAGGAGGAGGAAGAGTTGGACCACAACTCCTCACAGCCAACTACTGAGGACCTATTCACCATCATACACAGGTAATGGGACTTACTTTCCCACAAAATAGAATAGTAAGCAACACGCAAAACAAACTACCAGTGCTACATAGGTAAACTAGATATAAGGAGACGGGCCCTGTCCACTTTCATGCACACTAAATTGGTTAAATAATTCCATCCAACAAATAAACAAGCATTAACACACTTTCCAAAAAAGTATATTGTCAGAATTATTTCATCTTTTAGTTGTTTCTCAAAGGTTTTTTCTTCATAACAAGTGTATTATAACAAGTGTATTATATTGGTCTACTTTCTGGACTCCCTGTTTTTTTAAAGGTCCAAGAAGAAACTCCTGGGTCGTAAAGAAACAGCTGACAGCACGGGGAGCAGGCAGGGTTACGGATCCCCCATTAAAGGCACCCAGAGGGTTGTCCAGAAGTCAAACTCCAAAAATGACAACTTCATGGCTTTTCTGCAGAGGAGGAGGAGCAATAAACCCAGCTCTGGGGAGAGACTGTCAGCCTCTGAACTACTGAAGAATACTAAACCACTGGCCGGTCAACCGTAGAGCATCGAACAACTCCAATCTTTATGTTTCTCAATGTGTAACAAACACTTTTCACTCAATATGGGGCATGCGAGTATTGTGGACAATCAGGGAGAGAAGGAAAAGGCTATTGTTTACATTGCTTTACGTGCTACAGTACACCGACAACTTGTTTCTGTGACGGCAATACAGTGTATAGAGGTCATGTCTAACTGGAAATATGACAGTGTTGGCCAGCTGTGTTTTGCTTATGAGCTGAGACAATCTATCGTGTTAATACATCTTTCTTGCCTTGACTTGTGATGCCCACAACATTTGTTTTTGAGCTGCCAACATTTGTGCTTTTGGTCATGTATCACTCAGAAATTAAACAGAGCTGCTTGTGTGTCTGTGACAGATCATTAGTATGCGTCTGCTCTAACCCACTGCTGCCCAAACCTTATTCACTCTGACAAAGTAACGGGGGAGCATGATTGCTGTTTTATTGACTGGTTGTTCGTCTTATGCAAGGTCCTCCAGTGTCATGATAGTTGAATTGATATAAATCCAAGATACTGTATGTTCAAAAAACTATGTTTTCCCCTGAAACAATTCCCTATCACAACTACATTGCATTCAAAATCGGTACCTTACTTACTGTACCCAGGCTTGTGAAAGATCAGTTCTTAGGCATTTAAGTGGGGGGGGGGGTCGTTAAACATTTAAGCCACACKTGGGGACTCTGAGCAATAGGGGTGTTACTGAGAGTGTTGGAGATGGATAGAAGGGATTTATTATAATCCACAGGTCATCTGCACTAGGTCTAATGCGTCACTCCTTCTGATACTATGCCTGAGTGGATTACTAGTGTTCACTACTTCACTCTCACTACTAAGGTCCACTCTGAATTTCACTTTCAACGTGGCTTTCCAGTTCAGTGTTACGGAATGTCTCATAGGGGGAACATCACTGGATGTAACAGACCTTAGTGTTGTACTAAAATGGTAAGGATGATGATGCACCTGCCAAATGCAACTTTGTATAACAATATCGGCTAGCTGCTATCAATATATTGTGGGATAGAAGGGCTACTTTCTTTATGGAATTAATGTTCAAATGCGTTTATCTTAAAAATTAATGAATGATATTTAAATGTATTGGGAAAGTAATAGTATTACAATTAGTAGTAGTAGTACTATTAGCAGTAATAGTAGTAGTAGCAGTAGCAACAGTAGTAGCATTAGTAATAGTAGAAGTAGTAGTAATAGTGATAGTAGTATTATCAGTAGTAGTAATAGTGGTATTAGTAGTAATAGTAACCATAGTATTAGTAGTAATAGCAGTAGTAGTGTTAGTAGTATTAGCAGCAGTAGTAGTAGTATTAATAGCAGTAGTAGTATTAGTAGTATTAGCAGTAGTAGTATTAGTGAAGATAGTGGTAGTAACTATATACGATAAGGTAAGATATACTTTATTAGTCCATTCGAGATGGGAATTTTGTCTTCACACATACACACACACATATACACATATACACATATATACACACACATATACACATATATACACACACATATACACATATATACACACACATATACACATATATACACACACACACATAAACACATATACACACACACATATACACATACATACACACACATATAAACATATATACACACAAACACATATCTATACATATATACACACTCACTTATTTAACCAGGTAGGCCAGTTGAGAACAAGTTCTCATTTACAACTGCGACCTGGCCAAGATAAAGCAAAGCAGTGCGACACAAACAACAACACAGAGTTACACATGGAATAAACAAACGRACAGTCAATAACACAATAGAAAAAGTCTATATACAGTGTGTGCAAATGGCGTGAGGAGGTAAGGCAATAAATAGGCCATAGTAGCGAAGTAAATGGCACGTTGTGTTAGTTAATCCAAGTTTATAATTTTAAAGGCAAATTGATAATTAGAGAACTGCAATTATGTTAGCACAGCTGAAAACTGTTGTTCTGATTAAAGAAACAATACAACTGGCCTTCTTTAGACTAGTTGAGTATCTGGAGCATCAACATTTGTGGGTTCGATTACAGGTTCAAAATGTCCAGAAACAAAGAACTTTCTTCTGAAACTCGTCAGTCTATTCTTGTTCTGAGAAATGAAGACTATTCCATGCGATAAATTGCCAAGAAACTGAAACTGATCTCGTACAACGCTGTGTACTACTCCCTTCACAGAACAGCACAAACTGTCTCTAACCAGAATAGAAAGAGGAGTGGGAGGCCCCGGTGCACAACTGAGTGTCTAGTTTGAGAAACAGACACCTCACAAGTTCTGAACTGGCAGCTTCATTAAATAGTACCCGCAAAACACCAGTCTCAACGTCAACAGTGAAGAGGCGACTCCGGGATGCGGGCCTTCTAGGCAGAGTTGCAAGAAAAAGCCATATCTCAGACTGGCCAATAAAAAGAAAAGGTTAAGATGGGAAAAAGAACACAGACACTGGACAGAGGAACAGACACTGAACAGCATCCCGAAGTTGCCTCTTCACTGTTGACGTTGAGACTGGTGATTTGCGGGATACATATATACACACATATATACACATACACACATATATACACACAAATACAGTATACAGATATACACACACACACGTATATACACACACATATACATACACATGTATATACACACACACAAATATACACATATACACACATATACACACACATATATACACACACACACACACATATACACACACACATATACACACACATATATACACACGCATATACACACAAACATATACAGTACAAACACACATATATACACACATATACAGAAACACACATTTGGTGGGAGGGGCTGGAGCAGATATTACCCAAGATTAATCTACTTTCTGTTCCTCCAATGTCTCTCCTAAAGAATTAGAACTTTGCTGAAAAGATAATTACAGGGTAATTCCATCCACAAATAATACGTGTGAATGTGTTGAATTCAATATCTTACAATGGCTTTCAATAGGATAGCTATGTAATAAGGGGTCATTTTCATTTTTATGTCAAATAAAATATGATACGGTTAATTATATGATTGAACGAGCAAGGTTTAAAATGTGAATTTAGTTTGTTTCTCTCTCTAATTACAATTCTTACATTAAAGTTAAACAACATGTATGGTTCTATAGAGGATTAGACAGGTGATTGTTATGTGACAGTGTTTTTAGGCAGGTGCCGATGTGGACAGACAGAGMGCTATTTTTATCTCCACTCCATGTCTGCCATGATTGGATTATCACRACACATGATGAATAATCATCCCATTGGAGAAAATAAACCCATACGTACAGTATTTGTCATCATACCTTTATATTTCCCAGGACATTGGGCCTTTTTTGGGAATGGACAGCGTTTGAGGGATAGTGGATTGTGGGATCTGCTGGAGAAGGCATCTTGCAATGCTCCGGCAGCTTTACCAGCTTCACAGTTCACTGCATGAGCGGGCATCAACCTATCTGACAACCCCAGTCCTCACAGAAGCCAAGTTCCCCTCCCCTCCCCATGGCGCCTGGCTGCTGTGGTTCCTGCTGGCATCACTAAGTGTGCCCTGTGCGGCTAGATCTACTTCTACTGTGTTCAAGGTAGGGGTAGTTGGACCGTGGAAATGTGACCCTCTGTTTGCTAAGGCACTGCCCCAGACGGCAGCGCAGCTAGCTGTGGAGAGGATCAACAATGACCCCTCACTGTCCCTGGGCACCACCTTTGAGTATGTCATCATTGACGAGGACTGCCAGACATCCATGGCACTRAAGGGTTTCTTAGGTCACTACGCACGGGCTAATGCCTTCCTGGGCCCTGTCAACCCTGGCTACTGTGATGCAGCGTCTTTACTGGCCAACAACTGGAACAAGGCCCTGTTCTCTTGGACCTGTGTGAACTACGAGCTGGATGACCGAAGTAGACACCTTACTTTCGCCCGCACGGTGCCCTCGCCCACCTGGGTGCTGCTCAGCCTGGTGAGACACTTCCGCTGGGCACACATAGGGATCATCTCCTCGGCTGAGGATGTGTGGGTGGACACAGGCAGCAAGGTCGCTGACGCTCTGCGGAGCTACGGCCTCCCTGTCACCACCGTGGTCTCCACAGACAAGGACCCTGCCAGCATACGACTGGCTCTGACTAGGGTCAAGAGGGCAGAAAACATCCGCAGTGAGTCCTGTTTATCATTCTGGTTTTTCTTTCTATACAACTACTATCTGTCTACCACTAACTGCTATTACTACAGTGCTGTCAGTACCAGAGCCAGTTTAATTAATTAGACAACTACTAACCTATCACAACTACTTCTACTACTACTACTACTACTACTGCTACTACTGCTACTGCTGCTACTACTACTAGTATTACTACTGATAATGCTACTGCAATTACTATTACTAGTATTACTACTGCTACTACTACTAATACTACTGCTACTACTACTACTAGTATTACTACTGCTACTACTACTAAATCTACGGCTACTACTGCTAGTAGTATTACTACTGCTACTACTACTAATACTACTGCTACTACTACTACTGCTACTGCTACTACTACCAATACTACTGCTACTACTACTACTAGTATTACTACTGCTACTACTACTAATACTACTGCTAGTAGTAGTAGTAGCGGTATATTAGTAGTACGAGCAGTGTAAACTAGTAGTAGTAGTTACACTAGTATTCTACTGCTACTTACTACAATATACCGCTACTACTACTACTAAGTATTACTACTGCTCTACTAATACTACGTCGCTAAAACTTGCTTGATTTTTTATAATGTAACTTATTTTAACTAGCAAGTCAAATTCTTATTTACAATGACGGTACACCGGCCAAACCCAGACAATGCTGGGGCAATTGTGCGCCGTCCTATGGGACTCCTAATCACGGCCTGGAATCGAAGCTGGGTGTTTGTAGTGACTCCTCAACACTGAGATGCAGTGCCTTAGACTGCTGCAATCAGGAGCAGAGAGATGCTATTAATACTACTGGTACTACTACTACGAATTACTCTACTACTATTGTACTAATACTACTATTACAATACTAGCTACTACCAGCTACTATACTATGCTATTACGACACTACTACTGCATGAAATCTCTCACTACTCTACTGTATGCAACTGGCTACTGCTACTCCTATATGCTACTACACTACACTACTATGCTACTACTACTATACTGCTACTTGCTGCTACACTACTGCTATACTGGCTACTAGCTAGTTATGGCTACTATGCTACTCTGCCTGTGCTAGACTTTACTCTGCTACTGCTACTCACTGCTACTGCTTAGCTACTGCTATACTGCACTTGCTACTGGCTACTACTGCTACTCTGTGCTGTATTACTGGCTACTGCTGTACTCTGCTTACTGCTACTTACTGCTATATCTGGATGCTACTGGCTACTTATGCTACTACTGATCTTATCTGCTAACTGGCTAACTCGCTACTCTGCTGCTGCTGGCTGCTTACTGCTAGCTACTGCTCTGCTACTGGAACTGCTACTGACTGCTGGCTGCTGGCTTACGTACTGCTACTGTGCTACTGGCTGCTATAGCTCTCTGCAGATTACGCTACTATGCTAGCTAACTTGCTTTGGCTTGCTGTCTTGCTACTATGCTGCGTGGCACGTGCCTGCACTGTGCCGATCTTATCTAGCTGCTTGCTCTCTCTGACTGCTACTGTCGCACTCTTGCTCTGTTACTTACTGCTACATAGCTTCATTACTCTATTACTATTCAGCCTCTGACTTTACTGGTACTTACTATTACTACTACTTTACTATTTCTTGCTATTACTATACTACTAACTACTAGACACTACTATGCTAACTAGTTCTACTATTACTACTCACTACGACTACTATCTATACATTACTAACTATTACTTTTACTGGACTATTCATATATACTATCTAAGTACTAGTACTGCTACTACTACTTTGACTAGTAAAACGAACTACTACCGTTTTACAATTATACTACTACTCACAGTATACTAGTATTACAACTAGGTTAGTATAATTATATAACTTGCTTTACTACCTACTACTACTATAACTATCTACTACTAACTACTATGCTACTATTATATTTATTATATACACCAATACTACACTGCTACTATACTTACTACATTGAATACTTATACTTAGGCGTAAAGATAACTGACTACTACTACTAATCTAAAAAACCACTACCCACTATACCCTAACTAACTATTAAAAATTACAAAAAACTAAACCTCAACCTATCAGCTAAAAATAAAACAAAAAAAATAATAAAATTAAAAACAAAATAAAAAAAAAATAAAAAATATAAATAAAAACAAATAATACATAAACAAACATAAAAAAATAATAAAAAAAAAACTAATACTATTAGTACTCTATAAATACTAAACTACTACTATTACTCCTACTACTACTACTACTGCCTATATACTTACTATTACTCGTTACTACTATACGTATTTTCACTATCTACTATACTTACGCTACTACACTACGTACTACTGCTACGACTCACATACTACTACTTACTATACTATTACTACTATTACATGGTACTACTATACATACTACTATTATTATTACTCTATTACTATTATACTATACTACTACTACTACTATTACCATGCTAGTTAATACTACTATTACTACTCTACTTTACGACTACTACTACTACTACTACCATTACTACTATACTACTAACTACATTTATACTATTAATACCATCTGTTGCTACTACTTGAATACTAGCATATTACTACTTTAATACTATTACATATTCATACTATTACTATTACTTACTATTACTGCTGTTGCTATTACTATGCTATCTACTACTAACTACTTACTACTACTACTACTACTGCTACTATTACTATTTACTATTAATACTACTACCAATACTACCACTGCTACTAATACTACTACTATTACTCTATACTATTACCTACTACTACTCCTACTACTAACCTACTACTACACACTAACATACACTACTATTATTACTACTACTACTAACTACTACTACTGCCTACAATATATACTTATTACTACTAATTATATTACTACTACTACTATTACTATTACTATTAGTACTAATAACTACTACTACTACTACTACTGCTCTTACTACTACTACTACTCTATACTATACTACTACTATATTACTGTTATTACTATTATACTACTACTACTGCCTACTACTACTTACTAACTCTGCTACTGACCACTACTACTACTAATACTACTATTACTACTATTACTATACTACTACTACAACTACTATTTCTATTTTTATTTTACTACTATTACTATACTACTATTATACTACTACTACTATTACCATTACTGTTAATACTACTATACTACTTTACTATTACACTACTACTACTACTACTATACTACACTATTTACTACTATTATTACTACTACTTATACTACTATAATACCATTACTGTTGCTACTATTAATACTAGCCTAATATTACTACGGTTAATACTATTACTACTATCATACTATTACTATTACTACTATTTACTGCTGTTCTATTACTACTGCTACTATACTTACTATTAACTGCTACTACTATTACACTACTACTATTACTACTACTACTATATTACCATTACTGCACTATCTACTATATTACTATACTACTACTACTTTATTACTATTACTATTAACTATACACTACTATTCCTCATGTTCATAGTCATGTGTTTACCATATCAGTGGTGATCCTCGCAGTGCATCTGTGCTGAATGGGAGACACATCCAGAGGTTGCTGTTTGGAGACTGCTCTGGACAGCACCTGACGGACGTTTCTGGTGTTCATCCCTACGACCACTGTCTAGCAGCCTGCCTACAGGGAGTCCGCTACCAGCCCTCA
This sequence comes from Salvelinus sp. IW2-2015, assembly GCF_002910315.2. NCBI lineage: Eukaryota > Metazoa > Chordata > Actinopteri > Salmoniformes > Salmonidae > Salvelinus > Salvelinus sp. IW2-2015. The sequence goes on from NC_036844.1 coordinate 33,088,663, forward strand.
TCAACGGCAAGCCTGCGGCGAGCATTACGACGCTGTCCTGACCTGTCACCATGGACTCAGAGGGAGACTCATTCCAACAAGGCCTACCAGAAGACTGTGATGTTGGGGGTTCCCAGACCATCACAGCTCCACCAGGTAGCAGCTGAATGAGCTGAGTAAACTGGGCTACAGCATAGGCATAGTTTTGGGCTAATCCTATAAGCCATCTAAGTGTCCATGGTTTTGGGCTAAATCCTACAGGCCATTGTGTGTCATGGTTTTGGGCTAAATCCTATCAGGCCATTATGTGTCATGGTTTTGGGCTAATCCTATCAGGCATTATAGTGTCGATGGTTTTGGGCAAATCTATCAGGCCATTATAGTGTCCATGGTTTTGGGCGAATCTATCAGGCCATTCATAAGTGTCCATGGTTTTTGGGCTAAATCCTATCACATTATAGGTTCCATGTTTTGGGTAAATCATCAGGCCCATTATAGTGGTCCATAGTGTTTGGGCTAATCCTATCAGCCATTATTAGTGTTCCATGGTTTTGGGCGAATCTATCAGGCCATTGGTAGTGTCCTATTTTGGGCTAAATCCTATTCAGCGCATTATGTGTCCATGGTTTTGGCTAAATCCTCAGGCCAATTAGTGTCCATGGTTTTGGCTAAATCCTATCAGGCCATATGTGTCCATGGTTTTGGGCTAAATCCCTATCAGGCCAATTATAGTGTCATGGTTTTGGGCGAATCTATAGGCCATTATAGTGTCCATGGTTTTGGGCGAAATCCTATCAGGCCATTATAGTGTCCATAGTTTTGGGCTAAATCCTATCAGGCCATTATAGTCTCCATGGTTTGGGGCTAAATCCTATCAGGCCATTATAGTGTCCATGGTTTTGTATATTTGCATTTGTGTAACACGAATATCTCGTGGACAGACTACGTAAACATATCTGACTATTGTTCTTATTTCATTTTCCCCAGATTTCTCCTCTGTTTGGTACCATCTACAGCTCGATCCTCTTCATGGCTAACGCTCTGCAGAATGTTCGTGATGCTGGGGAGTGGAGGTCTGGAGCCAACCTGGTGCGCCACTCCAGGAACATGGCTTTCTATGGTTTCAGCCAGCGTGTCCGCACCAATGGCTCCGGGGCCAGCTTGTTGAAGTACGTGGTGCTGGACACAGATGGGCAGTCCTGGCCTCTGCTGCCCACCCACTGTGTGGACCTGGAGGCTGGGATGGTGATGTCTCTGGGCCGCAGCATCCACTTCCCAGGGGGGGTCCAGCCCAGCCCAGACTCTAGTTGCTGGTTCATTCCAGGCACCTTATGCACAGGAGGTGAGAACACAGCAAATTATACTAAATGACAAATGAGGGTAGGGGGGCTAAATGCAGACAGATGAAAACACACACTCACGCACTGCACTTACGCACGCTCACACGCAGGCAAGTACGCATGTGCACACACGCACCAGCAAACAGGAGGGGAACAGTTACCATCTGTTCATAAAGAGGACATCTTTCTCCAGAGGAAAGTGGAACAGAGAATTAGATCAGGTTGTGGTGGTATGTTGACATAGTCTGTGGTAAGCTAGGGATCTTTTTAAATCAGGCGTGATTCCTTATATGATGTTGTACTATGATATGCTTTGTTTTAGGAGGAGTGGATCCATTCCATTTTATCATAGTCTTCCTGTGTATCCTTTTGACCATTCTCTTCTCAAGTGGACTCTACTACTGTATAAGGTATTCTATTTAAACAATAAGGCCCGAGGGGGTGTGCACAGCTAAGGGGCTGTATTCCTACGCATGACGCAACGTGGAGTGCCTGGATACAGCCCTTAGCCATGGTATATTGGCCATATACCATAAACCCCTGAYGAGCCTTATTGCTATTATAAACTGGTTACCAACATAATTAGAAGAGTAAAAAAATATGTTTTTGTCATACCAGTGGTATACCACAGATTTCAGCCAATCAGCATTCAGGGCTCAAACCACCCAGTTTATAATACTGTACAGTACTTTCCACATATTCTTGTTTGCTATTTTCTACATTTGTATGACTCAAGTTTATAACAGCTGGTAATAGTAGCAACATTTCTCAAAATGTCTTCACAGACCTTTAGGTACCTTCTGAACTACTGCTGATGGCACTCCTCCCTCACCCCTTCCTCACTCCTCCCTCACCCCTCCCTCTCCCCTCTGCACCCCTCCTCCCCCCTCCCTCTACACCCCTCCTTTCCACCTTTCACTTTTAGGAGGCGTATCAACCAGATTAGTTTAGTCAGGGTCCTGACAAGATCATGCTAACCCTGGCAGATGTGATCTTCATCAACCCCTCACTCAGTAATAAGGTCAGATCACCTAACTGACAGTGTCTGGAAGATCCAATGGGTCATATTTAAGTTCCCAAATAATAATTGATATACAGCACATGGCCATAAGTATGTGGACACACCTTCAACTTAGTGGATTTGGCTATTTCAGCCACTGCCACCGCCATTGGACTCTGGAGCAGTGAAACGTGTTCTCTGGAGTGATGAATCACGCATCACCATCTGGCAGTATGACGGACCATCTGGATTGGCGGATGCCAGGAGAACGCTACCTGCCCAATGAATATTGCCAACTGTAAAGTTTGGTGGAGGAGAATAATGGTCTGAAGGGAAATGTTAACGCTACAGCATACAATAACATTCTACACGATTCTGTGCTCCAACTTTTTGGCAACAGCTTGGGGAAGCCCTTTCCTGTTTCAGCATGACAATGCACCTGTGCACAAAGTGAATCCATACAGAAATCGAGATCAGTGTGGAAGAACTTGACTGCCCTGCACAGGGCCCGATCTCAACCCCATAGAACACCTTTGGGATGAATTGGAACGCCAACTGCGTGCCAGGCCTAATTGCCCAACATCAGTACCCGACTTCACTAATGCTCTTGTGACTGAATGGAAGCAAATCCAGCAATGTTCCAACATCTAGTGGAAAGGCTTCCCAGAGAGTGGAGGCTGTTATAGAGGCGAAGGGGGGAACAACTCCATATTAATGCCCATGATTTTGGAATGAGATGTTCAACGAGCAGTGTCCACATACTTTTGGCTGGACAACACATGCAATTGAAAATATATATATTTTTTATTTGATATCTTTGCAGCATGACGAGTGGTTTTGTCAATAACCTATGTTTTTCTCTCCATGTTCAGAAGCTAAGTTTAGATGAGCAAAGTGGTGATATGAGTAGAAACCCTCAGATACGGATCGTCAGAGCCTCTCTACTCCCCTCTCTGACTCCACCGTCACCCCGGAACCTATGCAAACTCCAACATAGCCATCTTTGAGGTAACGGGGGCAGGAGGCTCTCTTCTAAGAACGGTTCAGGGAGTTCTGAGGCTTGTCTGAAAGTTGATTCAGAACTATCAAACACATACCTTTTTACAGGGAGTTCTGAGGCTTGTCTGAAAGTTGATTCAGAACTATCAAACACATACCTTTTTACAGGGAGTTCTGAGGCTTGTCTGAAAGTTGATTCAGAACCATCAAACACATACCTTTTTACAGGGAGTTCTGAGGCTTGTCTGAAAGTTGATTCAGAAACTATCAAACACATACCTTTTTTACAGGGAGTTCTGAGGCTTGTCTGAAAGTTGATTCAGAACTATCAAACACATACCTTTTTACAGGGAGTTCTGAGGCTTGTCTGAAAGTTGATTCATAACTATCAAACACATACCTTTTTACAGGGAGACTGGGCTTGGATGAAAAGACTCCCGTCTGGAAACTTTAAAGCCATAACTCCCCAGACCAGTGACGTCTTTGAATTGGTGAGGTTCTACTGTGAAATATACTGTCAGTTACGATGTAAGAATATTTGATGATGAGAAATCCGTTTGACTTTAACTAATGTATCTCTGTTGTCCATTAAAATGAGCCCATCGTCACGGCTCTGTTCTTTCAGATGAAGGACATACGCACCGAGAACGTCAACCTCTTCCTGGGGTTTTTCCTTGACTGTGGTGTTTTCGGCATCATGACAGAGTATTGCTCACGTAGCAGCTTGCAGGACTTGCTAAACAATACTGACGTTAAGCTGGACTGGATGTTTAAAACCTCCCTGTTATTGGACCTTATCAAGGTAACCACTAGTAGTGGGTGTGGCCAAAATCCTCTCAGAGACATACAGTTACACTATTCCTATAGAAGACCTGCAGCTGCCACAATGTGCTTAAAATCATTTTACATTACAGATTTGTTAGAGTTTAGTCCCAATGTTAATTTAACCAACTCACTGTATACCTACAGCAGGCTACCTTTCTCTCTGACATGACACCAACACTACTTTTTTCTGTCTTCCATAGGGCATGAAGTACCTCCACCACCGAGGTTTTGTCATGGACGACTCAAGTCTCGGAACTGCGTAGTGGATGGCCGCTTTGTGCTCAAGCTCACAGACTACGGCTACAACAAGATTTTGATGGCACAAAGTTCCCATATGAAGATCCCTCCGCAGAAGGTGGGTGTTAAGATCACTCAAATCAAATCAAATTGTATTTGTCACATGCGCCGAATACAACATGAAATACAGTGAAATGCTTACTTACAAGCCCTTAAACAACAATGCAGTTTTAAGAAATAACCCCCAAAATAAAACATAAAAAGTACGAGATAAGACTAACAAATAATTAAAGAGCTACTGCTCCTCCACAATAGTGGGGCTATATACAGGGGGTACCGGTACAGAGTCAATGTGTCAATGTGCGGGGCACCGGTGTCGGGGTATTGAGGATAATTAGTTACATGTACGAGCCTTGCAAAAGTATTCACCCCCTTGGCGTTTTTCCTATATTGTTTCATTACAACCGTAATTTAAATAGATTTTTTATTTAGATTTCATGTAATGGACATACACAAAATAGTCCAAATTGTGAAGTGAAATGAAAAAAGTTACTTGTTTCAAAAATGTGAAAAACATTTAAACGGAAAAGTGGTGCATGCATATGTATTCACCTCCTTTGCTATGAAGCCCCTAAATAAGATCTGGTGCAACCAATTACCTTCAGAAGTCACATAATTAGTTAAATAAAGTAAATTTGTGTGCAATCTAAGTGGCACATCATCTGTCACATGATCTCAGTAATATACACCTGTTCTGAAAGGGCCCAGAGTCAGCAACACCACTAAGCAAGGGGCACCACCAAGCAAGCGGCACCATGAAGACCAACAAGCTTTCCAAACAGGTCAGGGACAAAGTTGTGGTGAAGTACAGATCAGGTATGGGTTATAAAAAAATATAAAAATGTTGAACATCCCACGGAGCACAATTAAATCCATTATTAAAAATGGAAAGAATATGGCACCCAAAAACCTGCCAAGAGAGGCCGCCCACAAAACTCACGGACCAGGCAAGGAGGGCATTAATCAGAGAGGCAACAAAGGGACCAAAGATAACCCTGAAGGAACTGCAAAGCTCCACAGCGGAGATTGGTGTATCTGTCCATAGGACCACTTAAGCCGTTCACTCCACAGAGCTGGGCTTTACGAAGAGGGAGCAGAAAAAAGCCATGCTTAAAGAAAAAATTTTGCAAATACGTTTGGTGTTTGCCAAAAGGCATGTGGAGACTCCCCAAGCATATGGAAGAAGGTACTCTGGTCAGATGAGACTAAAATTGAGCTTTTTGGCCATCAAGGAAAACGCTATGTCTGGCGCAAACCCAACACCTCTCATCACTCCGAGAACACCATCCCACAGTGAAGCATGGTGGTGGCAGCATCATGCTGTGGGATGTTTTTCATCGGCAGGGACTGGGAAACTGTTCAGAATTGAAGGAATGATGGATGGCGCTAAATACAGGGAAATTCTTGAGGAAACCTGTTTCAGTCTTCCAAAGATTTGAGACTGGGATAGAGGTTCACCTTCCAACAGGACAATGGCCCTAAGCATACTGCTAAAGCAACACTCGAGTGGTTTAAGGGGAAACATTTAAATGTCATGGAATGGCCTAGTCAAAGCCCAGACCTCAATCCAATGAGAATCTGTGTGATGACTTAAAGATTGCTGTACACCAGCGGAACCCATCCAACTTGAAGGAGCCGGAGCAGTTTTGCCTTGAAGAAGAGCAAAAATCCCAGTGGCTAGATGTGCCAAGCTTATAGAGACAGGAGGCAACCAAATAGGAAAAATGCCAAGGGGGGTGAATACTTTCATAAGACACTGTCGGTAGAGTTATTAAAGTGGTTATGCATAGATAATAACAGAGGGTAGCAGCAGCGTGTGTGGCGGGGGCAATGAAAATAGTCTGGTATCCATTTAATTAGCTGTTTCAGGAGTCTTATGGCTTGGGGGTAGAAGCTGTTTAGAAGCCTCTTGGACCTAGACTTGGTTCTCCGTACCGCTTGCCGTTGTGGTAGCAGAGAGAACAGTCTATGACTAGGGTGGCTAGAGTCTTTGACAATTTTTGGGGCCTTCCTCTGACATCGCCTGGTATAGAGGTCCTGGGTGGCAAGAAGCTTGGCCCCGGTGATGTACTGGGCCGTACGCACTACCCTCTGTAGTGCCTTGCGGTCGGAGGCCGAACAGTTGCCATACCAGCCAGTGGATGCAATCTGTCAGGATGCTCTCGATGGTGCAGCTGTAAAAACCTTTTGAGGATCTGAGGCCCATGCCAAATCTTGTCATCCTCCTGAGGGGGAATAGGTTTTGTCGTGCCCTCTTCACGACTGTCTTGGTTGTCTTGGACATGTTGTTTGTTGTGATGTGGATGCCAAAGGAACTTGAAGCTCTCAACCTGCTCCACTACAGCCCCGCCGATGAGAATGGAGGCATGGTAGGTCCTCCTTTTCCTGTAGTCCACAATCATTTCCTTTGTCTTGATCACATTGAAGGAGAGGTTGTTGTCATTACACCACACGGTCAGGTCTCTGACCTCCTCCCTATAGGCTGTCTCATCATTGTCAGTGATCAGGCCTACCGCTGTTGTGTCATCAGCACTTAATGATGGTGTTGGAGTCGTGCCTGGCCGTGCAGTCATGAGTGAACAGGAGAACAGGAGGAGTCTGAGCACGCACCCCTGAGGGGCCCCGTGTTGAGGATCAGCGTGGCGGATGTGTTTGTTACCTACCCTTACCACCTGGAGGTGGCCCGTCAGGAAGTCCAGGATCCAGTTGCAGAGGGAGGTGTGTAGTCTCAGGGTCCTTAGCTTATTGATGGGCTTTGAGGGCACTATGGTGTTGAACGATGAGCTGTAGTCAATGAATAGCATTCTCACATAGGTGTTCCTTTTGTCCAGGTGGGAAAGAGCAGTGTGGAGTGCAATAGAGACTGCATCATCTGTGGATCTGTTTGTGCCGTATGCAAATTGGAGTGGGTCAGGGTTTCTGGGATAATGGTGTGTATGTGAGCCATGGCCAGCCTTTCAAAGCACTTCATGGCTACAGACGTGAGTGCTATGGGTCGGTACCATTTAGGCAGGTTACTTAGTGTTCTTGGACACAGGGACTATGGTGGTCTCCTTGAAACATGTTGGTATTACAGACTCAGACAGGAGAGGGTGAAAATATCAGTGAAGACACTTGCCAGTTGGTCAGCACACTCTCGGGATTACACATCCTATAATCCGTCTGGCCCAGCGGCCTTGTGAATGTTGACCTGTTTAAAGGTCTTACTCACATCGGCTGCGGAGAGCGTGATCACAGTCACCCAGAACAGCTGATGCTCTCATGCATGTTTCAGTGTTACTTGCCTCGAGGCGAGCATAGCTCTTAGCTCATCTGGTATATTCGTGTCACTGGGCAGCTCTCGGCTGTGCTTCCCTTTGTAGTCTGTAATAGTTTGCAAGCTCTGCCACATCCGACGATTGTCAGAGCTGTGTAGTACGATTCGATCCTATTCCTGTATTGACACTTTGCCTGTTTGATGGTTCGTCGAAGGGCATAGCAGGATTTCATATACGCTTCCGTGTTAGAGTACTGCTCCTTGAAAGCAGCAGCTCTACCCTTTACCTCAGTGTGAATGTTGACTGTAATCCATGGCTTCTGGTTGGGTATGTACGTACAGTCACTGTAGGGATGACGTCTTCGATGCACTTATTGATATAGCCATTGACTGATGTGGTTACTCCTCAATGCCATAGCAAGAATCCCGGGAACATATTGCAGTCTGTGCTAGCAAAACAGTCCCGTAGTTTAGCATCTGCTTCATCTGACCACTTTTTTATAGACTGAGTTACTGGTGCTTCCTGCTTTAATTTTTCCTTGTAAGCAGGAATCAGGAGGATAGAGTTATGGTCAAGATTTGCCAAATGGAGGGCGAATGAGAGCTTTGTACGCGTCTCTGTGTGTGGAGTAAATGTGGTCTAGAATTTTTTTCCCTCTGGTTGCACATTAAACATGCTGAATAGAAATGAGGTCAAACTGATTTAAGTTTCCCGCATTAAAGTCCCCGGCCACTAGGAGCGCCGCCTCTGGATGAGCATTTTCCTGTTTGCGCATGGCAGAATACAGCTCATTGAGCGCGGTTTTAGTGCCAGTCTCGGTCTGTGGTGGTATGTAGACAGCTACAAAAAAAACTGATGAAAACTCTCTAGGTAGATAGTGTGGTCTACAGCTTTATCATGAGATACTCTACCTCAGGCGAGCAAAACCTTGAGACTTCCTTAGATATCGTGCACCAACTGTTGTTCACATAAATGCATAGGACCCCGCCCCGTGTCTTTCCAGAGGCTACTGTTCTGTCCTGCCGATAGAGTGTATAACCCGCAAGCTGTACGTTGGGATGGTGTTCTTCGGCTTGCAAGCCTTCCCCTTTTTCCTCCAAACATAACGATGGTCATTATGGCCAAACAGTTCTATTTTTGTTTCATCAGACCAGAGCACATTTATCCAAAATGTACGATCTTTGTCCCCATGTGCAGTTGCAAACCGTAGTCTGGCTTTTTTATGGCGGTTTTGGAGCAGTGGCTTCTTCCTTGCTGAGGGCCTTTCAGGTTATGTCGATATAGGACTCGTTTTACTGTGGATATAGAGACTTTTGTACCTGTTTCCTCCAGCATCTTCACAAGGTTTTGCTGTTTTGTTCTGGATTGATTTGCACTTTTCGCACCAAAGTACATTAATCTCTAGGAGACCGAACGTGTCTCCTTCCTGAGCGGTTATGACGGCTTGCGTGGTCCCATGGTGTTTATACTTGCGTAATATTGTTGTACAGGTGA